>NC_080539.1:219296509-219607105 GCF_028640845.1 Ahaetulla prasina
GAAGGAGCCTAAGCTGCCCTGTAGGGGCGGTGAAGCAAAGAGGGGTACCCTGTGAGATCGGGGAGAGTCCCAGTTCTCCTGTCCAGCCCGGGGTCTTTTTTCTCTCTCAGCCATGGCAAGAAGAAGAAGCAGCCTAAAGATGGTTGTTACAAAGCTGGGACAACCAAAGAATAACAGCTAAGACTGGTGCTGGAGACAAGAAGGTGAGCCATGGTGGAACTGGGGGAGAGGATTTTCTTTTGCTTTAAATTGAACCCTAGAAATAATTCAGAACCATTTGCTATATTAACCATGTGTTAAAGCAGCGCCTAAGCATTTTGGGGCGCTCTGGAGAAATACCTAATTGGAAATGAAAGTGCAGGAGAATAAATAACAGATTTTGAAATAAACAGAAAATTGACTCCTAAACTGGGAAGAAGCGGTACTGGGAAGGCATTTTTAAATATTGGAATTATTTATATACAAAACTTATTCTGCTTTTACATTTGTTGTATAATCAAAATGACAATGGACTAGTAAAATGAAATCTATGTGGAGAGTGCCACCTGCTGACAAAAAGGGAAACTACAAGGAAGTGATTCAGTCAATGAGACATTTGAATATTATATTAGAGGATTGAATTTGCAAAGAGGACATAAAGGGGCTTTTGATAACCTCTGGGATTACTCAAATGAAACTGAGTATTAACCTACGAGACATAAAGAACTGGGACTAGTGTACTCCTTGAAGGGTAATTCAAAGACCAAATAAATAGTTCTTGGAATGTTGGATAAAAATAAACTTTCTTAAAAAAACAAAATAAGATACTTAAGAAGGAGAAACGAGTGGAATTGTGCAGGAGATGGATTTACTCTTTCAAAATACAAAAGACATTATGGATAAAGGATTTAAGGACATTATGGAAAAAAATGGAAAATACTATACAAAGGATGATGAGTACAGACCAAGACGTCCAGGAAAGGGAGGAGTCAAAAGAAGAAAGGAAGAAGGAAGAAGAGAAAGAGAAGATAACAATGAAAATAATAGTGATTGATAAATTAAACCAGTGGGAAAACATATTAAGAGAGTTGGAAGATATGTTTGAAATGGAGGCAGGGGCCTTGGTAGAAATTTTAGGAACTAGGCAGTGGAAGAGGATAGAGGTGGGAGGAACACTTAGACTGGACTTCCAAGAAATAGATATAGATGGAGACTTAAGAGAGGAATGTGGGAAGCAAGTAAAAAAAAAAAGCATAGCAATCGAAGTATTGAAGTGGGCAAGAGACGATGGGTAGATGATTTTCTTTTTTATTGTTGTTCTGATTTGCTTTTCCTTTTTCATCTCTTCCTTTTAAAGCATAGCAATTAAAGTATAAGCAGGCAAGAGATGATGGATGGATGATTCCTCTTTTTTGTTGCTGCTCTGATTTGCTTTTTCCTCTCTCTCCCTCTCTATTCTTTTTTTCTCTCTCTTTTTTTAGGCAGATGACATGAGTAGAAGTTAGACAGGAAAGAAAGAAAAAGCTTCTTAATAAAGGGTGACATGATTAAAAGCTAGAATAAGTGATAGAAATAAAGGGAATATTAATGTATACATTTTTATTTGATAAAATGAAAGTAATAATGAGAAATTGGTGGAATAATTGAATAATGATAGACTCTAACCTAAGTATTGCTATTAGAAATACACAAGTTGATTGAATGTCATAATAATGTTTAATCTGATTGCTTTCATTTGTATTGGAATGTATGATCCCCAGGTGCCACACTGTTCATGCATCGATTTGACATTTTTATAAAAAAATAAAAAACTTTTAAAAAAGAAAGAATATTAATGCTTCCAACCTTCCATGGGCAACAGTATGGGAACTTATGCTATTTTTTAGTTCTTGTTTATAAACACATAGATTTAAATCCCTAAACATAACAGTGACAAATACATTATCTGGAAGAAGAAGAAAAATCATTACATATACATTAGAGAAGAGGTAAGGCTCGGAGGCACACAGCTGGAGGTTGGTTTGTTTTTTGCTTTGTCCATACAGGTCATTCAGATCATGAATGTACAGCTGATCAGATTATTTGATTTGGTGTTTTGTAAAAAAAATAAAAAAAAATAAAAAAGCACACTCTTTCTTCTTCGATCTTTTGCAAACATTAGAAAGCTACTCTGGTAAAATTTCTTTTCTTGTAGTTTGGGGAACACAAAGTTTCCTGGAAGGTAGCAATGGATGCAAAATATGGTTGTCCAACCAGCTGCTGAATCTGCACCTTAAGGCTGATTGTGAATCCCACGAAGATGTTTCTGCTGTGACCACCTTTGCTTGTGTGCTTTGGGGCACCTGCAAGATCATTTTTCTCTTCCATCTGCTCATTATACCTCATTCTCCTTGCTTATTTCCTGGGTAAGATAACCAGGAAACCATGATCAAGACATTTTCTATATCTCTAGCAGAGGTGGTATTTAGCCAGTTTGGACCGGTTCGGGTGAACCGGTAGTGGTGACCTGTGCGTGGGCCGGCCCACACACCCCATGCTATGCCGTCCTATTTAACCACATTTTCTAAGTCATGTGCATGCATGCAAGCCGTGCACATGAGCAAATCATATGCACGGAAGGCCGCGTGCATGCACAGAAGGCATGCACGGACATTTTCAGTGCCCGGCCAACCAGTGGTAAAATTATGTGAAACTCACCTCTGATCTCTAGATATAGTTCTGCCCATAATGATGTAGCTACAAGCATCCTGCCTAAATGCTGGAAATGTTTTCAACAAAGCAGGGTAACAAGGAACATGGTTGAAAGCAAGCTACAATAGAAATGTATTCCAAAATAACAGGCTATCTTACAGCCTGAGCCACCACGGCCCACCACTGAGTCAGAGCTGTGCATGACTTGCCAAGGTAAGTTATATCCTCACTTACTCATTGACAATTCATCTTGGAGATACTGAAGACTAAAACTTGCTGCATGAAACTACCAAATACTTGTGCTTATCACAAAGAAAAAGGCATGCAATTGAAATAAGGATAAACATATTGATTTAGAACAGTGGTTCTCAACCTTTATAGTGCTGCGACCCCTTTAATACAATTTGCCACAATGTGGTGACCCCTTTAATACAATTCCCCACGATGAGGCGACCCCAACCAAAAAATTATTTTCGTTTTGAATTTATCGCGCCTGAAGCCATATTGGCTAGCGATCTGAACTGCTTGTGATTGCCTTGAGGACGGAGGCATTAAAGCGGAGACTCCTCCCCTATTAAGTTTATCACGCCTGAAGCCAGATTAGGCTAGCGATTGGGAGTGATTGCAGCTGGCTTTAGAGGGAGACATCAGAGCAAAGATTTTTTAATTGATCACGCCTGAAGCCGAATTCGGCTAGCGATTTGAAGAGCCTGCAGCTGGCTTGTGGAGTCAACCATTGGAGCGCGATTCTTCGACTCACAAGTATACTTCCCATATTTCCGATGGTCTTAGGCGACCCCTGGCAAATTATCATTCGACCCCCAATGGGGTCGCGACCCACAGGTTGAGAACCGCTGATTTAGAACAAAGCAGCCTACGCTAGCGGTAGACGACTAAAGCTTTTAGTCATAATTAATAAATTATTAACTAATGAGCTTTTTCAAAAATGCTTATTATTACTCCCATGTCTTTGGAAGTTACATATAAATATGACCTAGGTTTCTCATCCTCACATAACCATATTGGGTTAGTCATTGAGTCTTTCAGCTCAACCTGCCTGACAGAGCGAGCAGGATAAAATTTGGGGACACCCTCATTCTTACCCTGCTGAGCTCTCAAAAAAGATAGGATACAAATGCACTAAACTAACAGGCAATTTAATCACCTTTGAATCTTTTATTTCAACAGTGATAACTTGGGTGGTTTGGAGAGCAAGGGTTAACAAGTCAGTTGACTGCACACTAGAAGCTTAATCTAATGCAATATTTCTCAACAGGTCAGCTTCTAGAATGCAGTACTGCAGGCTACTTTGGCTGACTGCCGGCTGCCAGCGGATCGAATCTCACCAGGCTCAAGGTTGACTCAGCCTTCCATCCTTCTGAGGTGGGTAAAATGAGTACCCAGATTGTTGGGGGGCAATATGCTGACTCTGTAAACTGCTTAGAGAGGGCTGTAAAAGCACTATGAAGTGGTATATAAGTCTAAGTGCTGTTGCTATTTAAGATGTGTAGATTACAATTCCACACTTTCTGGGGAATTCTGGGAGTTGAAACCCACACAAAGTTACCAAGTTTTGAAAAACACGGATCTAAAGCATCCTTGACTGCAGACCTTCCATACCTAGAGATGAATGAAATCTTCTCCTTCTCATTACAGGGAGGTAAAATACAGTGTTCTTAGATTTGCTGAAAATTTGGCTGGGCATAGAAGAAATGGATGGGCATTTAGGGCATATCCAAAATAAAAAGCACTTTTCTTAAGCCCTTTAACTAAATAGTTTCACCAAACTCCTGGTACAGGAGTAGCATATGTGGCGTGTTAGAAACCGGGTTATAGAAATTGTCTAAAGACCTTTTCATTTTTTCCCCAGGTTTTTAAATTATCTGCACAACAATCTTCTGCCACTTGCCATTTGTACCTGTATTTAGCTATTTTGTACTACAGTGTCTTCTTGTTCGTACTTTAATGAGGTTCTTTTTAATCTGAGAATTATTTCTTTACTACAAATGCCATTATTTTTTTAAAAAAAGGATAGGGATCAGAGGTGGGTTTCAGCAGGTTCTGACCAGGTCTGGAGAACCGGAAGCGGAAATTTTGAATAGTTCGGAGAACCGGTAGTAAAAATTCTGACTGGCCCCACCTCCATCTATTCTCTGCCTCCCAAGTCCCAGCTGATCAGGAGGAAATAGGGATTTTGCAGTAACCTTCCCCTGGAGTGGGGTGAGAATGGAGATTTTACAGTATCCTTCCCCTGTCACGCCCACCAAGCCACGCCAATCAAGCCATGCCATGCCCACTAAGCCCACAGAATCAGTAGTAAAATTTTTTGAAACCCACCATTGATAGGGATCAATCAAAATATAGATATATCCCTCTAAATGAGAAGGAAATTGTGGCACCACTGCTTGGAGTGGTGGTGGTTTTAAAAAAGTTCTTCCTCTACAAAAGTGGAGCAAGAGAAGAGAAGAGAACTGGAAAAGCAATTTGCATCTCTCTCTCTCTCTCTTTTTTTTAATCCTTTAGTAGCGCTTTCCTTGGGGGAAATAACAACAGCTTTAAAAATATTAGTTCTCTAAGCATTTCTGAGCTTCTGTGAGACTGGCAGGAAAGTAATAAAAACAGCTAGACAATTGAAAAAAACAAAACAAAAACAAAATTGTGTAACAACGGGGGTGGAGAGGGGGAAATCAGCCAAATATAAAGAGAGTTATTTTTGCTTCTTGGCTGACTTGGGGCCAGAGAACCTTTTGTACAAAAATTTATTAAGTTTTGACATCTTTTCAAGTAGTTTAGATATCATTATTTTGAACCTGGTTCTGCTCCACAGAGGTATTTACCCCACTGATGTTTTCTTCACATCTGCAGAAAAATCTCATCTTTCTCTGGCGTGTTCAAGTCCTCCTTTCCTTTCTAGCATTTCTTCAGTGGGAGATGGTTTTCCCAATCTGACCCAGTTGGGCTTTCCTTGAACCTGTTCTTCTAAATATTCATTTCTATGACACCAATAACATAAGCAAAAAAAACCCTCAGTTGGTGGCATAGCAGGTGGAAAAAAAATTAGGATTAAACTGTTGCTTGGGGTGGGGGAACCATGAACCTCAGCCATTTCACCAGGATTAAGATAGCTTTATATGAAAGCTTCTGGCAATGCTTCATTCAGTATTTATTATAGATTTATTATAGATTTGTGGAACCACCTTTCCCTTACAGCAGGGGTGTAAAACTTGTGTCGTCACCATGCAATGTATCACATGGTGACCCTTCGCTAAACTGGGTATAGGCGTGGCCAGCGTGTGACGCATCCAGCCTGTGGGCTGTGAGTTTGACGCCCCTGCCTTAGAGCATGTGTTGTGCCTCGCTCGCTCCCCTCACCGCAGCCGGGCCCTTCTCATCTTTTGCCAGACACTGATAGTACAGGAGAATGTCCTGGCATGCTTCCAGCCCCCAGTCCTGGCACCATGCCCGGAGAAACTGAGCAAACAAACCTCCCTCCGATAGCATGTGCGCCTGAAGCCAGCCATGAGCTGGGATTACCGGCAGCTGGGGACGAAATGATGCATGGACAGATCCTCGCTTCCGGAGAATGGAGAGGCGACGTCAGCAAAAGGAAGGGAGGGACAGGCCTGAATAAGTGCTGAGTCATGGAGCCACACCCCATGGCCTATATAAAGGATCTGCTTTCTGGCATTCTCTGAGTCAGGCAAAGTCTAATCTGGATTGCTGAAGTCACACCTTGGATTCCTGCCTGCCCTGAGGACTCTGATAGGACTTTGGCAGAGCTGCAGAGGCATGCTTGATACGGACTTCCCCGACCCAGCTGTCAGAGGAGGAGTGGGACACGACAGCATGCGCCTCTCCTGTCAAATCTGATAAGATGAGCAAGCTTCAGGTCTTGTACAGTGGTGGTATTCAGTTGGTTCTCTCCGTTTCAGGTGAACCAGTAGTAGGGGCTGTGGGAGGCTCTGACCACCTGCCCAGACATCATCATGTCCCATTTTTGATGCTCTGCGCATGCGCAGAAGGCCCTGTGCTCACATTTGCAAACTGGTAGTGAAGGTAAGTCAAAACCACTCCTGGTCCCATCCCTGAAATCTTGCCATCTAGCGGGACCCTGGAAGTTTGCCTTTTTTTGTGGCTGCCCCTGACTTATGGAAACCCACATTCTGTGATCCAGCAGGTTCCTGGATCTTGGGAACCTGACTTTTTGAGGGTGTCTGGATTTGGTTGTGGAGCATGCCAAGGGGATTATTGAGGTGCTAGGTTTTGTCTTGGTTTTATTATCCATAAATATATCAGAAGATTGAACATCTTAAAGTCTAAATTCAGTAGTGGAAATACCAATAATGCACTTAACACATGATCAAATCCATGTGTTAGATATGGAGATGGAATAGTAGATTGGACTCAAGTTGAACTAGAAGCCCCAGATAAGAAGACCAGAGAAATAATGATCCATGCATCAACGTTGATGGACTGTACTTACCAAGGAGCATTGTGGGTATGGAATGTTGCAAGTATATTAAACAGTTGAAGAAGAAAAAAAAAAGGGTATTGGAAGACTATCTGAAAAACAGTGAAGAAGATGCATTGAAGCTAGTACACCATGAAAGCTTACTGAGTACCAACCCCCTCCCAAAAACCCGCAAACTGGCCTATAATGAAGACAGAAAAGAGCAAGGCAAAGTATTACAGTACACTAAACACTGGCAGATAACAACAAGACTTGGCAATAGCTAGCTAAGAAGAGAAAAGTTGAAGAAAGAGCCAGAGGGACTAATTCTGACTGTACAAAACCAGAATCGAAAACATAGCAACAGAAAACAAATGCTACTTCTGCAAAGAAACAGAAACGGTGGACCACTTAGTTAGCTGCTGCATAGACTGACTACTAACAACAGCATGACAAAGTAGCAACAATGGTGCATTAGAAGAACTGCAGGAAACATCAGTTGCCTGCAATCAAGAACTGGTGGGAGCACAAAACACACCAAGTAATAGGAAAAGGAGAAATTGAAGTGTTCCGGGACTTTAGAAATCAAGCAGAGAAGCACCTGCCACATAACACTCCAGACATAACAATCATCAACAGGAAAGGCAAAAAAAGTCTGGATAATGGAACATTGCAATTCATTTCAACACTGTGTTTCCAGTCTATTTCCAGCCTCACTCAAATTGCTGTCATCAAATGTTTCAAATGAAGCTCAGATGGTTTGGAAGATCCCTTATAGTATAAAGACGTCTGCCTGTGTGTACATAGATATGAAAAGTATTTTATCTGAATCCCCGCCTACAGCAAGACATACTGTACTGGTGTGCAAAGGCTCCACATCTTATGTTAATATCCTCAGTGCTTGAAGAGAAGTCACGTAAACCTGCTACAATAATTTCCCCCTTCCCCTGTGCCTGAAACACCATTTCCAACTTTTTGTGTTTTTGTTATAAACAAAATATGTTCTCATTTGTGGATTCGGTCTATATGTGTGTGCGCGTGCATGCGTATGTATATCTTCATAGATATATATCTCTATACAGAATATATAGAGATGCTACCATCTGCTGTATTGTTTAGCATCTAGGGAGGGAGTGAAAACACACAGAAGAGAATTCAAGGCACAGAGAGAAAAACAGCAGAGTTTATTTTGTACTTTAGAGGATCAACAGTGGGAGCAGTTCCATAACCAGTTGGAAAGAGTCACACAAGTGCCAGTTGCTGATCTTCTCCTTCAAAATAGGAGTACCTCTTGAGAACAGTATTTCCTTTAAGTAAGCGGTCCCCGAGCTTTTTAGCTCCACAGACTGGTGGCGGTGGGAGAGAGGGAAGGGGATGGTTTCATGCAACCTAATTCCCCACATGTGCAAATAAAACTTCATGCGCTCGCCTGCTGCTTGTGAAACCCGGTTCCCAATGGGCCGTGGAGCGGTACCGGTTCACAGCCTGGAGGTTTAAGTAACACATAATTTAACTCTCTTGGAAAACAGAACGCAAAGTTGTGGATCTTAGCAATAGCAGTAACACTCAGAGTTATATACAGTTTTGCAGTGCTTTATAGCCCTCTCTAAGCAGTTTTACAGAGTCAGCATATTGCCCTCAACAATCTGGGTCAGTGGTGAAATGTAAAATTTGTTTCTACCGGTTCTGTGGGCGTGACTTGGTGGTGGGGGGAATGTGACTGGGTGGGTGTGGCCAACTGTTTTTTTTTTACTTTTAAAAGCATTTTTTCTACAACCTCTTCGGCCGAAGACATAAAAAAATGCTTTTAAAAGGCTCTGATGATCCCAGCTGAGCCGCACGATCATCAGAGGCTTTTTTTTTTACTTTTAAAAGCATTTTTTCTACAACCTCTTCGGCCGAAGACATAAAAAAATGCTTTTAAAAGGCTCTGATGATCCCAGCTGAGCCGCACGATCATCAGAGGCTTTTTTTTTTACTTTTAAAAGCATTTTTTCGTCGAAGAAAAAATGTTTTTAAAAGTAAAAAAAAACAAAAACTTTTAAGATCGCGCAGCTCTGCTGGGCATGGGGGTGGGGGCAGGGATTTTTGCTGTGAAAGCAAAAGAAAGCAAAAAACCATACTGTGAAAGCAAAAGAACCCCAATGCAAGGGTACATGTGTGATGGTCCCAAATTACTCAGGAAAACCAAATATTTTCCTAGGCAAGAGGAATTCTTTAATAAACATTTTATCCCTCACCCTTTGAAAGCACAGATTAAGTTCTGAAGATATGACTATTCAGGCACTGTCACGTCTGTACCTGTCACTTTGTACATCACTTGTCTATGAAAGTTTTCAAGCTTGAAAATATGGAAGATATCATGGTTGCTTAGAAGCTACCATAAGGACTACACTCAGAAAAAGCCCTCCTGCTGATCTTTAGGGTAAAAATATGATGAATTATTTGGTGGTAGAGTAAGACTGAACTCAGGATATAAGACTCACCTAATTGGTGGAACAATATGAAGAAAATAAACCAATTCTAATGATTGAGAAGATGGTCTGATTGACAGAAGGTAGATGTGAACTTGAGAATTTTCAAGTTTTAGCTAAGTAGCCTGGGGCAAGTGGTAGCTTTTGTTTTGATAGTCTGCACAATGGAAATAATAGTGCATAATAATGGAAACCACACAATGTGATTGTGTAAAGACAGCATGACCACAGAAGAACAATCAAAGAGCTGTGGTTAGAATGCAATATTGCAGGCTAATTCTGCCGACTGCCAGGAGTTCGATCCTGACCAGCTCAAGGATGACTCAGCTTTCCATCCTTCCCAGATCAGTAAAATGAGAAAGCAGATTGTTGGAGGCAATATGCTGCCTTAGAAAAGGCTGTTATTGCTACCAATGTCTGAGTCCCATTGAATTTAGTGCTGGATAGAGAAAAGATCAGATTTTTCTTCTAGAACTCAATCACAGCAAAGTCAAGGCAAAATATTATGGAGGAGGGGACAATATTTGATAAGCAGTAGAACAAGTTGGCAGCATTTTTAATTATCATCCCTGAAGAAGAAAAGGGTTTTTTTTAAAAAAAAAAATTACACTAAAAGATCAAGTAAATTTAAATAGCGCAGCAATTTGAAGTATTGAAAGCAACCTTCTCTTTTGTTCAGAATATTTATATTTTTAGGAACTACTTTTTGAGCTTTGTGATCAAGCAGTGTGACATATTCATAAATCAAACCAATAAGCCCTACAGCATTTCAGATTAGTGATAAATGTCTCAGTAAGCAGATGGTTTCTTTATTTTCTTTAAAAAGCTGCACTTTTAAAACATGTTCCGTATAATACAATAGTTCCCAATCTGTCTCTATCCAGAAAAAACTTAGAAGTATAAATAAACCCTCTCCCACAAGGCACAATGACCTAGCTCAAATTATTCTTCTTTGGACACCTGCAAAGACCTGAAGAAGGCTCTAATACTGGGCAAAATGAAAAGAAAGAAAAGAAGAGGATGCTCAGCAGCAAAGGATATGGACTTAGTTACAGTGGTGATGGGACCACCAGCCATGGTGGCTCAGTGGTCAGAGTGCAGTACTGCAGGCTAGTTCTGCTGACTGCCATCTGCCAGAAGTTTGGCAGTTCAAATCTCACCAGGCTCAAAGTTGACTCAGCCTTCCATCCTTCCAAGGTGGGTAAAATGAGAACCCAAATAGTTGGGGGCAATATGCTGACTCTGCAAACTACTTAGAGAGGGCAGTAAAGCACTGTGAAGCGGTATATAAGTCTAAGTACTATTGTTCTTGGGAGACATGGTTAGGGACAGATGGACTTGGACAAGAATCTACCTCAGTGGTTGCTAAGAGGCAACACCAACTCGATGGCACATAAACAATCAATGGATAAAAGCAGCAATCCCAAATCATGGGCTGAGTTGTCAACCAACCCCACAGGATGAATTAAAGATCAGATACTGTGATTTATTTTGGGATAGTTGATGTAGTTACAGAAAGAAGTGAGGTCTCCCATCAGCAGTCCCCGTTTGCATTCAGCCGTCTGTGTTGCTTATACCAGTCCTGACGCTGGATGAAGAAGTCTGCAAGGAAGAGAAGGTTGATGGCAGCTGTAATCACTCACCTGGCTTGAACGAAGGTCTTTTTCACGTAAGTAGGGGTGGTTTGAATTCTAATCCCTGCCTCTGTGCACAACTATTATATTATTTCTGTCAAAAGCTGAATTACAGCCTATTAGCAATTCAGTTTCCAAGTCAAACTTGACACCCTATTGAAGTGTTAATACCACTTTATAATGCCTTGGTAAGGCCACACTTGGAATACTGCATTTCAGTTTTGGTTGCCACGATGTAAAAAGGATGTTGAGACTCTAGAAAGAGTGCAGAGAAGAGCAACAAAGATGATTAGGGGACTGGAGGCTAAAACATATGAAGAACGGTTGCAGGAACTCGGTATGTCTAGTTTAATAAAAAGAAGGACTAGGGAAGACATGATAGCAGTGTTCCAATATCTCAGGGGCTGCCACAAAGAAGAGGGGACAAACTATTCTCCAAAGCACCTGAGGGTAGAACAAGAAGCAATGGGTGGAAACTAATCAAGGAGAGAAGCAACTTAGAAGTAAGGAGAAATTTCCTGACAGTTAGAACAATTAATCAGTGGAACAACTTGCCTGCAGAAGTTGTGAATGCTCCAACACTGGAAGTTTTTATTATTATTATTATTTTTTTATTACTTTTTTCCAACAAACAAAAAAGAAAATACATTATTACACCCTTGTGCTATACATAAAAAAAAGGAAGATTTGGGTCTTCGGATATGTCCTCATAATTGCCAAAATCCACGTTCTCGAGGTACAGGTACCGAAGCGTCCAATTTTCCAAGCGCATAGTCCACGAATGGTTTCCAAGTCTTCCAGAAAATATCTTCTTTATACACACCACTTCTAATTTTAATATCACATGTCATTTTATCATTTAAGGCTAATTTCCACATTTCAGAATTCCACTCTTCTATTCTAAAAATCACATCTAATTTCCAATATCTAGCTATTATAATTCTACCTATTATAATCATTATTCTAATCAATTCTTTTTCATATTTTGTTAATTCTATTTCCTTAATTACCAACAATAATATAGTTTCCACTCTCAATATTATTACTTCCCCCATCATTTCAAATATCATTTTCTCCAATTGTTGTCAAAACTCTTTAACCTTATCACATTTATACCACATATGTTCATAAGTCCCCAATTCCATCTCACATCTCCAACATTTTTACTAATTTTTTATCCATTTGTGACAATCTTACTGAGTCAAATACCATTTCAAACAACTTTATAATTATGCTCTTTAATCCTTATAGATAAAGTTCTCATAATTCTACTATTCCAATTCACATTCCAATCTGACTCTGGTATTTCAATATTAAGATCTTTTTCCCAATTTGTCCTCATCGCTCTTTGTAATTTTTCATCGGAATTTATAATCTTATAGACCCTACTAACGAGTCCCTTTAGCCCAATTTCATCTTTCATAATCCGAGATACTAAATATTCAAATTCAGTTTCACATCTATTTATTGAATAATTTTCCCTTAATTTTTTTGTCCATTTTTCTATCTGTATTTTTTCAAACCAACTTAACCCTAATTTTTCAATAATTTCTTTATTCCTCCTTTCATTTTCCATAACTTTTATTCAATCTCTAATAATTTCTATATTTTCCTCTTTAATCACTTCATTACGCTTTTATATTATTTTTAATTGGCCATATTCCAATTGTCTGCCCCAAAAAGATTATATCTGGAATTAAAATTTTAACAAATTTATTCCACTTTTTACTTAATCCCTTTAACCAATAACTTCTAATTACACATTTTGAGTTTGCTTTATCTAAAACCACCTTGATCCAAATTTCTATATCCCTTAACTCTAAGTCTCTCCAATAGTTATCTTCACCTATAAATATTTTTACCACTATCCGGATACCATACGCACAGTAATAATTAAATAATTAAATATTGTGTTCCAATATCTCAGGGGCTGCCACAAAGAAGAGGGGACAAACTATTCTCCAAAGCACCTGAGGGTAGAACAAGAAGCAATGGGTGGAAACTAATCAAGGAGAGAAGCAACTTAGAAGTAAGGAGAAATTTCCTGACAGTTAGAACAATTAATCAGTGGAACAACTTGCCTGCAGAAGTTGTGAATGCTCCAACACTGGAAGTTTTTATTATTATTATTATTTTTTTATTACTTTTTTCCAACAAACAAAAAAGAAAATACATTATTACACCCTTGTGCTATACATAAAAAAAAGGAAGATTTGGGTCTTCGGATATGTCCTCATAATTGCCAAAATCCACGTTCTCGAGGTACAGGTACCGAAGCGTCCAATTTTCCAAGCGCATAGTCCACGAATGGTTTCCAAGTCTTCCAGAAAATATCTTCTTTATACACACCACTTCTAATTTTAATATCACATGTCATTTTATCATTTAAAGCTAATTTCCACATTTCAGAATTCCACTCTTCTATTCTAAAAATCACATCTAATTTCCAATATCTAGCTATTATAATTCTACCTATTATAATCATAATTCTAATCAATTCTTTTTCATATTTTGTTAATTCTATTTCCTTAATTACCAACAATAATATAGTTTCCACTCTCAATATTATTACTTTCCCCATCATTTCAAATATCATTTTCTCCAATTGTTGCCAAAACTTTTTAACCTTATCACATTTATACCACATATGTTCATAAGTCCCCAATTCCATCTCACATCTCCAACATTTTTTACTAATTTTTTTATCCATTTGTGACAATCTTACTGGAGTCAAATACCATTTCCAAACAACTTTATAATTATGCTCTTTAATCCTTATAGATAAAGTTCTCATAATTCTACTATTCCAATTCACATTCCAATCTGACTCTGGTATTTCAATATTAAGATCTTTTTCCCAATTTGTCCTCATCACTCTTTGTAATTTTTCATCAGAATTTATAATCTTATAAACCCTACTAACGAGTCCCTTTAGCCCAATTTCATCTTTCATAATCCGAGATACTAAATATTCAAATTCAGTTTCACATCTATTTATCGAATAATTTTCCCTTAATTTTTTTGTCCATTTTTCTATCTGTATTTTTTCAAACCAACTTAACCCTAATTTTTCAATAATTTCTTTATTCCTCCTTTCATTTTCCATAACTTTTATCCAATCTCTAATAATTTCTATATTTTCCTCTTTAATCACTTCATTACGTTTTATATTATTTTTAATTGGCCAATTTCCAATTGTCTCCCCCAAAAAGATTATATCCGGAATTAAAATTTTAACAAATTTATTCCACATTTTACTTAATCCCTTTAACCAATAACTTCTAATTACACATTTTGAGTTTGCTTTATCTAAAAACCACCTTGATCCAAATTTCTCTATATCTCTTAACTCTAAGTCTCTCCAATAGTTATCTTCACCTTTAAATATTTTTACCACTATCCGGATACCATACGCACAGTAATAATTAAATAATTAAATATTGTGTTCCAATATCTCAGGGGCTGCCACAAAGAAGAGGGGACAAACTATTCTCCAAAGCACCTGAGGGTAAAACAAGAAGCAATGGGTGGAAACTAATCAAGGAGAGAAGCAACTTAGAAGTAAGGAGAAATTTCCTGACAGTTAGAACAATTAATCAGTGGAACAACTTGCCTGCAGAAATTGTAAATGCTCCAACACTGGAAGTTTTTAAGAAGAGATTGGATAACCATTCATCTGAGATGGTGTAGGGTTTCCTGCCTGAGCAGGGGGTTGGACTAGAAGACCTCCAGGGTCCCTTCCAACTCTGTTATTCTATTCTGTTCTATGATGCACTTATATGTCCATATAGTTTTCTGGACAACATTGCAAAGTGGTTTGCTCTTGCTCTTACTTCCTGGATGGCCCAAAGGTGCTTTTCCCCCTTCTTTTTTCTTTTTCAGGAGGCAACTTGACTTTCTTGTTTTTTCTTTGAAGATCTTTCACTTCTCATCTGAGAAGCTTCTTCAGCTCTGACAGGATGGTGGGGAATGGAAGGATTATCTATCCTGTCAGAGCTGAAGAAGCTTCTCGGATGAGAAGTGAAAATTTTTCCAATCTAACATACAAATAAGGATGTGCCTGTGGTTTTCCACCCTAGTACCAACCAAGTTGGACCCTACTTAGCTATTCAAGGTCTGTTGAAGTCAGTTAGATGCTGCCACTTAGCTTAGCACAGTCAGGAATTTATAATGAAGAATAATGATAGAAGGATATCCTGTTAGCATGCCCATTTCTCTGATTTCTCTCCTCCTCCCCCAAATGTTGCCTTAGAAAATAATTGTCTAGCTACATAATTTGAATTATGGAAAGAAGGGATCGCCTATAAGATTCATCAAATAAATATAGAATGGAATGGAATGGAATGGAATGGAATGGAATGGAATGGAATGGAATGGAATGGAATAGAATAGAATAGAATAGAATAGAATAGAATAGAATAGAATAGAATAAAGTTTTGTACTGGCCAAGTGTGACTGGGCACACAAGGAATTTGTCTCTGCATAAGCTCTGAGTGTACGTACAAACAACAACGTGATAAGTCATAGATCTTAAATTAGTTACACTCATAAATCATAAGATTGTATCATATTGAAGAAAAGCTTGAATTATTTATCAGTCATGAGCCTTAACAAAAGGCTGTAATGATCACATCCTTAGATCTGGATACCCCTTTGGAGACGGGGAAAAATAGACCCTATACTTAGGAACAATGGCTTAATCAGAAGCCACTATATTCTTTTTAAAAAGCAGATATCAATATATGACATGGGCACTGTGGAGAAATAATTCCCCGTATTAAATGATACTGAAAGAGAAAATGAAACAAGAGAAAAACAAAATATTCCAGGCTTGAAGCCAATATGGATAATGAATGCAGACAGAAGGATAGCACCAGAGATACAAACTATAATGCATCAATTTAATACAGTTATGGGTTTAAATCTAGAGCAGCTGAGCCTCTACAAAGCAAGAAAAGAAGGAAAGCTAAATGTGATTAATATTTTATTAATGGTTTTTTTCTCAAAGTGCTCCTGCACTTGATACACTAAGCATTTTACAGGATAAAGCATTGGTGACTAAGAGTTGAGGCACAATGTGGCAGCCCCAATAGGATGGACAGAGGCCAAAGCAAGCCTAATTTGGCACCACACCCAAACAGCTGGAATAAAGCAGAAGAGTCCGTTGATTGACAAGTGCAACCAATCAAGATATAAGCTACAGTGAGAGTCAAAGATTTAGAAGTGTTTCTCAAACTTGGCAACTTCAGGATGTATGAACTTCGGCTCCCAGAACTCGAAGATGTCCACACACATCTTAAAGTTGCCAAGTTTGAGGTACACTGATTTAGAGGTAGCTGTGTCACATTTCATAAATGAGAAAGATCAGTCAATGAAATTGCAATTAAGCAATCATAATGCATCTCTTGAGCATAAGGTATAGACTTTCCCATCATCACTTAAAGAACTTCAATCTTCTTCTCTCTGTGCATTTGGCACGACAAAGAAGGTTAGCGAGCAATACATCTATATTGTATTAAAAGAAAGATTAAAGTTCCACTTCCAATGGCAAAAAATTACAATAAAGAATATCTGAGCCACGGTGGCAAAGTGGTTAGAGTGCAGTAGTGCAGGCTACTTCTGCTGACTGCCAGCTGCCAGCAATTTGGCAGATCGAATCTGACCAGGCTGAAGATTGCTTCAGCCTTCCATCCTTCCGAGGTAGGTAAAATGAGGAACCAGATTGTTGGGGACAATACGCTGACTCTGTAAACCTCTCCGAAAGGGCTGTAAAGCACTGTGAAGCGGTATATAAGTCTAAACACTATTGCGATCTCATTTCCTCTCCCCCACCCATTTTGTCCATCACTTTTGCTCCCATTCCTTCCGGTCATCTTTACTCCCGTCCATCTTCTCTATCGCTACCCACCAAGAAAACTGACACTGAAAGAGCTCAGACATTTCAGGATGAGGTCTGGGTTCTGAAAACCTGAGCAGGAGAATACTGATCACTGAACAACTGTGCACTTCTGCCTCCCTTTGTGCTCGGAGTTCAGGAATAAATTACCTCCAGGCATGTAGTTAATTGAGAAACTGATTAATGAGCCAAAGGATTGAGCCAAACGCTTCCATCAACAAAAACAAAAGCTTGCTTTTCTCCCCTCTCAAGTCAATTAGAAAACAAAACAAAACAAAAATGACCCTCTGAGTATAACGCTTATTTTCAGTTTTCAATATTATTTGCCATTTAAGAAAGTGGTTGTAGAGATCTCTCTCAATTGTTCCTTTGTTTCAAGTTCTTCTGTCTCCATTTCCTACCAGCATAAATGTCTTCAGGAGCTTCAGCAAGTCAATAAAATGTCTAACATTGAGGCTTGAGGAAGAAAGCTCGGAAAGGGAACAATTTTAGAAGAAAGTGGGCTTTCCTTAATTCTTGGAACCCGATAGGAAGTTCTAATCATATGGATATTACAACTTTTTTCTTTGGTTTCATCATCTAGTGAAAAATACAAAGGTTGCATTGAGTTACTGACAGTCATAATAGACCCCGTACTCAGGGGTGAAATCCAGCGGGTTCTGACAGGTTCTGGGGAACTGGTAGCGGAAATTTTGAGCAGTTCGGAGAACTGGCAAATGCCACCTCTGGCTGGCCCCAGAGTGGGGTGGGAATATCCTTTCCCCAGGAGAGGGGAGGGAATGGGGATTTTGCAGTATCCTTCCCCTGGAGTGGGGTGGGAATGGAGATTTTGCAGTAGCCTTCCCTTGCCACACCCACCAAGCCACGCCCACCAAGCCACGCCCATAGAACTGGTAGTAAAAAAAAAAATTGGATTTCACCACTGCCCCCTACTCTGTGGTGGCTATTCCTGGAGAGATAGACAGTGTACAAAAGAGCAGAGGAAAGAAACATCATTGGATTTTTTTTTTTTTAAAAAGCCATAGTAACTGAATTTTGATTTTTTTTAAATTTGCATTTATATCCCGCCCTTCTCCGAAGACTTCGATTTTGATTCCCACCCTGGAGAAGTCTTTGAAATTGCAGCTGTCCCAGCAGAAATGGGATAGTTGCAGGATAAAAATAGCTACTGTTTTAAATAATGAATGTTTCTTCTGCAGTTAAGTAGTGGCTATTTATATATAGCATCAGTCATTGGATGTGGTGCAAAGAGATTTCCTAAAGGCCATTCACGGAGTCTCATTAATCAATTACTGCCTGGAACTTCCTGTCCTCTCTCTGCTATTTATGTCTACTAGAGAGCCTATCGGGTAACACAGTTTTGAGTCTCCTGGAAGGATGACTTCCTTGACAAATTCCACACATTTATCTGTTAGATTTTAACATGGTAAAACGGAGATGGTGCAAGTTCAGAGTAGATGGGGACTGAGTTTTTAGATACTTGGATCATAATTCCCCAAACTAGGGCAGAAAAATTTAAAATATAACAACAATCAACAATTGCTCAGTTTCAGGACTATGAAGTACATTTAAAAAAAATCTGTTGAAATATAGCAGGAAGAAAAAGTCATGGTTTTGAACTGGTAGATGTATAAGAAGGGGACGATCCAGTCACTTTGACCCAAAGCAATTGATTCTTTTCTATGGCTTTATTCTAGCGTGCAATAAGAATCTGATTCAGCCATGCCATGTTTCTGAAAGCCACTAGCCAAGATCAGACTTATGAGCCAAACTGAACTCACAACTCAGGCCTCTGGTGGCTCAGCAGACTAAGTCTGTCTGTTATTAACACAGCTGCTTGCAATTATGTTAGTTCAAGTCCCACCAGGCCCAAGGTTGACTCAGCCTTCCATCCTTTATAAGGTAGGTAAAATGAGGACCCAGATTGTTGGGGGCAATAAAAGTTGACTTTGTATATAATATACAAATGGATGAAGACTATTGCTTAACACAGTGTAAGCCGCCCTGAGTCTTCGGAGAAGGGTGGGATATAAATTCAAATTTAAAAAAACCCCTCAAACTGTTGAGTTGTACCCTTATTTCCCCCCAAATAAGACATCCCCTGATAATAAGCCCAATCGGGCTTTTGAGCGCATGGCAATAAGGCCGAGCGTTTATTTCAGGGTTCAAAAAAATATAAAACGGGGTCTTATTTTCGGGGAAACATGGTATAGGAATTGCTGCTGCCATTTTGCAGATAAATGGGGCATTATCCAGGGGTGGGTTTCAAAACCCGTCCCTACCGGTTTGCTCTCAGGCACGCATGTGCTCTTGGTTTTAGACATGATGTGCCCTTTGAATATTATAAGCGAAAGAACATGATGTGCCCCCCAAAGATTATAAGTGAAGAGTAATTGTACAAGAATTGTACATTCTTTTCATAATTTGGACCCAACTCTCACAGTTAAAACAGGAACATGCTATAGAGGTAGTCCTCAACTTACGATCACAATTGAGCCCAGAATTTCCATTGTTAAGTGAGACATTTGTTAGCGAGTTTTGACTTGTTTCACGACCTTTCTTGCCACCGTTGTAAAGCAAATCACTGCAGCTGATAAGTTAGTAACCCGTTTTTAAAGTAAATCTGGTTTCCCCATTGACTTTGCTTGTCGGAAGGTCACAAAACCTTCTGTGACTTTGGGACATAGCAACGGTCATAAATATGAACCATTTGCCAAGCATCGGAATTTTGATGAAACGATCATGGGGATGCTACAAAGATCATAACTGTGAAAAATTGTCATAGGACATTTTTTTCAGTGCCGTTGCAACTGAACGGTCATTAAACTGAACTGTTGTAAGTCAAGGACTATCTGTAATAATATTTGTGTATATAGGTTGCAGAATAAAATCTATCCCTTGAAAACCATTTCTTCCTTTCTGTCCCATTTCTAATGTATTATTTCCCCCCCACTCCTGAATTTAAAAATCCACTGTCTTTTCACATATTATTTATATCCAGCCTGAATTTCTGCCCAGCTGTCCCTTTTCATCGAATTAATTATGAGTGTACTGTACATTTCAAAATATATGACTGAATCAGTATCACAGACTTGTTCTTAGTCAAGTCTGGGAAATGAAGTGGTTTTAATTTTGTCTCTACATGATCCTTAAATTAGAGATTTAATGAGAATTGATACCTCATTAATTCCTTACCAGAATGAGGCCTTGCATTGAAAATAGATTTTAGTCCTGGTGAGTCTTGGAAAAAATTAAGCCTCGGAAGCTGGCAAGGAAAACAACAATAATTAACTAAGGCAAGCTTCTTAATATGGAAAAGAAGATAGAAAATTAGGAAGACAATCTTTTGAGAGAATACGAAACTGCGAGTAGGAAGGAAAAGAAGAAAGACAAGTAGAACAGAGAGCTGTGGTCTGAAAAAGAAAGAGAAATGAAACGGTATTTATTTTTTAAGACCCACACAGGGAAAGAGTTGCTTATTTTGGAGAACAAGCAAAAGTCTGTTGAGGAGACCCAAAGGTGTTTTTTCAAGAGGAAACTAGACTTTCTTTGTTTTTCCTTCAAGATGTTTCGCTTTTCATCCAAGAAGCTTCTCTATAACATTTGACACCATTACATATACATATGTACATATATGTGTAGATAGATAGATAGAATTCTTTATTGGCCAAGTGTGATTGGACACACAAGGAATTTGTCTTTGGTGCATATGCTCTCAGTGTACATAAAAAGAAAAAAAATACATTCATCAAGAATCATAAGATACAACACTTAATGATAGTCATGGGGTACAAATAAGCAATCAAGTCATACTAGGAAACAAGCAATATAAAACGTAAGGATACAAGCAACAAAATTACAAAGTCATAAGTGGGAAGAGATGGGTGATAGGAATGATGAGATTAATAGTAATAGTAATAGTAATGCACATTAGTAATGTACATATACATATAGCACTTAGACTGCCTACCAATTAGAAGTCAATGGCTGGTGACTTTGAGGATACCCAAAATAGAGATAACAAGACACCAGGGGTGAAATTCAGCAGGTTCTGACAGGAAAATTTGAGTAGTTCGGAGAACCGGCAAATACCACCTCTGGCTGGCCCCAGAGTGGGGTGGGAATGGAGATTTTGCAATATCCTGCCCCCAGGAGTGGGAGGGGATGGGGATTTTGCAGTATCCTTCCCCTGCCATGCCCACAAGCCATGCCCACAGAACTAGTAGTAAAAAAAAAATTGGATTTCACCATTGCAAGACAACATCAACAAAGATATGCAAGCCGTGGACCTGCACTCTGGAGATGCAGCTGACCATGCAGTGGTGCTCAATGATCCTAAAAATGGACCTTGCACTACGCTAGGAAAAAGAAGAAGAAGGAGAAGGAGGAGGAGGAGGAGGAGGAGGAGGAGGAGGAGGAGGAGGAGGAGGAGAAGGAGAAGAAGAAGAAGAAGAAGAAGAAGAAGAAGAAGAAGAAGAAGAAGAAGAAGAAGAAGAAGAAGAAGACGACCTTTAGAGTTTATAGCACTCTCTGGGCAGTTTACAGAGTCAGCATATTTCCCCCAACAATCTGGATCCTCATTTTACTGACCTTGGAAGGATGGAAAGTTAAGTTAACCTTGACCTGGTCAGGATTGAACTCCAGGCAGTGGGTCGAGTTTTTTTTTTTTGTTTTTGTTTACATTTATACCCCGCCCTTCTCCAAAGACTCAGGGCGGCTTACAGTGTATAAGGCAATAGTCTCATTCTATTTGTATATTTTTTTTTACAAAGTCAACTTATTGCCCCCCCAACAATCTGGGTCCTCATTTTACCTACCTTATAAAGGATGGAAGGCTGAGTCAACCTTGGGCCGGGCTCGAACCTGCAGTAATTGCAGGCTTTGTGTTCTTAATAACAGGCTGTTCTTAATAACAGGCCTTACCAGCCTGCGCCATTCACCGGCCCAAGAATGCTTGCAATGCTGCATTCTAACCACTGTGCCATCAGGGCTCCAGAGACGGAGATGGAGGACAATCTGGATTGGTTCTAGGCTTCACTGGATGTTGAAGATTTGTTGTTCTATTCAAGAGAGTTCAAGGAAAGACTTTGGAAATGATTGTGAGTGGGAAAGAGTCCAAAGACCACTGAAAGAAGCAAAGGACTCACGTGGGACAAATCTACCCAGTGCAGGTGGCTTCTGGGGAGCCAGAAGTGGGAGGGCCAGACAATCTCTTGACTGCTGGAGAAAGAGACTCACAGCCTGAGAGACAGAAGGTTAGCCAGTGTAATTAACCGTTTATTTCTCTCTAAACAACAATGCTCATATTTAACCAAGGCTGTAGACCAGAGTTGTCAAACTCGCGGCTCGCAGGCCGGATGCGGCATGCGCTGGCCACGCCCGGTTTAGCAAAGGTGGGAAAAGGCTCGCTGTTATGTATCTTTAAATATTTTGGCGGGAAACAAGCACGTTGCTGATTGGTTAAAGCCGCCGGTTAAACAGTATATAAGGAGAGGTTTTTCCCCAGCCCGGTCGCTGGGTTCACCCTAAATTAAAGAGCTGTTGTCACTACTCTGGTCTCCAGCCTCGTTACTTCCCGAACTTAACACTGGCGACGAGGATGGGATCTCGAGGCTAAGGAGCACCAGTACCGAGCTGAAGCACGGAAGAACCGAACCCAGCAAACACAGGGCAGAAACGCGGAGATGGCCAGTTACACTCCGCCCGCGCCGTTTGACCCAGCTAGAGAGAAATGGGGAACGTACATGACCCGTTTCGAAAGCTTTCTAGAAGCCAACGAACTGCAAGGAGTTCCAGACAACCGCAAAAGGGCATACTTCTTGAGCCACTGCGGTCCCGAGGTCATCGACATCGCGGAAGCCCTGGCAGAGCCAACGCCGGTACAATCGGTATCGTGGCAAACTCTACAAACCCTACTTAAAAACCATTTCGCGCCAACGCCGTCCAAATACGTGCGGCGTTTTGAATTTGGAGAGCGCCGACAGCTAGAGGGCGAATCCATCGGCGACTACATGGCCGCCCTGCGGAAAGCCTCCAAAGACTGTGGGTACAGAGACCTAGACGAGGCGCTGCTGGAGCAACTCATCCGGGGGGTCAGAGACATGCGTTTGCGGAGGCGACTGCTATCAAAAAGCAATCTAACGCTGGCAAACGCCCTGGACGAAGCCAGAGCGCATGAAATGTCCACCCAAGCGGCAGAGACCCTGCAAAAGCCACTCGCACCGAAGGCGAGTTCAAAGTCAACCCCGGTGCACCAAGAAGAGATCCACACCGAATCCGACCGTGAGGATGAGGAAGGGGTTTGCCGAACCGAGAAACGCGGCAAAGAAGACCGGGACGAATGCGGAAGTTGCGGAGGTCAACACCAGCGCCAACACTGCAAGTTCAAGGACGCTACATGTCGGCGGTGCGAGAAGAAGGGGCACCTAGCTCAAGTCTGTCGAGCTCCCCAACCTTCCCGCCGAAAATTCAAATCGGCCAATCAGAGCGCGGGATCGGCAAGGCGACCCGTGATTGGCTCAAACAAAAAGGGCGCGAACTCGAATCAAACGACGGTGATCATAGGCCGCGCCACAACCCGGGTGGAGAAGAAGATCTTCACCAAGCCAAAAATAGAAGGCGTGCCGTGCCGACTAGAAGTGGACACCGGGTCAGCGATCACCATCATGTCCTGGGACACTTTGGCGAAAGCATTGCCGTCAGTCGCGAAGCGCCACCTGCAAACACAACGGATACGAGTCCACGACTACCAAGGGAATCGCATCCCTGTTCGAGGGACCACCTCTGTCCGAGTCGAGTACGGACCACACAAGAAGACCCTGCCCATCACGATCGTCGAAGGGACCCTGCCTAGTTTGTTGGGACTAGACTGGTTCCGCGCATTGGGCATGGGAGTGACTGGCATCTACAGAAGTGACTGTAACCTAAAAGACATACTCATGAACGAGTTCGAAGATGTCTTCAAAGACTGCCTGGGCAAGTACAAGGGGACCCCTATTTCCTTCAACTTAGACCCCCAGGTAGCCCCCATTAGGTTAAAGGCAAGGAGAGTCCCTTTTGCCCTGAAACCTAAGATTGACAAAGAGCTAGATAAGCTCATAAATCAGGGGATTCTGGTGCCAGTCGATCACGCAAAGTGGGAGACACCAATCGTCACCCCAGTCAAACCAGATGGGTCAGTTAGAATCTGCGCTGACTACAAGGCGACATTAAACAAAGCCTTACAGAAAAGCGCTTACCCGGTTCCCGTGGTGCAACACTTGCTGCACTCGTTGGGGCAAGGGCAAGTCTTTGCAAAGTTAGACTTGGCTCAAGCCTATCAACAACTGCCCGTAGACGCCAACACAGCCGAAGCCCAAACGATTGTAACTCACAGAGGTGCGTTCAAGTGTACCCGATTACAATTTGGGGTGAGTGTGGCACCGGGGCTGTTCCAAAATTTAATGGAACGACTTCTGCAAGGGCTCCCAGGGGTAGTCCCCTACTTCGATGATGTATTGATATCAGCCGAAAATTTAGAGGAATTGGGGGAGCGTTTGAGAAAAGTTCTGGGCATTTTCCGGTCAGCCGGACTAAAGGTTAAAGTGAACAAATGCCAGATAGGGGTAGAATCCGTCGAGTTCTTGGGCTACCGAATAGACAAGAAAGGAATTCACCCCACTGAGAGCAAGGTCAAGGCAATCAGAAAGGCTCCAGCGCCCAAAAACAAAACAGAGCTACAGGCATTCCTGGGGCTAGTGAATTTTTACGCGGTCTTTTTAAAAAACAAAGCGACCGTTGCTGAGCCGCTGCATAAGCTTCTGGGAAAGAATACTGTTTGGTCTTGGGGAAAGTCGGAAGCTAGGGCTTTCGAAGCAGTAAAAAACCTGCTCTCCAGCGATAGCCTACTGATTCAGTACCATAGCTCATTGCCATTAGTACTGGTTTGCGATGCCTCCCCTTACGGGGTAGGGGCTGTGCTCAGCCACAGACTCCCAAACGGCACAGAAGCCCCTATAGCCTTCTACTCCAGAACGATGTCCTCCGCAGAGAGGAACTACAGCCAGTTGGATAAGGAAGCGCTAGCAATTGTGTCAGGGGTAAAAAAGTTTCACGAATATGTCTTTGGTAGAGACTTTGAAATTGTTACTGACCATAGACCGTTGTTAGGGATACTGGCTGGCGACCGCCCAACGCCTGTGGCACTCTCGCCACGATTGACCCGTTGGACTATCTTTTTAGCCGCTTATTCCTACAAGCTGCAGCATCGACCGGGAAAAGAAGTGGGGCATGCGGACGCTTTAAGCAGATGCCCACTACCAGGGGCGATCGAAGACCCCACTCCGGGGACGCCCATCCTGCTAATTGACTCTTTGGACTCTGGCCCAGTCACATCTAAGGAGGTGGCTCGGGCATCATACCGGGACATTACTTTGAGGACTGTACTCGGTTGGGTACAAAGAGGGTGGCCCGCTGCGCCGGGCGAGCGTTTTAAGGAATTTGTAAAAAAACGTGGGGAACTCTCGGCTCAAGGGGGGTGCCTGCTATGGGGCGATCGAGTGGTGATCCCGGAGAAATTGAGGGAAAGGGTATTGGACCTCCTCCACGAGGGTCACCCAGGGATCGTAAGGATGAAGGGGCTAGCAAGAAGCTATGTTTGGTGGCCACTCATGGACTCAGAAATTGCTGAGAGGGTAGGGAAATGCCAGGCTTGCCAAGAGTCCAGACCTCTACCCCCAACGGCCCCAGTCAGGGAATGGGAAAAACCCCAAGGCCCCTGGTCGAGAATCCACATTGATTTTGCTGGCCCGTTCCACGGCCAAACCTTCCTAGTGGTAGTCGACGTTTTCTCTAAATGGTTGGAAATAATTCTCATGAGATCCATGACAGCCGAGGCAGTAATCGCAGCCCTGCGGCACCTATTCGCAACCCACGGGTTGCCTGACACGCTGGTATCCGACAACGGCCCGCAATTCACGGCAACCCAGTTTGAGGAATACCTGGCAGATGAGGGCATCCGACATGCCCTCTCTGCGCCTTTCCACCCTGCGTCGAATGGCCTTGCAGAGCGTTCCGTCCGGAGCGCTAAGGAGGCATTGTCCAGGCTCAAGCCAGGCGACTGGCAAACAAAGATAGACTTCTTTCTGGCTATTCAGCACAGAACCCCCAGCACTGCTACAGGCAGAAGCCCAGCCGAATTATTGATGGGGCGGAAGCTCCGGTGCCCAACTGGACCGTTTAAATCCCCATTACACACCAGAGGGTTACAAGGGGAAACTGGAAAAAACTAGAGAAATGGGCATAGGCGACCGAGTGTGGGCCCACAACTATGGGGACGGCCCAAGTTGGCTAGCAGGGCAAATCATAAAAGCAACCGGTCCAAAATCATACTTAGTTGAGTTAAAAGACAACCGAGTATGGAGGCGCCACATAGATCAGATAAGAAAACGAATAGCCGAACAACCCGAGCTAAATGAGACAGATAATGACCAATCATTACTTGAACCCACAGCTGACCATAACCCGGGGGAGGCGCAAGACTTAGCTGAGTTCCCGGAGGTCCAGCGACGCCATCAGGTTCCCGATGGAAACAGCAGGGAAAACTCTGCAAGTAATCCAAGGCCGGATGGCCTAGAAAAAGAGTCTGCAAGTAATCCAGGGCCGGATGGCCTAGAGAAAGAGCTGGAAGGAGCAAACAGCCCCTCCGACCAGCTCAACCCACTCCCAAGGACTGAACCGCGCAGGTCCGAAAGAATCAGGAGACGCCCAGGTTATTTGCGTGACTACGTTGAGAAATAACATGTAAATAATATGTAAATAGAGGTAAAGTGTTTTCTGGGAGGGGAGGAGTGTTATGTATCTTTAAATATTTTGGCGGGAAACAAGCACGTTGCTGATTGGTTAAAGCCGCCGGTTAAACAGTATATAAGGAGAGGTTTTTCCCCAGCCTGGTCGCTGGGTTCACCCTAAATTAAAGAGCTGTTGTCACTACTCTGGTCTCCAGCCTCGTTACTTCCCGAACTTAACACTCGCTACATCACATGACGACGCTATGATGATGTGAGTTTGACACCCCTGCTCTAGACTACACACATAATAGCAACCACCAAAATCCCCAGAAATGGGGAGCTTTATTTTACTGGCTGTTAATTAATTTAGGCTAGAAATGCCTGGCAACTATCAGTCAAGGGTTTGTTGATTTTACCTCATTTTATGGATTGACTGTCACACTTTGGCTATTTACCGTGAAGGAATGAGAGAAAGGCCTTTGGCTGATTTAGCTCAACTATCATGAAATGCTAGAAATGCTAATACCCCAATTTGTTTTGCTTTGGTATGTTAATACACACACAGAGAGAGACAGAGAGAAAGAGAGAGAGAGGGGGGGGGAGAGGGACACACAGAGAGAGAGAGAGGGAGAGAGGGAGAAAGGGAGAGGGAGAGGGACACATACACACACAGAGAGAGAGAGAGACACAGAGAGAGAGAGAGAGACAGAGAGAGAGAGAGAGACAGAAAGAGAGAGAGGGGGAGACGGAGATGTGGAGAGGGAGAGACAGACAGAGAGAGAGAGAGAGAGAAGGAGAGGGACACACACACACACACACACACACACACAGAAATTTTGAGGCATTTTGTTTTTTGTAGCTTCTGTGCTGGGATCCAATTCATGACTACAGACAATTCTTGGGTAGATGACCTGTCCATTGAGAGGCACTCCTAACTGTATCAAGCGGGTCCTAAAATCCAGAAGCTTTTATTTAAAGACAGGCTGTACACCGGGGTCCTGCTCTAAATTTTTTTTTGTTTAATGTAAAAGAGACATTTTTATGGACAAGAAAGTATGAAAGAACCGGAAGTTGTAGATCATGAAACTGGAGTACTTTACTTTCAGTTTCAGAAAAAAACACACACATTATATATGGAAAATAAACCAGACAAGAAAGAACATTGCCATTCATAATGCAATCCTAGCCTCCTTTATTTCAAAAGTATTGACACCATGCTCAGCAACATGTTCTCCCAAGCGAATTTGCAACCTAAGTTCATAGGTAGTATTTCTACGTTCCTCTATAGCTTAGGTCAAGAATAAAATAAGGGCATGAAATGGGGGATGTGGCAAAGTAGAGGAAGTTCTCAGATAGCTCCAGAGAAATTATCACATGCCCTCCAAGGGATTTTATTACTCTAAGCATTTATTACTCTAAGCATCTTAGCCAAAAAAACACATCTCTGTTATGGCAACTGAGATATCCAGATACGAGCTGACTGTGTGGATTATGCAATTGCAAACACCATTTAGTTTCAAAATGCACAGGAAAAATATTTGAAAAAAAAAGCTTAAACTGAACAGGCAGTTAAACGGGCAGTTAAGGGTGAAGGCAGCATTTGTACTTGACTGAGAATAAAAAATGGGGAGAATTTGGAAGAAAATTGGAATATTGGGAACATTTGATGGACTAAAACCTATCCTTGTTTCTTCTTGGTTAGAATTAGATTGCAGTTGCCACCAACTGCTAGCAAATAGATCATCATTTACTCCTCCTCATAATCATAACCATCAATATTATCGTAATTGTCACCACTGCTGCTCAATACACGAGCTCAAGACACAGTTATTCATCTGTGCAGGACTGGCTTAGATTTTAAATTTATAGGGGTTTTAAATTGGTTTTAATATTTATATTTCTATTTTTAATAATTGGGCATTAGAATAAGCTTTTTAATGATTATTTTAATTTGTATATAAATGTTTTTATATGCCTGTGAACCGCCCAGAGTCCTTCGGGAGATAGGGTGGTATACAAATATGAATAATAAATAAATAAATAAATAAATAAATAAATAAAAGTTGTTTCTCCCACTAATGCCCTTTTCCAGAAATATTCCTGCCATAAATATTAGAAAATGTCATTCATAGTTAGCATATTTCAGTCACTAATCGCATTAATACCACTCATACTACTTCTTTTCTCCCCTGCCATTTTTGCTACAAATGGATTCTCAGCTGCTGAAATTTTGCTTGGCTCCTTGGAAAATCTCAGAATGTGTTTGAGGCAGGTGTGGATTCAGCGGGATTAAAGATCAAGAAGGAAGGAAGGAAGTGATGCCTGGGCTTGAGAGTGCACCTTGAAAATACATGTCTTCTCTGCAAGGAGCAGCAACAACCTGGAGCAAGTTCCTAAGTGCTTCTACAGACATTCCTACCTTGGGAATGTCTGTAGAAGCTGACATTCCTAAGGCACTAAAAAGAGGCGGTGATGATGGATTACTGTCATCATCACGGTAAAACCTGAGGAGGGACCTTGAGGGCTGTAGCCTGCCCACACACCTGCACAGCTTTGTTAAAAGTGATCAGTTTGTATTTCATGAAGCTCACATACAAGGAGTACCTTTCACAACCAGCACAGGGATAGTGTATATAGCAAAAGCTAGGGATATAAAAACAATAATGGATCTTGCTCCCAATGGACTAGTTACTAAGAGCATCCAAGAGATTACAGATACAGATTACAAGAGATTACAGATACAGATTAACAGAGTTGGAAGGGACCTCGTAGATCATCTAGTCCAACCCCAACCCAAGCAGGAGATCCTACTTACACCATTTCTGACAGATGGCATTTCCAGTCTCTTCTTGAAAGCTTCCTGTGATGAAGCTTCCACAACTTCCGAAGGCAAGCTGTTCCATTGGTTGATTGTTCTCAATGTCAGAAAATTCCTCCTTATTTCCAGGTTGAATCTCTCCTTGACCAGTTTCCATCCATTATTCCTTGTCTGGCCTTTGGGTGCTTTGGAAAATAGTTTGACCTCCCTCCTCTCTCTGGCAGTCCCTCAAATATTGGAAGACTCCCCTGGTCCTTCTTTTCACTAGACTAGCCATGCCCAGTTTCTGCATATATTTTAGCTTCCAGTCCCCTAATCATCCTGGTTGCTCTTCTCTGCACTCTTTGTAGAGTCTCAACATCTTTTTTTATACTGCAGTGACCAAAATTGCACGCAGTACTCTAGGTGTGGTCTTATTAAAGCTTTATAGAGTGGTATTAGTACCTCCCTTGATCTTGATTGCATCCTTCTGTTTATACAATTCAGGATTGCATTGGTTTTTTTTGGCTGCTATCTCACACTGTTCGCTCATATTTAATTGGTTGTCCACTAAGATGCCAAGATTCCTCTCACGGTTAATACTATTAAGCCTGGTTTCACTCAGTCTATATGTGTACTTTTCATTTTTCTTGCCTAAGTGTAGGACTTTACTTTTCTCTACATTTGCTAACTTGCTAACATTCACCTTTAATTGAAAAAAAAAACACCCATAAACATGGCCAAAAAGCATGTTTAGCATTGGGTACAAATGGTAGTAACACCATTCAAAGACAGATTATATTGGGAAGGAGTGCCACTTATATTAAAGAAGGCCATTTATCTATTAAGTAGGAATAGACAAGTAGAAAAGGTGGCCTTATTTTTTTTTAAAAAAATCCAGCAATAACTTCAGTACATCAGGAAAACACCAATGTGTCTCATGTATTAGGACACTTTGCCCATGAAGATGAGTAGTTGTTGAATTGATTTATTTTTAATCCATAAAAGACTTGCTACGTTGGAACAGCACTCCACTAAAGTGGACAGGATAAAGACTGGAGTTGGTACTGAGCTGTATGAATGGCCCTTCCATGTCCACCATTCCCCTGTGACCTTTGAAAGCTGCTGCTTCAAGAATGGCTCCTACGACCAGGAAAACCAGCTCCTGCTCCAATGACATAATCACTCAGTAACAGTAATGAAGTTGGAAGGGACCTTGGAGGTCATCTAGTCCAACCGCCTGCTCACGCAGAAGATCTGTACTAGGGATCTGAACCGCCAGACTGCCGACCTTTCTGATCGATAAGCTCAGTGTCTTAGCCACTGAGCCACCTAGTCCATCCTTCCACCATTGATCCAGATCCATCACTGTCTAGCACAGGGGTGTCAAACTCTCATCATCATGGCATCATCACGTGAGCTATCGTGACTTCTTCCCCCTCCCCCACCCCGCTAAACCGGGCATGGGCATGGCCAGCACGTGACGCATCCGGCCTGCGGGCCAGGAGTTTGACAGTCCTGGTCTAGCAGCAGCATTGGATCAGGGACAGTTCACCAGATACCATGTTTGCAGTCTTCCCAGCTGCCTTAAAAGACGCTGGAAAGATGTTGCTTCTGCCCCACTTCTCTTTTCGATTTCCCCACAAGTCAGAGAAATGGGGGGGGAGGGGTTAATGGAGAAACAGAAAAAAATGAGATGGAATTGGAATTGACCTTCCTGAAAATTTCTTGTCCAGAGGGTTGGTTTACCTACCTCACGGCCACTTAATGTTCATTTATCTGCACTCCACGTGGCCATAGGGAAGAAGTGAAAACTGGAATACAGGTAGTCCTTGACTTACAACAGGTGGTTTAGTGGCCTTTCACAGTTACAATGACACTGAAAAAAGTGACTTAGTTACGACCTTTGCAGCATTCCCAGGGTCATGGGATCAAAATTCAGACGCTTGGCATCTGGTTCATATTTATGACCATTGCTGTGTCCCAAGGTCATGTGATCACTTTTCGCGACCTTCTGACAAGCAAAGTCAATGGGGAAGCCAGATTCATTTAACAACTGGGTTACTAACCAATCAACTGCAGTGATTCACTTAATAACTGTGGCAAGAAAGGTCGTAAATTGGGGCAAAATTCACTTAATAAATGTCTCACTTAACAACAGAAATGTTGGGCTCAATTGTGGTTGTAAGTTGAGGACTACCTATATTATAATGATGAGTTGCCTAGAGAAACTCAATTTTTGCAGGGCTTCTCTAGGATTTTATCTAAAAAAACTGGATGAAAGTTAGATTAAGCATATTTATTTATTTCGGAAAGATTGAGGGAAAATAAAGAAGGGGATGACAGAGAACGAGGTGGCTGGCTGGAGTCACTGAAGCAGTAGGCGTGAGCTTCAATGGACTCCAGAGGATGGTAGAGGACAGGAAGGCCTGGAGGAACGTTGTCCATGGGGTCGCGATGGGTTGGACATAACTTCTCCTCAGGATTTGTTGAGTCATTTGATCGTTGTTTTTGGAATTCCTACAACCAACCCTTGCTGGCCCAATCCCAGTGTGTCATAAACAAAAGCTCTTCGCAACCTGAAACCATCATTATCAATTGGTCCTGATGGGCTATGCTCATACTTCTTAAAAAAACTTTCAATAAATATAGCAGAACCCCTAAGCATAATCTTTAATAAAGCTTTCATGACTAGTTCCCTTCCAAAACTCTGTTCTCTAGCCACAGTCATCCCTATCTTCAAAAAAGGAGATCCCAGCCTAGTTGAAAATTACAGACCTATCTCTCTATGTTGCGTCTCATGCAAAGTAATGGAATCTATCATAAACCAATCCATTACACTCCACCTTGAAACTAATAACCTACTCTCTAATAAACAATTTGGTTTCAGAAAAAAATTGTCTTGTAACTTACAACTTCTCCACTGCAAAAACATATGGACTACCAACCTTGATCAAGGGAAAGCAATAGATGCAATCTACATAGACTTCTGCAAAGCTTTTGACTCAGTAGTACATGATAAACTTCTCTTAAAACTAAAATCCTACAGCATTTCAGGATCTATCAAACAGACAACAAGTGGTCAAAATTGGCAACACTCTATCAAATCCTGTTCCTGTCAAAAGTGGCGTTCCCCAAGGTAGTGTTCTTGGACCAACGCTCTTCATACTATACATAAATGATTTCTGTGACCTTATCTCAAGTTATTGTGTTCTCTTCGTTGATGACGACAAACTATTCAATACCACTAACAATACTTCTACCCTTCAAGATGACCTTGACTTTGTTTCCGATTGGTCTAAAACTTGGCAACTTCAAATATCAACCAGCAAATGCTCAGTCTTACATATTGGTAAAAAGAACCCTAACAAGTACAAGATTGATGGACGTTATCTTACTGACGACCCCCACCCTTTCAAAGACTTTGGAGTTTTCATATCAAATGACCTAAATGCCAAAGCCCATTGCAACTACATAGCAAAAAAAGCTCTAAGAGTTGTAAACCTAATTTTACGTAGCTTCTTTTCCAAAAACTCTACACCAGAGCATACAAAACATTTGCCAGACCTATTCTTGAATACAGCTCATCCGTCTGGAACCCATACCACATCTCTGACATTAATACTATCAAACACGTCCAGAAATATTTTACTAGAAGAGTTCTTCGCTCCTCCGAAAACAACAAAATACCTTATGCCACCAGGCTTGAAATCCTGAGATTAGAAAACTTAGAACTCCGCTGACTCTGACATGATCTGTGTTTAACACACAGAATCATCTATTTTAATATCCTTCCTGCAAAAGATTACTTCAGCTTCAATCGCAATAATACAAGAGCAAACAATAGATTCAAACTTAATGTCAACCGCTTCAAACTTGATTGCAGAAAATACGACTTCTGTAACAGAGTTGTTAACGCTTGGAACTCACTACCTGACTCTATAGTCTCTACTCAAAACCCAAAATCTTCAACCTAAAACTGTCCACTATTGACATCATCCCATTCCTAAAAGGACTATAAGGGGCGTGCATAAGAGCACAAAAGTGCCTACCGTTCCTGTCCTATTGTTCCCTTCATTATATCAAATTAACATAGTTGTTGCATACTTTTACTTATATATAATTTTTTTCTCTCATGATAAGTTATTGTTTATGTTGATGATTGTATATACTGTTGTGACAAAATGAAATAAAAAATAATAAATAAAAAAAAAGGAATACATCCTTGAAGTAATAATTCAGCAAATGTATTTTTCTATGCATATTTGTTTCTGGGGATGTGAAGAAGGACTGAATAGGAGCTATTGGCTTCTATCTTTTTGGCCCACTGTCATTTTGGGGCAAGTTCAAAAGAACTTTTTAATGCAACTAATTCTGAATTACAGACCTGGTTTGTTTTAAACTGTTATCCCTTCTGAATCCATTTCTCAGATTACCAAAACAGCAGAGGTTTTCTTGTTCTCCCCCTGAACTCTGTTTCCCTGTCTTAGCAAATAAATTACCTAGTTTGCTTCCTTTGGTCTGAATAATGTCATTGCTACAGAGAGGAGGTGGGTGGGTGGGAGACCACAGCTGCAGATCTGAGCTAATATATGTTTATTCTTTGGGAGATATTTCTCCTGTGAAACTTTGAAAAACACTCCTCTTTGATTCTGAACTGTAGCTCATGATATACGACTAGGGGTATTTTTTAATCAGACTAGATCTATTTGTTTCTGCTCTTGTTTGCCACCAGAATGCAATGAATCTACCAGTCCTATATGTAATTTCTCTTCTTTTGGGAGAGCAATATTAAGGTAAAATAAAATCCTGTATTAACTCTCAACCTTCCGTCTATTCTTTTATGTAGCTGTCCCTTTCCTGCTTCCCATCACTCTTCCGTCCAGCCCTAGGTCAAGTATTATTACTGAAATATGGTTAATAAGCACAGGTAAAGAGGATGATATTGATATGTGTATACCACAAGCCTGCTATGAAAGACTAAAGTGGTTATTCTAAATCAAGGATGTCCAAACTTGGCCCCTTGAAGAGTGGTGGACTTCAACTCCCAGAATTCCCCAGCCAGCAACTTGCTCATATTTCTAGCTCATGCTAGCTGGGGAATTTTGGGAACTGAAGTCCACCACTCTTCAAAGGGCCAAGTTTGGACACCCCTGTTCTAAATGTTAGCCTAGTTGTCACAGAGAGTGTGAACCCCCCACAAGATTTCTTTCAAGAGTTTATCAAGAGTTTCCAAAATGTCTCCATTTGCTGCCTATTAAATTACTCTTTGTGTGACTTATTTGGTACACAAATTTAAAGCGTGAGTTGTTAAATGGTTAAGTATATATGTGTGGGAGTGTGTGTGTGAACTCTTGAAATGACTCTAGCTAAAGCCATGTTTTCCTTGCTTTGTTTCTTAGTCGCCATACTGAACATATTGAACATATTGAAGCTGAAGTAGTCTTCAGCAGGAAGGACATTGTAATAGATGATTTTATGAGTTAAACTCAGGTCATGTTGAAGGCGGCGGAGTTCTAAGTTTTCTAAACCCAGGATTTCATGTCTGGTGGCATAAGAGTTGTAAACCTAATCTTGCATAGCTTCTTCTCCAGAAACACTACATTACTAACCAGAGCATATAAAACATTTGCTAGACCAATTCTTGAATACAGCTCGCCTGTCTGGAACCCATACCACATTTCTGACATCAATACAATTGAACACGTCCAGAAATATTTTATAAGAAAGTTCTCCACTCCTCTGATTACAACAAAATATCTTATGCCACCAGACTTGAAATCCTGGGTTTAGAAAATTTAGAATTCCGCCACCTTCGACATGACCTGAGTTTAACTCATAGAATCATCTATTACAATGTCCTTCCTGTTGAAGACTACTTCAGCTTCAATTGCAACAATACACGAGCACACAATAGATTTAAGCTTAATGTGAACCGCTCCAATCTTGATTGCAGAAAATATGACTTCAGTAACAAAGTTGTTAATACTTGGAATACACTACCAGACTCTGTGATCTTTTCCCAAAATCTCCAAAGCTTTAACCAAAAACTGTCTACTATTGACCTCACCCCTTTCCTAAGAGGTCTGTAAGGGGCATGCATAAGATCACAAGCGTGCCTACTGTTCCTGTCCTAATGTTTCCTTTCATTATATCCAATTAATATAGTTATTTCATGCTTATGCTTATATATACTGTTGTAACAAATAAATAAATAAAATAAATACTTAAGGAGAGGGGAAGGAGGACTTATGGAATGTAGAATATTTTCCTCCAATGTGCCAGACATAACAATGATAAGGCTCCTGAGAACCAAGGCCAAATCACGGTGCCCTAGCAATGGCAGGAGGGAGTGCTGAGAAGTTCATCACCCGCTTGGTTGGCTAGCATGACCCGTGACACAAGGGGGGTGGACAGTATCTATTCTTTAATTATACCAAAGACATGGGAATTATGCAGTGTTGGTTTTATCTCTGACCGTGCCAATATGATGTACCCAATAGACAGGATTTTTGAGGAAGCCAAGGCCTCAGAGTTTTGAATTGGTTGGGAGCATTACTCAGAATCATGACAGTGTGTGTGCGTCTATGTGTATATAAAGACTCTTGTGTCTCTTCACCTTTAACTGGCAAAACGGTGCATCCTGTAGGTCATGAATGTTTGAACCAAGGTATTTTCAATGAATTAACTCAAAGAATGACAGAACCCATTAATTTGGTGGAATGAAATTTGGCAAAGTTGTGGCCACTCCACTGCCACTGTGCCTGCCAACTACATTTCCCAGAAACCCACAGATTTAATGGCAGAAGGGATCTCTGCCCTCTTTCCCTGCCTCCCTATGGTCCTTGTGCTCAGTGGCTGTGTTGTGACCCAGGCCCAAGTAGGTAGTATTAAATGCAATCAGTTCAAAAATAAACAAACTTTATTAGAACAGCTGAGAAGTAACTCATTCTCAGTGTAGTCCAAACTAAATGAAAACATATTCTTCATAACACAATTCTTATCACTAACCTTGGTCTAATTAGGCAAACTGCCAAAGGCTTTTCTTGGCAAAAGTTCAGAAGCAGAAGATGCCGACAAGAAATAAATGCAGCAAGACAAGAAGCAAGTCTATCAACATTGTTTTCTGACAAAGAGCCCAAGAGCCATTGCTGGCCTTTTAAGCCTTATGGGAGGGGCCAAGCATCTCTTGGCCCTATTCCCAAGTCGTCCTCTTTGCATTAACTGCTCTTGCCTTCTGGCAACTCTTCTCATGCGTGCACTAGGAACAGGCTCCCCCTGTTCCTCTGCCTCACTACTGTCAGCCTCTGGAGGCTCCAGAGTCTGCACATCACTCCCAGATGGCCCTGGCCCCATCTCTGCCTCTGACGCAGAGCCCTCATCTGGGCCTTCCCCAGCCTCCAGGACTGGTCCATGTTCTTCCTCAGCCTCATCACTGTCCGAATGCGCTGCCAGCCCTGCAGGCTGCTGGTGGACCACAACAGGCTGATGGCAAAACCCAACAGACTATCAGGCATTGGTTGCTATGGAACTTTGGCTGAAATTATAAATCTCTTAATGGTGATGATGGGTGAGGAAATGATGAAGGAGTGACCCTATCTGCCAGCAAGATAGGGCTGGCTGTGGTCGATGGGTAAGCCTTCCTTCTCCCTGGAGAGAGGAGGTCTGCCAGTTGGCTTGGGGCTCCAATGGTGGAGTATCACACTGCAGATGGTTGACAGATCAATAGCAGATCCCACCTCTCTCCCTGCGCATCCTACTCCTCCCCTCCCATCTTTTGATCATAATTTATATTTTTGCTGTGTGTCGTGTGTATGTATATGTGTATGTGTACCAGTATATGTATGTGTATGTGTATATATATGTATATATGGGTGGGTGTGTTTAATGTTTTTAACATTGAAAGCAGCCCATAGTCACTTTGCTGTGAAATGGACAGCAAACAAATTAAATAATTAAATATTCTGGATTGGATGACTATTATTTTGCTGATGGGAAATTGGTGTTTGCTGACTTAAAAAAAAAACAGATTAAAGCAATAAATGACATATATCAAGTATCACCTCTTTAAGGTAGTCCAGCCAAGAAGCACAAACCATGAGCAGTAAGGCTACCTTTATTGTAAGGTTACAGTAACAGAATTTTGCAAGTCTTGAATACATTTGTCCCCTCCTTTATTTTTACTTTCCAGAATATTAGGGAAAGTCCTTCTGAAGCACCTTCCATCTCTCTTTTCCTACTGTAGGCTGAGAAACCTTGGCATGATGGTTGTTTAGTCTTTAGCTCTTCCTCCTGTCTCCTGTCATTTCCACATACATTACATTAAGACTCTCCATTTGTGCATGTGGCAAACATATATGCAGACGTGAATATGTGCAGAGCCATCTGTCAAAAACTATTGTCATAGGACCATAGGACAGCTCTTAGACAGAAAGTAAATATTAGCAGAATTAATAATTACTAGGAATGCTCGTACATTCAGAATCTATTTTACAATTTTAAAAAAACCATTTATGAAGATTAATGCAACTCTTAAAGCAACAGGATTTGTTTTTCAGGCGTTTTCACCTCTTGGAAACCTGAAAAATTTCAAGTTGCTTTATTGAATAGCAGAGAGGTGCCGTGCTTATGCCATGGTTTGAAGCACTTTCACCACTTCATTTCTGAAGCATGAACAGCCTTATAATTACTGATGATTAATTGCCTGTAAACTAATTGATCTCTCCTTTGTTTATATCAATCAATCTCTCTTATACCCACATGAAATGTGCAAATATTCCCAAACACATTACTCTCCCTGCTTCAGGGAAATAGCAATAAAAAAGAAAATACAATGGTGATGGAGTAAGGGAAGAGGCTAGGTATAGTAGGAATGGAAAAGGAAGAGAAAGAGAAAGAGAAAGGGGACAGAAAACCAAATAGATATGAAGAAAGGGGAGAAATGATTGGTCAAGGAAAGGAAAGAAGGAAGGAAGGGAGGGAGGGAGGAAGGAAAAAGAGAGAAACCTTGCTTAGGATTGATGGAAAAAGCTTAAGATTGAGACAGCCCCTGGCCAAGAATACTTTTCAAAGTATTTATATCTCCTGCTCATTTGCTTATTTCCAATAATGTCTTCTTTTTTTCTCAGCAAATAAACCACAGAATATTGGGGTGCGTATTAGAGAAACTAGAAGGTTCATATCAGTGTCAGGATTGTAGCATAACTGGAAATTCCAACATTTGAGAAAATGGTCCTTTGTAACTTAAGACTAAATTTTCCATTCCATCTTTCCCATCACTTTGTCTCCTGTTTCTACTCTAATATCTGGATGTGACTGCTTCTTTGATCTTAATCCACCTTCAGTCTAATTTCAGAGCAATAAACAAGATGAACGTTCAAAATGATGACGGCTATTGTGGCCTTACATGTCTATCCACACAACACTCGGCAGGGCTAAAGCTTGAATACATATGTAAATGCTGATATAAACAACAGTGTACAGAGACGTTGGCGACAGGAAAAACCAGCAACTTAGCCATAAAGATTTGGAGGAGCAAAAATCAGGTTGCAACTTGTCTGGGAAGAGACACAGTGGTTCTCTCAGCCCTAGGAAGGAGACGATGGCAAACCACTTCTGAAAAACTTTGCAAGAAAATGGCGGGAGTTTCTCCAGGTAATCTCCGAGAATTGGAAACGGAAGGGGAAAATAAGGGTTTTTTTTCTTCTTTTCTAAATCAATACAATACAGTATAGGATAAAATAGGATTAGATTTGATTTCTGGTCACATACTTTTCATGTTGTCTCTTATAGCAGATCTTAGTTTTGCAGCATTTTTGCTCACTTGCACAATATTATATTCCCACTAATTAGCAATTGATTTGGGGGTGGGGATTTGCAGCCAGATAATCACTCATTTGAAGGAAACCCATTCAGATATAATATATAATAGAACAACCCAACCTATGATTTTTCCAGTAGGAAGACTTCTAAGTCTACAAGGTTAAAAAAGTATTTTTAAACATGTGGCTTGACTAATCACACTACATTAATTTATACATCTCCTATCCTGGATGGAGGACAGACTTTAGAATTTCCCAAATAATCCTACATTATGTTCATGTAACTTGATGTGACATTTATCCGCAGAGCACATGTTGTAAGTGACACTCACAGATTACAAGGGCAAGGTTGTTGCAGCAAGGGAAAATACCCCTTTACAGAAAATCCCAAGATATTCAAACATTTTTTATAAATGCCTCCATTTACTTAATAATATACCTTTTAAGGCAGCACAACATAATTTCATTCTGTTTGCATGAGAGTAAACTCATGATATTATTTGCAAATAATCATATTATTTGCAAGTAGCAGTGAATGCAAGTAAAAATGTATGGCATCCAAACGCAGGTTCTTTTATCTGGTTCTAGTCAACTTTGATTTACAGTTTTGTATTCCCATCTTGGCTTTAGCCTGCTTCTACACAACTCGCTGTTCCTCTTTAATAAAATCCAACAGGCGTTGCATTCCAGACATTGGGAGAGACATAAGGATTCTAAGTTATAAAGCACATGCATGCTACTTTTGCTAAGCCCCATTTATCTACTAATAGGTAAGCAAACAAAATCATCATCATGAGCAGATTCGGAATAAACAAGACTCACTGTAAAAAATGCCATTTTGCTCTTTTCAGCATTGGGAGCTTAACATGTTTGATGTCCTCACGGCAGTATAAATAACACAGAGAGTCACAATTTTGCTTTCTCCTAGAGGCGACAACGTGTGTGTCCTCCACATAGCGACACCACCAAACTCCACATCTCTCTGGCATTCATGTTCTCATAGCATGAACTGATGCCAGGATGACTCCTATATCTGGTGTTCGGTTTCCCCTCTGAAACATTTTGGAAAAGTGTATTTGTTTTTGTTTTATACAAAAGTGATACCTATGCTGGAAAAATCATGTATATTTTACATGTAAGGCTCAAAGGACCCATCTACAAGGGACTAGTATATATAAAATATATGAAATAGAATGAAATAGAAAGGGTATACAAAAGAGATGATGATAAGCCTTCATACACAGAGACACAAAGGCAGGCAGGTAAACACACACCAACCCTCTCGCCCACCCCCACACATTCTATATTTTATGATGTTATGGTTGGCAATCATATAATTAAATCTCAGTAGATAGATCTATTAAATGATAGTTTACTAGATACTTCTTCCAATTCTGCAGGCTTTTCAACTTTCTCATGGTAAAGGTGAACAGCTGAAAATATGACGTTCTAAAATGGGTTATATTTAGATGTACTTCCTGTACCAAAGTCAGAGCATGTCGTTGTTAGAAATAAGATACTGAGATACATACAGAAGTACTTTATTAATGATATGTTGGGCAGTAAATCATTCAATTCTCTTCATACTTACTTGAAGGTCATTCATACCACACAAACTACATCTTGTCATTAGTACGAATTCCCTGGAGGTCATGGTCTTTTTATCTGGCATTAACTAGAAAACAGCCCATGTAAACCTTCTTGCATTCCATAGCACAACAAAGGAGAATATTACAATAATACATCCCTAATTGATTGTTTCCTGATTGCTTATTTGTCCCCTAGGACTATCATTAAGTGTTGTACCTTAGAATTATTGATGAAGGTATCTTTTCTTTTATGTACACTGAGAGCATATTCACCAAGACAAATTCCTAGTGTATCCAATCACACTTGGCCAATAACAAATTCTATTCTATTCTATTCTATTCTATTCTATTCTATTCTATTCTATTCTATTCTATTCTATTCTATTCTAAAATCTAAAAGAGGCGGGCTCTTTAGCCCCCAGAGATTTGCATATTATAAAATCCAAATGGAAAAAACTTTTCAAAAACTTCTAAAACCAGAGAACATTCTATTTTTTGGTTGGTGGACCCTAAATCAGTATCTATAGTCTTTTTCCTGTGAATAATTTATTTAACATCATACTTTCACATTACATCAGAATACTTTACTCCACAAATGCAAAGCTTCAGAAGAGGCAATTATTAAATATATTACATGTTGATGATCATGTGTGTAGCTTTTTAAATCATACGTTAAATCATATTTTCAGACAGATATGAATATGTTTATACTAAGCCTTCCAAAATTCTCCATAATCCCTTGCATAAACATTAAACCTCAGACGATCTTAAGAAAGAAACCTGAAAGATCCTGACATATACGTTGCCATTAAATGAGCTTTGGTGCTTTCATTCAAAAATCTCCAAAAATTCATAAATCTTGGAATGACTTCAGCCACTTAAATTTTGTTTAAATTGTTATGCTACATCAAGACGAGAAGGCAGCATTTAGAGCTATGATGGACACGATGGCATCTGTCATTTCTTTGTTTCTGACCCCTAGATACAGTAGTGGCCAAAATTTTGTAAACCTTTTGGGAAAAGTGTATTTTTGAGGTTTGATGGCTAATAACACCACTTTTTTTGGAGTTTCTTTTCTTTTTTATTGCATTTTTACAATTAAACAAATCATACATCTTAAGCATAACTGTGACCATATACATACCATAACATTCCAATTCAAATGCACTCTATACATTTTTACTATACATTTTAATTCTGCTTCTATTTTGTCTATTTCTTTTTCATTTTTCAGTTCTCAGTCCAGTCATACCATTTCTCCTATATTGTATAGTATTCCAAATCTATTTGTCCTTTCAGTTCAATTGTCAATTTGTCCATTTCTGCACAATCAAATATTTTTTTTTAATTACTAAACCTTTGGAAGGTATATTTGTATTTCTCCAGCATTGTGCGAAAACTATCCTTGCTGCTGTTATTATATGTAAAATGATATATATTATTCTTTTGTCGAATTTTCCTTTAACTATCCCTAGGAGAAATAGTTCCGGGGTGTATTATATCTGAAGTCCTGTTAATTCCTGTAGCCACCTGTATATTTTCTTCCAGTATTTTTTTGTTTCAGGGCACAACCAACATGTATGATAGAAGATATCTTGTTTTTGACCACATTTCCAACAGTTCAGGCTTAGATTTCGGTATATTTTCGCTAGTCTAGAGGGTGCCAATTGCCAGCGATAGAACATTTTATACTGATTCTCTTTGTATGTTGCCAATTTAGTTATTTTATAGTTTCTATTCCAAATTTCCCCCCAATCCTCCAATTCAATATATGCCTGACGTTTTTTGCCCACGCTATCATTTATTTATTTATTTATTTAATCAAATTTATATACCGCCCTATCTCCCGAAGGACTCAGGGCGGTGATATCATAACTCCCTTCATTATATCTTCGGCTCTATCAAATTCTAATAAGTAGTTATAAATTTTTGTTATCAATTTTTCATCTGGGCCAATCAATAATTTGTCCAATTGTTGTGGCACAGTCTCAATTTCATACCCATCTTTGTCTTTTTTGTACCGTGATTGACGTTGCAAATATGGCCACCAATCTATGATTATACACTGTTTTTCCAATTCCTGCCTGTTTTTTAGGTTCCATTGACTGTCTAGAATTTCATTATACTTGACCATTTTACCTATATCCAGAGTGTTAGGGTGAATCATCACTTCCATTGTCGATAACCAATTGGGGATTTTCATATAATGTTTTCTCTTGGTCTCTTGCCATATTTGCATCAGAGCTTCCCTTAATTTATGTCTAAACAAAATATAAATGAGATTTATTCTCCTTGTCCCATAGGAAGGCATGCCATCCTTTTTGTAGGTCATGTCCTTCCAGTGTAAGTAGTCTTCTGTTTCTCAGGTTAATCCACTCCCTAACCCATACTAATGTTGCCGCTTTATAGTAAAGTCGCCAATCTGGAAGCCCAAAGATACCCCTGATTTTACTACCTGTTAATTTTATTCTTGCTTCCTTACCTGCCCATATAAACTTTGTTGTAATTCTATTCAAATCTGTAAATAATTTCTTATCCAATTTTATAGGTATAGTTTGAAAAAGGTAGAGCAATTTTGGCAAAACATTCATCTTGATGGTTGCAATTCGACCTAGTATAGATAGCTGTAATGGCCCCCATCTTTCCAAATCCAATTTTATTTGTTGTATTAATTTCACATAATTATCTTCTTTAATCAAGGAACCCCTCGCTGTCAGCCAAATTCCTAAGTATTTAATTTTTTTAGTACTCTGTAGTCCCAATTCTTCCTCTAATTCTCTTTTCTGTTTTAATGCTACATTTTTAACTATCATTTTTGTTTTTACTTTGTTAATTTTAAGGCCCAATACTTCTCCATATTTCTCTATTTCCGGTAATAAGATAGGTCCTGTCTCCCTTGGTTCCTCAATAAAAAATACCAGGTCATCTGCAAACACCTGTATTTTATACTCTTCTTTTCTAATTTTGGTTCCTTTAATTTCTGGGTTTGTTCTAATTTTGGTTAATAACAACTCTAATGTCAGGATGAAGAGCAGAGGTGACAGTGGGCATCCCTGGCAGACGCCTTTCATTATTTCAAATGGTCTTGTAATCTCTCCATTTATTATAATACTTGCTTTTCGAGAAGAATATAATGCTTCAATCATTAGTTCAAATTTATCTCCAAATTTCATTTCTCCATTTTGTTAAATCACATATTGCCAATTTAAATTATCAAATGCTTTCTGAGCATCCAGAAAAACAAGCGCTACTTATTTCTCTGGATGGACTTTATAATATTATAATATGTTCATTATTGTTCTCATATTATTTCTGATTTGTCTCCAAAACCATTTTTGGAGTTTCAGGATAATCATATTCCACTGCTGGAATGGCCTGGGAATGGCCCAGACCTTAACCGAATTGAAAATCTATGGAGCTGACTGAAGAAACTTGTTAGTCAGAAGTGACCCAGCAATAAAACCCATTTAATAGAAGCAATCATTCAATCTTGGTTTCACATTATAACAGCTGCAGAACTAAAAGACTTGGTTCACTCCATGGGAAGACATTGTAAGGCTGTAGTTCATGTTAAAGACTACCGAACTATTAACTGACATGGTGATAATTTTTGTATATCTCGTTTTTTCTATGTGTTTCACTTTTCTTCTTTATACTGTAACTGCTATTCTAATAGCAAATCTGTCATAAAAGTTTTTGCATTACATTCTTGATTAAATTATCTTTCCATTGATATATAATTTTATGGTACTACTCCCAAAAAAATTGTGGTGTTATTAGCTAGTTTTAGAAAATACACTTTTCCCAAAAGGTTTCCACAGTTTTGGCCACTACTGTAGATCTCTTATCCCCAACATATCAAGAATTATAAACTCAAACTGTACAAAAAGTTTCACATAGATTCATTCATCCATCCATTTAGTTGAAAACTCTTAGACAAAAAAGCTTAAGAGTTCAAGCACTATTGTGATAATGGTATGCAAAATAGTAGAGCTGAACCCAATTTCTCATTTGAAATGTAAGAATGAAGCTGCTTGGAAAAAACTTTTCCCTTTTGCTTTTGTGGAACACAATAAGAATGTTCAGCATGTGCATTATAAATATTCTAAAATAAGGCTGTTCTTAAAATATTATGTTAAATTGGATTTGTTTGAATTGAGTGTGAATTCATTATGTTCCCTGCAAGACTTCAGTTTACTTTGTGGTAATAAAGCTGAGAAATAATTGAACTAGGCTGGTATTAAATACAAGACAAATCAACCCACATTTTAAGTAAAAAAAAACCAGACACTAAAAGGGAATGTTGATAATTGGAAGTGTGGAGAAGGGAAGGAACAAGAAGGTCACCACACAAAGAAGTTTTTAGTTCAATATATTTTGCAAAGTACTTTTGTACTCCAGTGCTTCAAATGGCTCTCTCCTAATGGTCAGTTGCTCCATTCACTGAAACGGGAAAGAGCCTTAGATACAGAATGGATATTGATGATAAAACAATTCCCATGACCGGTAAATCAGTAACTGGTAAGTTGACAATGTTGTTCTGTTGTGTGATCAGAAGACCTGAAAGTATACCTTAGATCCATGATGGTGAACCTATGGCAGAGTGTCAGAGAGGGCATGCAGCGCCCCCTCTGTGGGCACGGTAGCCGTCGCCCCAATTCAGCTCTGCTGTGCATGTGCGTGTGCCTCCCGCTGGCCAGCTGGTCTTTGTGTGGGGTAGGCGTGGGTGCATGTGGGTGGGGGCTTGTGCAGGACCCACGGCACCTACATTGAATTTTGGGGGTTTGAGCGCGTGTGCACACATTTACACACGCACACATGTGCTTTGGGCACTCGGTCCGGAAAAGGTTAGTCATCACTGCCCCAGATTAATTTTCATTGGCAATGGGATTTTACAATGTATTTTACTGTGGTCCTTTACTTTGAAAGAAATTCACCATCTCTTTCCTTAAAAACCACTGTGAGAAACCCTTCCATACTTCCACCTCTCACAATACTAGACAACACAGTATCAACAGTAGAAACCTTCAAATTTCAAGGTTCTACCATATCGCAAGATCTAAAATGGACAGCTAACATCAAAAACGTCATCAAAAAAGCACAACAAAGAATGTTCTTTCTGAACCAGCTCAGAAAGCTCAAACTGCCCAAGGAGCTGCTGATTCAGTTCTACAGAGGAATTATTGAGTCTGTCATCTGCACCTCTATAACTATCTGGTTTGGTTCTGCAACCCAACAAGACAGATACAGACTTCAGAGGATAATTAGAACTGCAGAAAAAACAATTGCTACCAACCTCCCTTCCATTGAGGACCTGTATACTGCACAAATCAAAAAGAGGGCTGTGAAAATATTTACAGATTCCTCACATCCTGGACATAAACTGTTTCAACTCCTACCTTCAAAACAATGCTATAGAGCACTGCACACCAGAACAACTAGACACAAGAACAGTTTCCCCCCGAACGCCATCACTCTGCTAAACAAATAATTCTCTCAACACTGTCAAACTATTTACTAAATCTGCACTACTATTAACCTTCTCATCGTTCCCATCACCCATCTCCTTCCACTTATGACTGTAACTTTGTTGCTTGTATCCTTACACTTTATACTGATATTGATTGTTTCCTGATTGCTTATTTGTAGCCTATGACTATCATTAAATGTTAAATTTATAGCCTATGACTATCATTAAGTATTGTAAGTATTGTACCTTGATGAAGGTATCTTTTCTTTTATGTACACTGAGAGCATATGCATCAAGACAAATTCCTTGTGTGTCCAATCACACTTGGCCGATAAAAAATTCTATTCTATTCTATTCTATTCTATTCTATTCTATTCTATTCTATTCTATTCTATTCTATTCTATGAATATATCCATAAAAAATTTTTTTAGTCATGACTCCGAATACACCTAACCCTAACTCTAACCCTAACAATAACACTATTTTCACTTTCATTAGCAAATTGATATTTGCATGTACTTTGCTATGGTCCACAAACAATTCTGAACAAAAAGCTGTCAACGTTAATTTCATAGCAAAACCAAGAAGAATATAGACCTAACAATGGTTTTCAGCCACGACCTAACCCAAACCCTAACTTTAATACTACATTTATTTTCACTGGCAATAGGATTTTCTTATATATTTTCTCATTTTCCACAAACAAATCTGAAGGAAAAGCTGTCACCGATATTTTCCTTAGAAAACTGCTCAAAATATTAATGGGTGATTGGAATGGTGTGTTGGATACTCAAAAAGACAAAAAAAGTTTAAGGAAGATTTCAAGCCGGGCGAAATTACCAAAGGCTTTTTTTGAAATGATGGAGGACTTGAAATTAAGAGATATTTAGAGAGAACATAATACAGAAGAGAGGGATTTTACCTTCTTTTCTGACAGGCATCAATCATTTTCGAGGATTGATTTTATTTTGATTTCTAATGATTTGTATTCTAGAGTGAAGAAGACCAAGATTTGTTCAAGAACTCTATCTGATCATAGTCCGGCTTGGATTGAATTTGATCAGGAAAAGGAGGCTAGGAGATCATGGAGGTTGAATGAGAATTTGTTTAAATATGAACAAAATGTAAATGAATGTAAAAAGCAAATGAAAGAATTTTTTATTATGAATATGAAAAAAGAGACATCTATAGAGATGATTTAGGACGCTAGCAAGGCTTATATGAGAGGAAATCTTATACAAATGAATATTAAATACAAAAAGAAATTGCAGAAAAAGAAAAAGGAATTGGAAGAGGAAATTAAAAAGAAAGAACAGTTTATACCTAATGCTTAAGTAATTCTTAAAGCTTGTAAAATATTACTGAAAATGTATTTGAAAGTACTTGTGTTAAGAGAAAGTTAAATAAAAAGATGTATTAGCTTAAAGAAAAGTTTAGAGTTTTAAAAATGATGTATACCAGAAGAAAAAATTTATTTTTTGAGGTAACTTGGAGGGAGTGATTTAAATTTAATGAGTTAGTTAGAACTTCATTGGTCTAATTGAAAGTGAACTTTAAAGTTTGTACGTTAAGAGGAAGTTAAAGAAAGGATGTATTAGAACTTTTTGATTTTAGAAATGTTTTCTTTTAAAAAGTTGTGTTTTAAAATAGATGAAAAAAAAAAAGATTTTTCCCTTTAAAGTTAAAGAATATGAAATAATCCAGTGACACTTCCCCCTCCTTTTTACCCCATATTTTCTCTTCCCCTTTCTTCTTCTTCTTCTTTTTCTTTTCCTAACTTTCTATTTCTATTTTCTTTTATATTTTATACTTGGATAAAACAATAAAAATCAGAATAAAAAAAAAAAAGAACCAGTTGGATCAAAGAGGCATCTAAAATGAGGAGATAATTTAACAGGCAGTCAAACAACTTGACTGAGTTGTACAGCTGCTCTTTAGCATTTGCCAAATACTTAGTTCATTAATGGTGGGTAACTGCACCTGTAAGACATTATACATGGCACGAATAGGACTTTGTGTGAGAAACAACGACATAAAAAATGGAAATTGACATTATTATAATCTCTCAGAAAAGCAGCTAAATCAGGACTTCATCAATGAATATCATGCTATTAATGCCTGGAGTGGAGAAATAATTTATAATGAATTATTTATTTGAGGAACATTGCCTCTCTGTTTCTCTGCCATGATAATGTGAGTAATTAGGCTGTGATTTCTTAACATCATTCACATATATTTGCATTTTTGTTATGGATTGATGGCACTTCGAGAAACACATAACCCATGATACTTACAGCTATATACTGTAGCTCCCTTTGCTTAATTACAAATTCCTTGTATCTTTCCAGCAGCCAGCAGTGTGCGGCAGCAGCCAAAAAATCCAATGCAATCGTAGGTTGCATTAACAGAAGGATAGAATTAGGATCATGTGAGATGCTGGTACTGTTCTATAAAGCCTTAGTAAGGCTGTACCTTAATATTGCATCCAGTTTTGATCACCATACTATAAAAAAAGATGTTGAGACTCTAGAAAGAGTGTAGAGAGGAGCAAACAAGATGATTAGGGGCCTGGAGGTTAAAACATATGAAGAATGGTTGCAGGAACTGGGCATGGTTAGTCCAGTGAAGAGAAGGACCAGGGGAGACATGATAGCAGTATTCCAATACTTGAGGAGCTGTCATTAAGAGGAGGGGGAAAACCTTTTTTCCAAAGCACCTGATGGCCAGACAAGGATGGAAATTGATCAAGGAGATATTCAGCCTAGAAATAAGGAGAAATTTTCTGACAGAACCATCAACCAATGGAACACCTTGCCTTCAGAAGTTGTGGGAACTTCATCACTGAGGCTTTCAAGAAGAGACTGGACTGCCATCTTTCAGAAATGGTATCGGGGCTCCTGATTAAGCAGGCGGTTGGACTAGGTGAATAGAATAGAAAATTAGATTAGACTAGGCTAGACTAGATTAGACTAGACTTTGGAGGTCTTCTAGTCCAGCCCCATGCTTAGGCAGGAAACCCTATACCATTTTGGACAAATAGTTATCCAATCTTTTCTTAAAAACTTCCAGTGTTGGAGCATTTACAACTTTTGGAGGCAAGTTGTTCCACTGATTAATAGTTCTAATTGTCAGGAAATTTCTCCTTAGTTCTAAGTTGCTTCTCTCCTTGATTAGTTTCCACCCATTGCTTCTTGTTCTACCCTCAGGTGCTTTGGAGAATAGTTTGACTCCCTCTTTGTGGCAGCCCTTGAGATATTGGAACACTGTATCATGCCCTAGTCCTTCTTTTCATCAGACTAGACATATCCAGTTCCAGCAACCATTCTTTATATGTTTTAACCTCCAGTCCCTTAATCATCCTTTTTACATCATGGCAACCAAAACTGGATGCAGTATTCCAAGTGTGGCCTTACCAAGGCATTATAAAGTGGTATAATGCCTTGGTAATCATGTGCCTTCACATGATCTTGATTCTACAAGGTCCCTTCCAACTCTGTTATTCTTTTATTCCCTAACTCCACATTCTCCAAGTGAATGTACTCATCTTCTGAGATTCTGGAGACCCCTCTTAACAACAGCAGACTTGAAATCCCCCTCTGCTTTGTAGAGCTGGTGGAATAGAGTTGAAATGAGAAGATGCCTAGGGACCATCAGAGATCTATCCATCCTGCTGCCCTTCAGATGCAACTTCTGCATCTGAAGGAAGCAACCAAAGGCTCTATTTTATTTATTTATTTTTTATTTTATTTATTTGTCACAACAGTATATATAAGCATAAGCATGAAATAACTATACGATATATAAGTATATATATTGTAATAACTATATGAAATTGGATACAATCAAAGGGAACATTAGGCACATTGGTGCTCTTATGCACGTCCCTTACAGACCTCTTAGGAATGGGGTGAGGTCAATAGTAGATAGTTTTTGGTTAAAGCTTTGGGGATTTTGGGAAGAGACCACAGAGTCTGGTAGTGCATTCCAGGCATTAACAACTCTGTTACTGAAGACATATTTTCTGCAATCAACATTGGAGCTGTCCACATTAAGCTTAAATCTATTGCTCGTGTATTGTTGTGATTGAAGCTGAAGTAGTCTTCAATAGGAAGAAATGATTCTATGAGTTAAACTCAGGTAATGTCAAAGGCGGCGTAGTTCTAAATTTTCTAAACCCAGGATTTCAAGTCTGGTGGCACAAGGTATTTTGTGGTAATCAGAGGAGTGGAGAACTCTTCTTGTAAAATATTTCTGGACGTGCTCAATTGTATTAATGTCCGAAATGAGGTATGGGTTCCAGACAAGTGAGCTCTATTCAAGAAATGGTCTAGTGAATGTTTTATATGCTCTGGTTAGTAGTGTAGTATTTCTGGAGAAGAAGCTACACAAGATTAAGTTTACAACTCTTAAAGCCTTTTTTGCAATGTAGTTGCAGTGGGCTTTGGCACTTAGATCATTTGATATGAAAACTTCAAGGTCTATTGGAGGAATGGCCTGGGAGGGTGCTGCCTGGGGAAGGCCGACTCTTCAGAAAGTTTTAAAACATATGGATAAACTCATTTGCTGAGCAGGAGTGTCCATTCATCGGACATCTCACTGCATCACTGCGGACAGTCATGATGTGACTGCTTAATTTATGCTCCTCATTCATAACGACAGGTCTAAAGAAACCAAAAATTCTGAACTGTATTGTCAGTAAAAAAGATAATTTTTATAAATATAAATATAAAGTTGCCACAAAATCAAAACTAATTTCAAATTCCACGTGCAAAAAACTAATATTTGAAACCAACGTGACTATATTTAAGGAAACTCTGATGCTGGGTGAATAGACAGCACTATGGCATGGTTTATTAAATAAACCACATAATCCTGCATCATAAATGAAATGTTAAGCTGTAAACAGCAAATAAATTATGCTGCAATTTATGTAGTGTAATGCACGAATCTTATTACTCCTTTTATATGTAATATACGTTTAATTGGTTGTCAGATTGTATTTTATCTGAAACTGGCGTCTCTTTGGCCTAAGTCTCCCTTTCATTTTTCTCTACTTGTAACTCATTTTTAGGTAGTAGGCCACCTTTTGTTTTCCTTAGGTAGATATTACTCACAGCTAATTCTGATCATTGTAATCCATTCTGCAATGCATACATGACAGTGTTTAGCCCATAGCCCGCTATGGACATTGAAGAATACGGCAGCTCTGAAAACCATCTGCCCGTTTTGTAGCCAAATAAGCAGCTGTCAGATATCCACAGATAGTAGCAGCCATCTCACATTCTTTGTGCACGACAAAAGAGACACAATTGTTTTACTGAAGTAGGTAGCGGATTCATCAGTCATAAATATGCCCAAATCATCCCCTTGGGTACATTTCAACGGAAAGAGTTGGAAATGAACCATTTCTTGCATCCTTCACAAAACATTATTGTGCACAGCGAAGATGATTGTGTTCCTAATAGCTGCATTCTGAGGATCCTATTCCTAGCACATTGGAAGCAGCACAGTCATACAGCTCTGTGTTTCACAATCTTGGCAACTTTAAGATATGGTGAATGATGGCTGGGGAATTCTGGGAGTTGAAGCCCATATATCTTAAAAGTTGCTAAAGATGAGAAACTCTGGTATAGGTGTTGTTCAGCAGTTGGGATTCAGAAGGTCTGTAGAGCTCTCCAGAGAGAGAGAGAGATGGTTTGGGGTTGTGGTTAAAGTACCAGGCTAGAAACCAACAGACTATGAGTTCTAGTCCCACCATAGGCATGAGCCAGTCCCTCTCTCTCAGCCCTGGGAAGGAGGCAAATGCAAACCACTTCCACAAACATGGCTGTCGTGTCCCACTCCTCCGCTGACGGCCGGGTCAGGGAAATCCGAATCAGGCTTGCCTCTGCAGCTCTGCCCAAAGTCCTAGCAAAGTCCTCAGAGCAGGCAGGAGACCAGAAAGTGACTTCAGCAAGATAAGTTCGACTTTGCCTGACTCAGAGACTGCCAGAAAGCAGATCCTTTATATAGGCCATGGGGTGTGGCTCCATGACTCAGCACTCATTAAGGCCTGCCCCTCCCTTCCTTCTGTTGCCTCCGCCTATCCAGTCTTCTGATGCGAGGGTCACTCCAATCAGCAGCTGTTGGAAATAAACTTTCCTCAGGCTCACCTGCTGTGGAGGAGGGGGAGGGGTCTAGCTGCTTCGTTTGCCTGAGCATGAAGCCAGGGCTGGGGTCGGGGGGTGCTCCCTCCTCTGCAGCCTGCTTGGGCATGGAGCTAGGGCTGGGGCCGAGAGATGCCCCCTCCTCAGCCTGTCTGTGCATGGAGCCAGGGCTGGGGCCGGGAGGACATTCTTCAGCGTTCGGAAGCAGATAAGCAGACCTCGGCTGCAGTGAGAGCGGGCAAGACACAACACTGGCCAAGAAAACTGCAGAAAATAGTCCAGGCAGGCACCAGGAATTAACACACAGACTCTGCTGCTGAGGTCTTTCTGTAACTTTCTGCTTCGTTAAGTACATGCTGCAAGATGGGAAGTAGCCTACAGTCTTAGGGATGACATTGCTACACCATGTCAGCAGAGATCAGTTCATGAAGATGTCAACAGATGACAATGGCATAAGAAATATCACTGGTGGTGGAGGGAAATGAGTTCTTCTGCAACATCTGTGCTTTACGGATTGGCTAATAACCATTTTTTGTCTCCCCAATGGGTGCTTTGATTGGCTTCCGTGTTCTTGAAGATAGGGAGGATCATTAGGACGAAAACAAATGCCACTGTTTGTTGCTTAATGAAGCTGAACATTAAAAGCTGGTGTCCATGGCATGTGAAACCAATTAGCAATTTGATCTATGTTCTTGTAGTACAGACCACTCTGTTTATATCATGGAGTCGGGCATATTTGTGGAGGAAATAGGAAGAGGAAGAAATACTAGGTATGTTCCCTGCTTTGAGTTATTCATAAAAACAATAAAAACAGGATGTCAATACATAAAATAATAATAGTATGGCCTTTACTTATAAGAGGTTGCCTTTCGTTTAGCACTATCTGTTATAAAGGAAAGGAGAGCACTGCATCAAAAGGTGCTGCTCATCACCACTTTAATTCATTTGAGATGAGAGGCTACTTCTGCTACTTTATTATTGAACTAATATACCAAGAAAGACCATTTTGCTTCATGCCACATGTATGATGTACACTGGTCTGGCCTGAGATATTTGCTGCCTGAGATGACTTTGTGTCCTTTGTGTCAGACATTGGCTAGACTGGCAGTTGAAATGTGTGTGATTGTGCTGCCCCTCCCACTCACTCACACATGTAACTGTGGTTTAGTGAGTTTATTAATATTCATGAGCGATTCCCTTCACCCAAAACCCAAAACTGTCCAAATCAAGTCCAGCCACGAGCAGATCAAGGATACTACACAGAGCAAGTCCACAAATTAATTGAAAATTGCTCAAACAAAATTAACTCCACCAGTCAAACTTAAATCCACTAGGCAAAACTTAAATAGAATAGAATAGAATTTTTTATTGGCCAAGTGTGATTGGACACACAAGGAATTTGTCTTGGTTCATATGCTCTCAGTGTAGATAAAAGAAAAGATCTTCAAGAATTCTAAGGTACAACACTTAATGATAGTCTTAGGGTACAAATAAGCAACCAGGAACCAATCAATATTAATATAAATCATAAGGATACAAACAACAAAGTTACAGTCATACAGTCATAAGTGGAAGGAGATGGGTGATGGGAATGATAAGAAGATTAATAGTAATTTCTCCTAAAGTCTACCACCATTTCTACAGTTTTGAGTGTGTTCAGTTCCAGATTGTTACGGTCGCACCACGAGGCTAGTTGTTCAACCTCCCGTTTGTATGCTGATTCATCATTGTCTCAAATGAGACTGATCACTGTTGTGTCATCTGCAAACTTCAGTAGTTTAACAGATGGATCGTTAGAGATGCAGTGATTGGAATACAGAGAAAAGAGAAGTGGGGAGAGCACAAAGCCTTGTGGGGCCCCTGTGCTAATTGTACAGGTATCTGATGTGATTCTGCTTAGCTTCACCTGCTGCTTCCTGTTTGTTAGGAAGCTTATGATCCACTTACAAGTGTGTTTAGGTACCTGTAGCTGGTTTAGCTTAGTTAGAAGAGTGTCTGGAATGATGGTATTAAATGCTATCAAAGTCTACAAAGACAACCCATGCGTAGGTCTTTGGTGATTCAAGATATTGTAGGATGTAGTGCAGAGCCATATTAATAGCATCATCTGTTGATCTATTTGCTCGGTATGCAAATTGCAAGGGGTCTAACAGCAAATCCATGATGGTTTTCAAATGGGACAGCACTAGCCTTTCAAAGGTTTTCATGACTACAGATGCTAGAGCAACTGGTCTGTAGTCATGGAGCAAGTAAAGTTCAGAGTCTCCAAGGCAAAATTCCAAACATGGTGTCAATCCAGAGTGAAGCAGGAATCATGATGATCAAAGAAACAGCTAGAAAACAAACACATTGTTCTCAGCAATTCCTCCACCTGTCTACTGTGATAAACAGTCAGCTTCTGGTATAGCCCATCAAGATGGGCAGGGCCCTCTCCTCTTGAGTAGTCTGGCTGACCTTCTCTGCTGCTGCCTTTTCTCTGCCCTACGTGTTCTCGGATGAGGTGCAGAAGGCAGTTCCTCCTCCTCTTTTCTGGCCATCTGCTACTGCAAATTTTCCCCAGCTGAAGTCTCCTCCAAATCCCTTCTGGACAGCTGTTCAGAGCCATCAATCAACTCAGCTCCAGATATGCTAGGAATGGGCCATCCTCCCCCGATCTGACATCTGAGGAGGTATCTGGAAAGTCATCCAAGGGAGACATCACGGTGATAGACTTTTCTCACCACTATTACCCTATGAGGTGAGAGCAATCTGCCTCATATTTCCCAAGAGCCCTGATAGTTGATGGTGGAGTCGAAACTGGATCATGGCCAATGCCTTAACCAGTACACAATCCTGATTGTCATAGAGATGAGATAGCAGAATTGACTCCTTATTCAGAAAATGTGGCTTTTCCCGTAGTGAGCCGCCAAGCTAGCTTAAGGATCAAAAAAAAAAGCCACTTTGATCTACTGGTTAAGACACCATGCTAGAAACCAGGAGATGGTGAGTTCTAGTCATGAAAATCATCTGGGTGACCTTGGGCCAATCACTTTCTCTTAGCTCAGCGGTTCTCAACCTGAGGGTCGGGACCCCGTTGGGGGTTGAATGACGATTTGCCAGGGGTCGCCTAAGACCATCGGAAATATGGGAAGTATACTTGCGAGTCGAAGAATCGCGCTCCAATGGTTGACTCCACAAGCCAGCTGCAGGTTCTTCAAATCACTAACCGAATTCAGCTTCAGGCGCGATGAATTAAAAAAGAGACAAATCTTTGTTCTGATGTCTCCCTCTCAAGCCAGCTGCAATCACTCCCAATCGCTAGCCTAATCTGGCTTCAGGCGCAATAAACTTAATAGGGGAGGAGTCTCCGCTTTAATGCCTCCGTCCTCAAGGCAATTGCAAGCAGTTCAGATCGCTAGCCAATACGGCTTCAGGCACGATAAATTCAAAACGAAAATAATTTTACGGTTGGGGTCGCCACATCGTGGGGAATTGTATTAAAGGGGTCCCCACATCGTGGGAAATTGTATTAAAGGGGTCGCAGCACTATAAAGATTGAGAACCACTGTCTTAGCTCAACACACCTCACAAAGTTGTTGTGGCAGGGAACACAGGAGGAAGAAGGATTAGAGATGTTCACCAGCTTGAGCTACATATAAAAATAACCAAGGTGGTAATATGACCTCACTCCTCGCTTTAATTTTTTTTTAAAAATTGTGAAGAGTACTCAGTTCTATCTTTATACAGATTCAGGAAAAAGAATTGAGGAAAGCTGCCACCACTGTCCCTCACCAACGTATGCCTGAGGCAATTTTATCATTCTCCCAGAAAGCTGGGCTGAAGAAGCTTCTTGAAATAAGAAGCTAAACATCTTCAAAGAAAAACCAGAAAGTCCAGTTGTCTCTTGAAAAAACACCTTTGGGATAGTTGGGCTGGTGCTTAATGACCAGTATTAAAGTGACAACCACTATCATTATTGTGTTCTTTTAGAAATGGTTGCAGTTACATCCTTCTACAACAGGGGTGTCAAACTCAAGACCTGTAGGGTGCTTAGATCTGGCCCACAGGGCCACCCTGGAAACAGTAAGGGACTGGCCTGCAGTGCCTTTGCCAGTGAAAATGGAGATTGGGAGGACCATGTGCGGTCCTCCCGAGCTGTTTCCACTGGCAGAACGTTGCAGGAGGCCATCACAGCTGTAAATGGAGCTCAGGAGCCCATTTTCACTAGCAGAGCACTTGGGCTGACACAGCCCCCCCCAACACAAGTGACATCAAGCTGGCCACACCCACCCTGGTTATGCCCCCTTCAAGCCCTCCCCCCCCCACAAGGTCAAACACAACCCTGATGCGGCCCTAAATGAAATCGAGTTTGACACCCCTGTTCTTCAATGTGGTGGAAAAATCAGTTTGAACCTATAGGGGCCACCCCTCTCCTACAACCTGGCCACATTGCTTTCCGCCTCTGAAATCTGTTTCCCACTCTTTGATAAAAAGATAAACATTTCTCTAAAAGGGAAGGGAAAAGAGAAGTCCAGTGGAGGAATCTGGCTTTGGTTAGGATACCTCAACTGAATGGCTGTCCTAATCCCCATCCAGATATATAGCTGATGACATATGGATAGCAATTGCTGGTTTGGAAGAAATAAACAGAAAGCTTAGGAAAAAAAATCCATGATTTTCAGGGTCAGCCAATTTCATCTGAGCATCAGCACTTCCAGAATCATTTTGCTAGGGAGCCAGGCATGAATTAAAAAAAAGTGCCAAGCCTCTGGAGATATTGGAGGGAAGGGCCTTGGCATTGCCTAATGATTTAGGCAGCACTATTTCACACTTCATTTAGTTAAATGATTGAGCCTGGAAACAAAAAGTGAGGGAAATGTGCCAATCTCTTTTTAATGACTTACTGAGTGTAGTTTTATTTTCATCTCCCCCTTTTGGGGCAAGAGCAAGTTTCTCGTGATCTCCAGATGTTTTTACTAGCCCATCTCCATAACCCATTACAGCTAGTTGCTGTTGTTATTTTCCAGTTAGTGTCAGAATACGTCCTTTCAGCACCATTACGAAATGGATTACATCGTTTTCTAATGCGTAGGTAGCTGTTCTAATCTGTTCAAGGCAGCGTGGTGGTTGCCACACCATGGAAAGCTGCAATGAAAGCTGGAAGGAGCTGAAATCTTATACGTCGCTACACCTTCCAACTCCAGAAGAAAGGAAATTTATAAGGGAAGTGTGGGAAGGACTGCTTCATATACAAGCGCTTCTGTTTTCCGTGGCTTTTGCTAACTGCTTCTAAGTGCGAATAAACATGACAATAATTAAGCGCATCTTGCACTATCATAGAAAAGGCCCAGGAATGAGATAAATTTCAGTTAAGTCCTTGTCTCCAATTGTATCCTTTTCAGAGTTCTTCTTCAAAAGCTGATTAGGATGCCACAAATCCTGATTATGAAGCGGTCTCACATCTTATTCTGTTACGGGAAAACTTACATTTTCAGTTGAAGGAGAAAAGACCACGAAGAATTGGAGAAACAAGAATTATTTATTTAATTAGCTGCGCAAATAGGTACAGACTTCCACTCATGCGGAAAACAAAGCCTGGACCCCAGGCATCGCCCAAGCATATTCTTTTATAGTATTTGGTACAGAAAGTAGCAAACAGGAAAACACGAGGTGATACGTAATTGGTTTACAGTTAACTTGACCATATATGGCATTATCATACACCTTTCAAGACATGAGACATCCTCTGACACGTGTCATTAGTTACTTTCCTTACCTTATTCTTACCCAGTATGTTCCAGGGGTTAAAAAGTTAAGAAGTTAGCAGTTACAATATGTAGAAACATTCCTCTATGTTTGCAACACATGCCTCTGCCAAGCAAGATAACTTCTGCTTTTACATAAAATAATTTTCCATCAGCATTACAAAATTATATGAGCAGTAAAAGTACACACAGAACTTATTGGTGTTTTAGGGTTGCATAGATATCGGGGTCCTTTATCATTTCCATCCTACATGAGGAGGTAAAGAAAAGTGAAAGTCATTTTAGAGTGGCAAGCTCCATGGACCCATAAGCAACTGCAAAGCTTACTAGATTTCACAAACTTCTATAGCTAATTCATCCCCTCTGTTGCAAAAATTGCCTTACCAATCACAGAACTATTGAAGACTCGGGGAGGGGAGGGAACCCTGGCCCAGACAGCTGCTAAACTGGACTATGGAATGCCAAATTCCGGTAGCCAGGCAGGAGTCGAACCCACAATCTTCTGATCCACAGTCAGATGGGTTTGTCAGTAGGAACAGGGGTCATCAAAGTCAGATATGACACTATTTCCCAAATCATCAAACTGGAGTCCAAACCAAGCCTGATGTGAACCATTAGACCTTCCACTTCTTCAGGTTTGCCCTTAAAGTATCATCTTTGGGCTCAGTTACACCTCCCTTAGACACTACTGATCAGCTAAGCCTAAACCAAGACGGCAGTTTCAAGCTGCCCATAGAGTAGTAATCAGCAACATGGAACAGACCAGGCTCAGGGATAGAACATATCTAAAAGTTCCAAGTATCGTGCATTCGTATCTGAAAGTTCCAAGTATAGTATTGACTATTTCCAGGTAAATCAGATCAGCTTGCAAGTGTAGAAAAAGACAAGCTGGAGAGAATGGAAGGTGGCCTAACAATCGGATTCTGAGGTAACCAGGTAACTATAATACTCCTCTTTCCCAGATGAAATGGAGCTAGAGGAAGGAGAGATCTTGGATTTGAGTTCTGTTTTTCCTCTTCTGATTCTTCTAAGCCAGGTTGACTGTTTATGTATTTCTAAGAATTCAAGTGCTTTCTGCATTACCTAGAGAAAGTCTGCATAATTACTTCCAGCAGAAGGCATGACATGAGGTAGCTTAGCAACCGTGAAAACTCTCCACCTTCTCTATGCAGAAAAATGGCCGTGATCAAAAGGTAGAGGCTGCCTTTTAAACAATTCCTTCTATTGCATACGCAACATTGCCTCCCAATGTTTTTTTTTTAAATTCGAATTTATATCCCACCCTTCTCCGAAGACTCAGGGCAGCTTACACTGTGTTAAGCAATAGTCTTCATCCATTTGTATATTATATACAAAGTTAACTTTATTGCCCCCAACAATCTGGGTCCCCATTTTACCTACCTTATAAAGGATGGAAGGCTGAGTCAACCTTGGGCCTGGTGGGACTTGAACCTGCAGTAATTGCAAGCAGCTGTGTTAATAACAGACAGACTTAGTCTGCTGAGCCACCAGAGGCCTGGTTGTAGAACAGGGGTCTCCAACCTTGGCAACTTTAAGCCTGGCAGACTTCAACTTGCAGAATTCTGGGAGTTGAAGTCCGCCAGGCTTAAAATTGCCAAGGCTGGAGACCCATTGTAGAAGATGGTATACTCTGCCTCTAAGACTTGCCTCAGAATCTGAACAGAGTAAACATCCGAGCTGACATTCTCTGATGAAATGCAATCATATGCATTTGCTAATACTGCATTTGTCCAGCAACACTCACACAGCTCTACTTATGCAAAATCTTCAGATGTCTTATGAAAATGAATATATATATATATACAGTGAAATCGTATTTGGAAATGATTCATAAACATAGAATAATGCCTTCCTATTTTGGGCAGAGAGAGATGAAGTAATTTTTAAGGAGACTTGGCAGACGTGGTTTTAAAAACTGGAAATGATAAAACCCACAAATAGCCACTTCCATATTTAAAAAAAAAACTTTCAAAAGACTAAACACACACATACACACCTGTTTTACCCCTTTTCTCCATTCTCTTTTCCAATATATCACTAATTATTTTGTATCTTGTCATATTCTACGTGAGGCTGCCCATTGAAGACCATCCTGCAGCTATGGTTGGTCCAAAACTTACTTATTTTATTTATTTATTTATCAAATTTATACCCTGTCCATTTCACTAGCTGAGTGACTCCGGGCAATCACCATAGATAAAAGCCATTAAAACCATAGAAAAAGGCAGAGTTAAAAAACAGAATTAAAAGCATAATTAAAAGCAGAGTTAAAAAGGCACAGGGAGCACCTTCAAACCACCAACCACCCCCAAGGTTGCATACTACTCTTAGATCCTCATTCATTTGGCAGTAAACAGGTCTTTGTGGTCTTCCATAAGGTCAGAAGAGTCTTGGGGGGTGGGATGGGGGGTCCATAGGGCAATGGCAGAGAAGGCTCTCTTCCTAGACCTCACCAGTCAAAATTCTTTAACTGACAGGATGTTCTGTCCCCCCACCTCAGTCCGGGAGGCACGTGAAATGACTCAATTAGCCGGCAATTTAGTCCACGGCAGCTATCAGCCCTGGCAGCAAACCAGCGAGCGTCTGCCAAGGTTTTCTTTTATCTTCCTTGATGCCGGTGTGTCAGAAGCTCATTACCAGAGCAACCAGGAAGTCAGGAACAAACAGCAATCCAAGCCAAATGCTCAGTCAAATAGTTCAGCTCAAGTTTTCTCCAGTCAGTTTGATTTGTCCGTCACGAAGTAGTAGAGCAGTCCCTCCTGCTTTTATACCCTGTGGGGTGTGGCTCCATGACTCAGCACTTTCTAGGCCTGCTCCACCCCTTCTTCTGTTGTTCCCGCCTCTCTTGTCTACGAAACCTGGGATCTAACCAGGACTGATTGTCCACAGCTGGGTCTGGAAGCATTGCCTGGGTCAGGGGGAGATACAGGAGACAGAGGCCTCGTCACCTCCTCCACCTGGCCTGCCTCTGGCTCCTGGAGCTGAGCAGAGAGGCTGGCCCTGTGGAGGGGAGCCCTGACGGCCCTCCCCCCTCACTCTCTGAGTCACTCTCTAGCAGGGGGTCAGGCCTGGGGGGGGGGGCTGGAGCCACAACACAGGATGTATAACATACCCTCCTTGCCTGACTTGGGGGGGGGTTAAATTGCAATGGAGACAGTAGCTATGAGCATAGCTAGTAACACCCATATAATACCATTATATCATAAACTCTGTTGGCTTCTTATAGACTTCTGGATGCTATTCAGAAATGATGATTGTTACAGATGAAGGAATAGGGCTGGGTTATGTGTAAGACCATCTCTCTCCAGTGATATTTGCCTGCTTCACACATTCCAATTTAATCTTAAAATATCTGCCTATATTGGATTCCTGAGGGAATTCTTTTGTTCTAGTCATTTTGGCTGAATCACGGTTTTTGATGAGGCTAACAATGTGTTTGCGTACGTTTATTTATGTGGTATGTTTGATGTTTTATGTAAACATTTATATCGTCTTTCATCTTTCTTTTACATTCTTCTTATCTTGGGATCCATAGCCTTTATTTGCGTCATACCCAGTACTAGATTTATTATGATTATAGGTGAGATAACTGAAGGATACACGGGAAGATGATCAATAATCTACCAATAACGCTTTGATTAGATGTAATTTCACAAATAACTTTCCTCTGATGATGATAGCTGCTCTGGTGACACTAGAGATGCCCTCTGACATGGATTATATCATTTTAAAATTATTTTTGTGGTAAGCATCATTAAAGGAGAAATGCTGTACATCTGGTAAATCTTTGTATACACATATGTGTCTCTCAACAGATGGGAAGAAGAGTTATCAGCGAGTGATGTGATTAATAACAGCACTCATGCTCTTGAGCGGTAGCACTAATTATCTCTGTCTGTCTGTCTGTCTGTCTGTCTGTCTATCTATCTATCTATCTATCTATCTATCTATCTATCTATCTATCTATCTATCTATCTATCTATCTATCTATCTATCTAGACAAATTCCTTGTATGTCCAATCACACTTGGCCAATAAAAAAATTCTATTCTATCTATCTATGCAGAGTGGGGAGGGGAGAAGGACAGGGAAAGGGGAAGAGGGAAACAAGAGATAGAAATAGAGACAGATTTTTAAGTTAAATCCTGGGTTTCTGATTTATTTGTTTTACTAAAATGTCAAATAATAATTGCATCTTTTCAGTTTAATTTGACAGCGGCTATGTCTGTGAGATGTAGATTTAAGTACAGTGTGATTTAGTAAACTGCACTGTGCTTTGAAAAGCAATAACAAGGTCAGCTCTTGACAATCAACTCCAAAACTATCCTGCTGAATTGAAAATTCGGTCGGTATATCGGTCTTCCATCCACATAGCTAAGGTCCTGTTCTGCTTCAGTAAAGAATATCATTATCTGCTCTCATCCGCTGTTGAAAATCTAGTCTGTCCTATAATAACAATAGAAAGGGAAGATAATAGTACAGCGAGCAGAATACCTGTTGTGCCATATTTATGAACGCTGTCTTAGCCTACAAAATGCCCAGTTACACAGATTTGACTCTTGCTGATGGAAACGCTTGTGTCACCAGGATAAAGGGAACACGATACCCTTTCCATATTTTTCCACAGTGCTCACAAAACGCATTGAAAGTTTGTGAGGAAAATTAGCAGTCCCCTGAAGTAGACTTGGACTGGGTTGATGCTCTGGAGAGAGAACTGCATTAGTCTTTGTTCTTAGAATGGCTTTACATGCAAATCCTCTGCACTTAAACTTCTGTTTCTTAATCACAATAGCAACCTCTTTGACAAGGAGCTCACATTCTCTCTGTGCTTGCAGGATTCTCCAAGAGCTTAGATATGACAAGTGCTCACTTCCGGCAATGTTAGGATTCAATTTTTTTTTTACTACCGGTTCTGTGGGCGTGGCAGGGGAAGGATACTGTAAATTCTCCATTCCCACTCCACTCCAGGGGAAGGTTACTGCAAAATCCCCATTTCCTCCCAATCAGCTGGGACTCAGGAGGCAGAAAATAGATGGGGACGGGGCCAGTCAGAATTTTTACTACCGGTTCTCCCAACTACTCAAACTTTCCGTTACTGGTTCTCCAGAACTGGTCAGAACTTGTTGAATACAACCTCTGACTTCCAGGGACCAAACTGTTCTGTCCCCCTTCGCCTCCGTCCGAGCGATGGCTTCATTAGTCAGCACTATCAGCTCTGGCAACAAAATAGTGAGCGTATGCCAAGTGACTCTGTTATCTCCCTCGACGCCAATGAGTCAAACAGTACTTCAGCTCTTAGTTAAGCAGTTCATTTGCCTGCTACGAAGAGGCACAGCAGCTCTTGCTGCCTTTATATCCTGTGGGGTGTGGCTCCATGACTCAGCAATTCCTAGGCCTGCCCCACCCCTGCTTCTGTTGTTCCTGCTTCTCCTGCCTACAGAACCTAGGGTCCAGCCAGGCCTGATTGCCATCAGCTGGGTCTGGAGGGGGGAAAGAGTCAGAGGATGGAGGCCTCATTATCTCTTCCACCTGGCCTGCCTCTGGCTCCTGGAACTGAGCCAGGGAAGCCGGTGCTCCTGAGTAAATCCTGACAGCCCTTCCCCCTCACTTTCCAAGTCACTTTCTGGCAGGAGGCCCGGCTCCAAGTCACTTTCTGGCAGGAGGCCTGGCTCGGGGGCCACAGAAACAACACAAACTATGAAAGATCTGATTTGCTCCCTATAGGTCTATTTTTATGCCATTATGAACCAGCTTCATAATGGGATATGGGATAAAGTCGGAACATTATCATTACATAATGATGCAATATTCACATGGCATAATTGTTTGGGGTAATCTTGAGCTATCATAACTGTTTAAGTAAAACTAAATCTGATTTTCCAAGAGAGGTTTGTGTTTTTTTTGCTTATCTCATAATCTTTCAAAGTACAGTTGGATTGGACAGGAATGCTTAGCAAATTCAGTATCTATCCATATCAGGAAAGAGATTTCTTTCACTTCCTGAATGCTTAGGAGCTTGAATTACCATTATTCTTCCTGAAGTAAAATGTCATGGACAGCGTGAATTAAAGGAGAAAATGTGCTGTAGAACATGTCTTGTCTGTTGAGAGAATTGAAGCAGGTTTAGATACTTAACTTGTTCAGAGGAATAACATACAATGCAGTCTTTAAGCTAGTGAGACATTCTGAAGGTAGAGATATTTAAAAACCATTTTCCTCTTCCAGCAAGTACATTTCATTCCACGTTAACAATGATTGTGCTTCTAAGAATAGCAATATTAGAATATTAAAGAGCCGAACTTCTGAGGTATTATAGAGGGAGTTAAAGTTACTGTATTATGCTTCCTGAGTACAGTATTCCCAGGCGCAGTGGCTTAAAGACACTGGAGACAGTCTGTGCTCTGGCGGTTTGAGTCTTAACACCATGTGGCAGAGTGAGCAGAGCATGCTATATGCTGGTAGATCAATAGGTACCACTTTAGTGGGAAAATAATAGCGTTTCATATGGTAGTGTGAATCCAGCTGGTGCTGGACCTTCCCCAATGTGACTCCCGAGTGAGAGATAACATTAGCGGAGGGACCAGCCCCAGATGACCCTGTAGAAAGCCACTAAACCTTTCTGAGTGTGGAGCTAGTTCGCCACATGTGGTGTATCCTGGATAGCGTGCAAGCGTGAACTGAACACATTAGCAATTGTCAGCAGACAAACAAGTACCTTCTACTAACACTGCCATCTCCTGGCTAACATAAAAATCACCATACACTAAACAAACAAACAAACAAACAAATAAGTAAAGTTGCTTCAATAATGAGTAAGTTGTTTCAGTAAAAGCCAATTAAAACTTCCATCCCTATTAAAATGCACTAAAATCACCAATGCAATTCAAATCAGACTAAAAATTGGTGATAGCCCAAGATTAGAGTACATTTCTCTTACCATCTAAACAAAATAGTAATTATTTGCTGATCACTGCTTATTATTATTTCCAGGGAGAAGAATGAAAGCAAAGAAATTAATGAAAAGGATATTCCGTAATAAAAGCCAATTTTAAAAAGAGGGGGGGGAAGTAAGAGTAGGGTGGGGGACTTAGGAAGAAGCATAGTTGTAAAACAATTACTAATTGTGCAGAAGTAAATATGAACATATAATTAAGAAGAAAAAATAAAGAAGTCTAATGGTCTGAATATAACTCAAAGATATAATTATTACATATATTTTATAATACTAAATTATAGTTAATCATAATAATAAATACAATATTAATATAATTATTTTTGTAAACAATAATAATTACCAAATTTTTTGGAGTATAAGTCGCACCGGAGTATAAAACGCACCTTATTTTTTTGGGAGGAAAATAAGAAAAAATCTGATTGGCAGGTGGATTGGCCTCTCAGAATACTCCCAATCAGCTGTTCCCAGAGGTGAATTTTAGCAACGATTCCTTGGTTGTGAGTTCTGTGCCTTGCTTTTCTTTCTGGCTCTAAAACTTCTGAAACTCTGTTTCAGAAAAAAACCTTTTTTTGCCTCTGAAAGCCTCCAAAACAGCTTCAGAAAAAAAGCCTCTGAAGCTCTGTTTGGGGGCTTTTTTTCTGATGCTTTTTTCACCCTCTGAAACCTCCATTTAAGAAGCTGGGTGGGACTACATTTGGAATATAAGACACACCCAGATTTTCACCCTCTTTTTTGGGGGAAAAAGGTGCGTCTTATACTCTGAAAAATACAGTAATCTCCTCTTCTGTTAACAGAACCTTGACGAATAAAATGTTTTCCGCTTCCATTTGATTATAAAATGATTTCTGTGTACCATTTGATAATTTCAGAACACAGACCAACAGAAACCTCATAAAACGTTTAAGATTCTTCTCTTGAGTTACATTTATTACATTAATTTAACATTTTGCTGCACCGTTGAATGGTTTCAGTAAAACTGGATAAATAAAATATGAGACTTTTCATCAGATGCAGAGATTGGGGTACGTTTAAAATTTCATTCCTCATGACAAATCTAAGGATCTGCGCAGAATCCATCAGAAACACCAAAAAAATTGTTGGAAACTTTGGAATTCTTTCAACCTTAATCTTACAATCACCTGACAAAGCCACCATTTCCAAGATCAAAGCTTCAATAAAACAAATTATCTAGTTTTTCTCAGTTCCTTCCAGAATCTCTATGATCTGTACATTAACTTGAAAGGAATGAGATTCCAAAGGCCTTATCTTAACTTGAAGAGTCTTCATCATCTTTAGTAAATCAGCTGTAAATATTTCCACCCATGATTTTTCCACAGAGATACTCTGTTGTTAACTGCATCTATGCTGGAATCTATAATATTAACTGTGTCCTTAATGTCTGTTATAACCTCACTAATCTCAAGGAGAACAGTCAGCTTTCTCAGTAATGTCAACATTATGGCTTCACCAGGGGAAGAAAATGGCAGAACTTTCTTGGATGCTATCCAAGCAGGTAACAAATTCTCCCTGATAAAACATACTATTATCACTGTTTTCTGATTCCAAAGTAGCAAGTAATACATTAAATAAGCAATGATAAATATAACATCAATTGTAGCAGCACGTTAGTCCCACGAGGTGGAACAGATTAGGAAATCAATTCCACGGGAAGGCTAAATGTATTTTTTTTACTGAGAGTGGCTAAATACAAATATTTCTTGACTTACAGCCACAATTGGGGTCAGAGTTTCAGTAGCTAAGCAAGGCGGTTGTTAAAAGGATCACACCTAATTTTATAAGCATATTAGGCGCACACACTCACAACCGGTTGTTAAACCGGTTGCAGCCCACCACTGGACATAAATCACTTTTTTCAATGCCACTGTAACTTTGAATGGTCACTCAAAGAATGGTTGTAAGTTGAGGATTCCCTGTAACAGAATCTTGCAAGTCAAACCATGTTGTATCTTCTTCTCCTTCTTAAAGTTCAACGAAAGAGGGAGGTATTTGTCTGAGTTACTTCCAAAGGTTATCTCATAGTTTTTTAGAATTAAAAAAAATGTTTTATCCTCTTTTATTTAGGCAATGGTTCCTGCCTATCTCTATCAAGGCCATCTTCCTCCACACAGTACCACCTTTTTTTGTTATTTTTTTCCTTCATAGTTTGTGGTGGGTGGGGCTGTTCTTTTGGACGTAACTCTCATATGAAATGGATGGAGAGGATTTATCCTTTCCCCCCCCCCCTTACTCATTGTTTTCAATATTAATAGGATCAAATGAGAGTATAATATGGCAGGGCTGTCAAACTCGATTTCATTGAGGGCTGCATCAGGGTTGTGTTTGATCTCGGGGGGGGGGCTGGAGTGGGTGTGGCTTAAGTGGGTGTGGCCACCTTGATGTCATTTGTGTCAGGGGCGCCTGTGGTGACCCGAGCGCTCTGCCAGAGAAAACGGGCTCCCGAATTCCGTTTTTGGCTGTGACGGCCTCCTGCAACCCTTTGCCAGTGAAATCGGAGCTCAGGAGGGCCACTCTCTGGCAGAGGCACCACGGGCCAATCCTTTGCTGTTTCCGGGGCAGTCCCATGGGCCAGATCTAAGCACCCCATGGGCCAGATCCGGCCCCCTGGGCCTTGAGTTTGACACCCCTGTAATATGGGGTTTTGATTACCAGCTATGTATTGATGAGGCAAACTAAGTGAAATGGCTTCTGCAAAGACTTTTATTTTGTCCCAAGACAAAATACATTTAAAAAAATACTTTTTTTTTTTTACAGAAAACCTATGTAGGTAAGGTTTTTGGCATTACAATTAGTAGATTTATAAAGAGATAGTTGAAAGAAAAGTATCAGATGGAGAAGGTTGCTTCTTAAAACCTATTGTCAGATTGGGTAATGAACATTTAGCATTCCTAAATGTAGATGGTCAAATTACAAGATTCTTCTGATCGAATACATAATGACTTTCAACATTTGCATATAAAGTCAGCGGACCATATAATAGGTGCAGGTGACTTGAATAAAACTTGGGATCATTTTTTTAAAGATTGTAACACCAACCACTTCAGTTGTATGCTCCGATTCATAATGTTTTGTTAGATTAATATAATTTAATGATAAGTGCTAGAATTTAATTTAGCGGTTTTTAGCTCTTTTTTAATCATTCCCAATGGAAATGTTCCTTTCTTATCTCTGCGTATAGGATTGCTTTTTGGCTAGCTTATTTTTGTTTTTTGTTTTGTAAAATAAAAGCATGTGAAGCTACAATTTATTCTCATCTGAAACTTATTTCATGAAAATTTACATATTCTTTAAGTTCTCACAAAATGTGTTTTTTGATAAAAATATTCGTAAACAAATAGAACAGGAAATAGTAGAATTGTTTTCATATTAACACAGTTCGAGTTGCATTACATTATTCTCTAATATAAAGCATGGTTTCTTAACTGACTTTTTGGAATAATGAGCTTCAATGTCCTACACCGCTAAAGTAATGGAAAATTACATTAAACAATGGATATTAATTTCCTATGATGTCCACGCAACAAATATTTTGTGTATGCTGGATACCTCAGAGAACATTTAATAAGGGATGGCTGTAATCACCTTGTTACTGAGCATGTAACTCAACAGTTGGAATATTAAGCAATTGGTCTTATCCTCCTATTGTTGCATTTTGGGCTGACAAAGGATATAGATGATAGATAGATAGATAGATAGATAGATAGATAGATAGATAGATAGATAGATGAAAGAAAGAAAGAAAGAAAGAAAGAAAGAAAGAAAGAAAGAAAGAAAGAAAGAAAGAAAATATCAAGAATTGTGGATTTTCCAGGCACATAAATTTACTAAAATTATTTTTCTTCCAAGATCAGGAAATCACACCTTATTTGTGTTAATAGATACCTGATATATGTTGATTGTTTACATTTGAGAATTAAGTCTTTTTTCTTTCCACAAAGAAGCATAGAAGACAACTTTTAAGCAATACAATAAATATTTCTGTGTTTTTCTGTTGATGAGTTGCACTGTTTATACTTCATTTTTCTTTTCTTTTGTGTTGATTTTTTAATGTTATGGTGCACATTTATATCTTCAAAATTAGTTTGCAATGGACAGCAACCAGACAAATCATCACTCCTGTCTGTTTAAAGACACCTGCAAGTTTGACTAGGTTTCTATCTATAGATCTTTTCTTCAACTTGCAAAAATGGGAAGGAAGGAAGGAAGTGTTGTGACCTAGGCCTAAGTAGTTATTACCAGACACAATCAGTCCTAAACAAACGTATTTTATTAGAACAGCTGAGAATTATTTCATTCTCAGCTTAGTCTATTAAGTCCAAAACAAAGTCCTTCAGAAAAAGTCCTTCGGCCTTATCACAAACCTTTATCTTCTTTGGCACCCTGCCAAAGACTTTTCTTGGCAAGAACCCCATGAAGGTCAGAAACAGGAGACAAGAAATTATTGTAACAACATTGCTTTCTTACAAAGAACCCAAGAGCCATTGCTGCTCTTTTAAGCCTTATGGGAGGGACCAATCATCTCCTGGCCTTACTCCGGAGTCCTTTTTGCTTTAGCTTCTCTTGCCTTCTGGCAGCTCTTCACATGCGTGCACTAGGAACAGGTTCCTCCTGTTCCTCTGCCTCTCTGCTGTCTGCCTCTGGAGACTCCAGAGTCCGTGCATCGCTCCCAGATGGCCCGGGGCCCATCTCTACCTCCGACGCAGAGCCCTCATCCAGGCCTTCCCAACTCCAGGACTGGCCCATTGTCCTCCCCAGCCTCCTCACTGTCCGACTCCGCTGCCAGCACCGCAGGCTGCTGGTGGACAACAACAGGAAGGAAGGAAGGAAGGAAGGAAGGAAGGAAGGAAGGAAGGAAGGAAGGAAGGAAGGAAGGAATAGCTATGCGAATGAAGCAGCTCACATAACCACCAGTGACAAGAGTTAAAGCTGAAACTCCATAAAACTTTGTTTTTTCTATCTTGGCTAGTTTGGAACCCTGGGGGTGGGGCAGGGAGAAGGATCAGTACAGGTCATGGACAAACTTCAAGGCAGTCCATAGACATTTTTCATAGTGCTTCATATTGTGTTCACTGGCATTCAAGCTCATTTGCTTTTCTCACACTCTCATAAATCACCACTGGCATAGTTCAGGTGCAGCAGAAAGAGACGTGCCTTTTTCATTTGCAAGTCACATCATACAGGAGCGATCACCTGTATCGCCAAGCTTTAGCCTATCTACTCCATATGCAATAGCTACATATTGGATGCATGCACCGGAAGTTTAGGGAACTTTCCCACAACAGAAGTATGGATGGAAAAAGTGATGGAACTAGCAGAAATGACAAAATCAGCTGTTTTAATTAGAGAAAAGAACATACCCAGCTAGATTCTGCTTGGAAACTGCTTCTGGACGTTGTGCTCAAAACAGAAAATTCATGAGTTTGATTTTTGCTGATTAAACTAGATCAGGGGTGTCAAACTCAATTTCATTGAGGGCCACATCAGGGCTGTTTGACCTCGGCATGCCCGGGTGGTGTGGCCAGCTTGACGTCACCCATGTAGGGGGTGGCCCGAGTGCTCTGCCAGCAAAAACAGGCTCCCGAGCTCTGTCTTCAGCTGCGATGGCCTCCTGCAGCCCACTGCCAGTGAAAATGGAGCTGGGGGGCACACACAGCCCTCCTGGGCCCCATTATCAGCTGCAACGGCTTCCTGCAGTTCTCTACCAGTGCCCCCTCTCCCAAGCTCTATTTTTGTTGGCAGAGGCCCCACAGGACAGTCCTTCACTGTTTCCAAGGTGGCCCTGCGGGCCAGATCTAAATACCCCATGGGCTGGATTCAGCCCACAGGCCTTGAGTTTGACACCCCTGAACTAAACGGTTGTTATAGCTTGGAGGACTAACAGCGATCAACAGCCAGTAATGTAATGTTGGGTCACTTGTCTGTATATTGTTGACCTGCAGAGGCCAGAAATTCCTTGGCTGTCTTACCCTTTGGAGCAAGTGAGCTGTGAGAACAGTGAAAAGATGGAACAAGATCCTCAACTCATTCTTCTCTTTCTCTTTGGAAAAAGAATGACTTGCAAAGACAAGAGCAAAAGATGGTGACATTCACTGAGAACATCTACCACTGCCTGAAGCCTGCATGAACTAGTTCATCCCAAAGAACAAGTCTCCCAAAGCTCTGATTTATTAGAAAGAAGGTTATGATGCAATTTTACCAAGTACTTTACTTTCAAATGAAAAACCAAAATATAGGCCAATGAGGATGGCAAAGTTTCAATTTCTTTTTTTCAGTTTTCTTTTTTTTTTTTTTTTTCTTTTTCTTTTTTCAAGTTTGTTGGTGATGAAGGGGAGGAGCAGTCTGCACCTGGTGATTGCTGGCAAAATCATATTTGTTATCTTCCCTAAGCTGTTTGAAATCCTGATGGGGAGAAGAATCCACAGTCTTCTACTCTAACTTTCAACACATTGGCACCTGATTTCCCACAACCTTCCTTCTGATAGCATTGTGATATATATATATATATATATATATATATATATATTCTGAGGTTTTCATGGGTGTTTGTATGTAGGTCTTTGGTTATTCGGGTTTTCTCCCGCGTAAAATTGGAAGTGTCTTGGCGACGTTTCGACGAAGTCTCATTCGTCATCTTCAGGCTTCAGCTTCGTGCTTCTGGGAGCAATACATACATACATACATACATACATACATATATATATAATATTGAGAAGGGCTCTGATTGTGGGGCCTTTCCATGAGATCAGGATGAAAACCAGGTTGATTTTTCAAGTTTTATCTCAATATCAGGGGTGTCTAGAGGGGGGGAATTGTAAGAATCAAAATGGCCACAACTACATAATTGAAGCCTCTCCCTTTTTCCAACTGTGCATCCCAGAAAGGTGGGGCTTCAACCACACTTTCGTAAGGTGCCTTCAGGAATGTGGACATCCATCACACATCCATTCCCTTCCCATGTTCCTGCTCAGTATATGGGCTTCGAAAAGACTCAAGGATATAATGAAACCATGTCATACTTCACCCTGGATACAGCTGGGATGAAATGAAGTATGAAAGGGTTAAGGAGACAGGAGGTTTTTTCTTCAACATTAGCCTGAGCGTCTTTATAGATTATGTCTGCCTTTTTTCTTCTTTCAATTGATCCATTGATAGTGCTATGGACAATTTATTGCATGACAGCCTTACTGTAAGTCACTGCAGCACACAAATCAAATATTCTGATAAATAAATCAGAACAAGGGGAAGTAATATCCTTGGGGGGAGGGAAGACAAGCCTTAAAGGGGCTTTGTCTTTCTCTCAGGTGATATATGAGGCATAATCAAGAGGGTACAGCAGCCTTCTTCAACTTAATGTCCTCCAAAAACCCTGGACTTCGGTTTCCTGTATTCATGCCCAACCCGACCATTGAATTAACATGAAGACAAAAGCAAAACCTCTAAAAATGCGTGTTTATGATATTGCTGCAATTATTCTGCTGCACTTTGCGGTCCTTCACATTTTTGAAAAAGCATTGCATATAAATCCATTCTACTCCAAAACATGGGTGTCAAACTCGATTGCATCACGTGATCCATCGTGTGTATCATGATTTTTTTTTTTGCCTTTGCAAGAGCTGGGGTGGGCGTGGCCTGCACATGACGCATCCGGCCCTCAGGCCACCAGTCGGACATCCCAGCTGCAGCAATGTTTCTCAACCTTAGCAGCTTGAAGATGTGTGGATTTCAACTCCCAGAATTCATGCTGCCTAGGAATTCTGGGAGATGAAGTCCACACATCTTCACTTATAAAGGTTCAGAAATTTTCAACTAAAGGCTTGCTCAGCTCTGCACTATATCAAATGTAACAATGAGCTATGAATGGGTCTAAACTGGGCAGCTGTATATCCATATAGAGTCAGTTTGGTCTAATGGTTAACCTGGATAGAAAGCAGAGGACTGTGAGTTCAAGTTCCAACTTAGCCAGGAAAGACAGCTGGGTGACTTTGGGCCAGTCACTCTCTCTCTCATTCAAACACACCTCACAGGGTTGTTGTGGGGAAAATGAGGAGGAAAATGTGTTGGATATGTTTGCCACTTTGAGTTATTTGTAAAAATAATAAAGACAGGATACAAATAAAAATAAATATCACTTGGATTGAGTAAGGTAGGGCAGTGAAGCAAGTTTGATTAAAAAAAAAGTAATACAAGAATGTAAGAATGTATCATGCACAAACTGGCTAAAGATTTTCTTTTGTTTAGTTATTTTTACTCTTTCTAAAAAAACGGCAAATGGAAGTTATTACTTGACATTTTCGTCAATTTTGGAAAGTGGTTTGATAGAAGACCTGAATTACCACTCCTCTCTTGACATACATCTGAATTAAGTTACTCCTTGCTCAAATGAAAGTGAGTGGCTGTTTTTCATACAAAATGCCAAGGTTGGCATTTCAAACTTTTTTTTTTTTTGCTATTTGTGGTGAGAACTTTGAACAGTCCAAGCAGATCCAGTTATCTACTAGATCAATTAAAACATTATCTTTTGATTTAAGACAATGCAACCACACCAATATGGAATAACCAGAAACATGTTAAAGAGAATACTTAGCAAAACTTTTTATCAAATACTTGTTCATCTTTTTCTTTTAGCACATTTTGTAAAAACAGCACCGGTATCCTGACTGGGAAACAAAAAATGTGGTTTGAGTCTCTCCTTCAAAATTCAAACCCAACTAAATCTAAACTAAACTAAATGATACTAAATCTCAATTAAAGCTATGGTCATGGCCCACAACCTAGAGCAGGGATCACCAACCTTTTGGTCCTTAGGGAACACTAAATTCATAATTTTAAATCCCATGGGCCACTAATATGAGTTTTTTTAAAAAGAGAAATAGTATTTAATGCAATATAAAAAAATGCAAATAATTTTTCTGTGGACCACCAGAATTTTCTCGTGGACCACCAGTTGGTGACCACTGACCTAGAGCGTTTTGTGCAGTTAAAGTGCTATGAAAGTTTTTACTCTAAATTTATTAGATTTGGAACTCATCAGTTGGAAGAACAGACAATACTCTTAATTAAGAAATCTTGCTTTCTCCTTGTATAGGACACCTTTATGTCATGACTATAATATTTAATTTTTCCTCAGTTTGGTGTAGTGATTAAGAAAACTGGCAAGACCCCAAGTCCCAATCTTGATTTGGCCATGACTATTTGGATCTCAGTTCTTTGAGATATACCAGACAACCCCCCAAAAAACTTTGAATAATACTTTTATTATAAGATTACAGTAAAAGAATTTTGGAAGTCTGAATATGGTTTCCACTTCCCATCCTTTACCTTTGTGAGAATTAGAGAAGGTCTTATATGAGACACTTTCTCAGGTTACATTTCTGCGTGAAGCTCAGATTTCTTTTTCCTGCCTTGTGTCTTGGTTGTGACTCTTCCTTCCTTCTTCCCATTATACTAGGTGACCATGGGCTAGTCTCTCTCAACCCTAGAAAGCAGGCAATGGCAAATCACTTCTGAAAAACCTTGCCAAAAAAACCTTATCCATGCAGTTGTCAGAAGTCAATACTGAATTGAATTCGTTTTGTATTACACTGATATTTGTTTTACATTCCAGCATACATCTGGCGAACCTCTAGAATGGAACTTTTTTTCTCTCTCTCTCCTGTCAAGACAGAAAAAAAAAGCCAATTGATATCCAACTTGTTGGGTAATACAGAAGAGAAAGTTAATCATAATGGCAGCTGTGCACTCATGAACCAGATCATTATACTATCTACCCAGGTCACCCCCATTATTGCTTTCCAATTTCTACATATTGGGACTACAGCTCTGATGCCCTATAGCAATGGATGAATCTTTGTTTCAATTCACCTGAGAGATATAACATTGGGCAAGTTGATCTAGCAGCCCATCATAATCTCTGACCGAAACTGATATTCTTCACTTATTTTTAGAAGTTGGGAGTCTAAACCTTGGCTTTCCAACCACAAGGAACAAAAAGAGGAAATTATTTCCATTTTACAGATAATAAGCACTGATATGCAATAAACAGCCTTGGTATATTAATTGCCATGATAGCAGTACCTAGAATTCCCTTCAACAGAAGCATGGAAGAACCTCTGTATTGGGCAAGTCGCCACTGACAAGGACCACTTGCCATACAGAAAATCCATGGCTGAATTCCCAGGATGTCTACTTAAAATATCAGGAAGGCGGTGATACAAAAAGGCACTTTACTGGACTCTGGAGAGCTGCTATCAACTTGAAAAAAGGTCGTCATTTGCGGTAGTGGGAGAAAACTTCTGGTTGTTTCCATTTGTATTTTCCTGCTTTGAAATACTAGAAAGCATTCCTTCTGCACAGGACTGTATTGAAGCATGCAAAAAAGTTAAGAAACTTATTTCCCCAATGCTTTATATGATATGCTCTGTGGACCAATATCATTCTATTGCATATTTTCAGCTCTATCGCAGCTTGCACAGCACTGACTATACAATTAAATTCTGACCTGAAACAGGCAACTCTAAGACAGAAGACATTTATGGAGAAAAGCTGATATGGTATAACTGCTCTTCAGTGTGCCATTAGTATTCAGCGTGCACATTTTTGCAGGCTGACACTTTGACAAGACATGGAAAGATGCTTATCTGACCCTCTCCTTCTCCCTCTCCCTCCCCCAAGTAAGATGGATGAAATGAGCCAGGGCTAGAGCAATTACATCTTCCGACTGCAACAAATTAAATCAATCCCAGATTTACTGTCTTCTAAAATACTGAGTTAGATGTTGCATTCCCGAGAAAGACATACATAGCCTGGGGGATGTGTTTAGAAATGCAGTTTCTGAACTGGCATTTTGTCAAAATTTTAAATGGATCTGTTTTGCCATCAAAATTTGCACTGAACTGCAGAACTTTCCCAAAACAATACACAAGAGAGGCTAGATCAGTTCTTTAATCTTCAATTCCTTAAATCCTTAGCAATCCACGTTAGTTAGGAAGTCTGGGAGAAGTCTACCACATCAAGACACAAGATTAGGAAAGGCTGATATACAGATAATATACTCCTCCTTTTAGCTCTGTTTTCTTTTTGTAATGTGATGGGCTGTTCAAGAAAAGATTGAAGGCAAATGAGGTCCAGGCAGAAGAAGAACATCATGGCTTCAAAATCTAAGAGACTGTATTGGATAAAACTCAGCAGTACTTTTTCGTGGGGCTGCTGATAAAAATAGGATCGCCAACATGATCACCTACATGTGATGACGGATATGAAAGAAGAAGAAGAAGGAGGAGGAGGAGGAGTAAAGAGAAAGGGAAGTAAGAAAGGATGAAATGAAGTATATGTAAGAAGTAAAAAAGAAGAAATATATTGTTTAATGTAAAAGGGAGAGGTAAATGAAATGTGAAAGATATAATGGGTTATATGTTTTACTGTCTGAGGATGCATGGAATTGAATTATAGTGAATGGTAAAGAAATATATTTTAAATATTAAAAAGAATAAATAAATTAATTGAAATTAATATATAAAACTGAAAAGAAGTAAAAAAGGAAGAAGTATACTATTTAAGAAAAATAGTCCAGCAGATGAAATGTGAAAGATAGAATGGTTTATAGGTGAAAATAATTGAAAGTGAGATGTAAAATTGAATAAAATTGAAATGTTAGTAAATGATGTATCCTAATGAAAGAGAAAAATAATTATTGAACTGGGAATAAGAACTTAAAGAAAACAAGAGGTGGAAGGTAAAAGGCTGTAAGGTAAAAATGGAATAAGTTGAAAGACAATGTTAATAATTAAAACGTATGAGGGGAATTCTGAGAAATATACTCAATAAATGGGAAAATCGGGGTTGTCTGGACACCATAATGAAAAATATTGAAATGAAAATGAATACAGCAATAGAGAGAGATAAGAAGGAGGAGAGAGATGTAAGAAAGGGAGAAGGAGAGAGAGGAAAAGAAGAAAGGGAAGAGGAGAGGAAGAAAGGGAGGGGAAATAAGAGTAGGAGAGACAGTTAGAGAGGGAGGAAGAATAGAGCAGGGGGAGAAAGGAAGGAAAGTAGAGAAGGAGTAGGAGAGGAGAGAAGAAAGTAGGAAGGATAAAAGAAGGAAGAGAGAGGAATGAGAGAAAGAAGAAAGATTGCTGTAAAACAAAAAAGATGAAATGGAAGAAAGACAATCCCAAACATGTTTGAATATATCAGATTAAAATTGAATTAGTTAAAAAACAATAAAACAGAAAGTATATTAGTAAAAATGGAGAAATTAGAACTCGATGGCGAAAGAAGATGTGGTTTATATAAATGAGCATAGAAATATTAAGACATGATTAAAAATATGGAAAAATAATATTTTGGCAGAAATTGTAATTAAGTAAAATGTATTTGGTTATGTTAAGTTGTATAAGTTATGATATGGCCAATACTCTGTTCATAAAATATGTGGGTGTATGTATGTTGTGGGGGGGAAATCAATAAAAAATTGATTAAAAAGAAGAAGAAGAGGAGGAGGAAGAAGAGGAGGAGGAGGAGGAAGAGGAGGAGGAGGAGGAAAAGGAAGAAGAAAAAGAGGAAGAGGAAGAGGAAGAAGAAAGAGGAAGAGGAAGAGAAAGAGGAAGAGGAAGAGGAAGAGGAAGAGAAAGAAGAAGAAGAAGAAGAAGAAGAAGAAGAAGAAGAAGAAGAAGAAGAAGAAGAAGAAGAAGAAGAAGAAGAAGAAGAAGAAGAAGAAGAAGAAGAAGAAGAACTACTGTTCAGAAGAAGGGAGCAGGCCTTTAAATACTCTGAAAGGTCTCTATGCTTCAGAAACATTTTAGGTGTGCTTGAGGTGTCTGATATGACCAACATATTGAGGCATGGATGGAAGAAATCTAGAAAGCTAGATTCTTGCCAAAAAATTATATTGGGGGGAAGCTTTACACACACTTCTGAAAGGCTGCTCACTTTGAAGTGGGGTGGAAGCCAAACCTTTTTTGAAAGACCCCGTTCATATGAGGCCTTTGTATTTCCTCAAGCGGAAGCTTTGAACATGTTTGTTATTGGCATTTCAATGTGCTTGGACTCTCTTGTTCCTCAAATGCATTTATCATCTACCCTGAGTAGTTTTGAACTTTTTTTTTTTTGGTAGATATTTCTTCCTTTGCTTGGAAAGTCAGTCCTGTCACCCAACAATTTGACAGAGTTGCAGTGTAATGATTCAGCCGCAATGCTGCACTGCTATTTTGGGAAATTACCTAGGAGGTTTGCATGAATAAATAGTTAGCTTCAGAAGCTATCAATTTTGGCATTTTTCAGGGTTTTTTTTTAAATGGCCAACCTATATACTATTATGAAAAAGAAAAGGAACTGAATTATTTAGGTTATCTCACTCCCTTTCTGCAATACTAATGTGTGAGGGCACAGACAGACGTGCACACCTGTTTACCGAGTGTTGCTTCTATTGTTCTTTGTGGACAATTGTATTGTAATTTAAGTTTAAATCATATTTAAGACTGTTGAAGAATCATTGGCAGACAATCAAAGAAAGAATGGAGTGAGCAAGTTTCCAGCTAATAAATTCTCAGGGAAAAATGTGATAGGAACGGGTTTAAAAATATAAGTTTTGTACTATAAGTTGACTTTTCAAAAACTATTTTTTCTGCAGAATAGAACAACCATATTTTGCCAGGATCTTATTAATTCAGCATTAATTCAGGAAAAAAAATAATTTCTTATATACCCCTAAAGCAAAGATTGCAATGCATAAGAAAATTGAATGGCAAAATCTCTCCCCAACCCCCAATTCTCTTTTTAGAAAAGAATAGCAATAGCAATTACAGCACTCTCTGTCATATCAGCCTATTGCCCCCAACAATCTGGGTCCTCATTTTACCGACCTTGGAAGGATGGAAGGCTGAGTCAACCTTGAGCCAGTCAGGATCAAACTGCTGGCAGTTGGCAGTCTGCATTCTAAGCTTTAAGTCCTATCTTTAGACATAAACTTTCTATTGGAGCAAGATGCTTTATGATTGGAAAGAATATTGCTCACATCCTTAGGAAATCATTGTAGCTTAATGAATAAGATTATGAATAAAGTTCAGAAAGTTACCTGCGTGCATTGAGTTAGGGAGATCCATCTTGGACAGAGCTCCAAATATTAGAGGGCATCACAGTTTTGCCAGCTGTCCTTAGTTACTTCACTGAGTTTCTGCAATAATTTACATATACAGACACACACACAGTCCTTAACAGACACTTAGGAAATCTTTTCTTTCCCCCCCTCCAACATACTTATTTTGATCATAGTAATATAGATGCTAACCTAGATTATGATCAACCTGATGGTAATCTTCCACTTGAGAACAACGCAGAAGATTTCGAATTTGCGCAGCTCTAACCTGTCCTTTAAAGATCTTGGTGGCAAACCAGGGAAGACACAGAAATGGGACTGGTGATCTCAGGGAAAATAAAATTTCTTTAACAGTTTCTCAAAGCCAGGGACTGAAGGGGTCCTATCTCAAATCAGATAAGGAGAACAACTAGGAGGACTTGCATTTCCAGGTCCTACTATGCCATGTTAGCAGCAAACTGCTTTCTTTTCCCTGCACTCAGCAGACTTCTCACCCAGTCCTTGAGAAGACCACCATCTTGAGGGTAAAATATTAGAAAATATTCTTAACTAGTCAAACTCTTATCTACAAGAATCTCTGACATTTGACTTGATTTGCTTCTCTGGATATTATTTCTTAGTATATTTTTCCTTTGGATGTTCTGACCTTGGCTTGAAGTTATGAAAGTAACTTGATGGATTTAATGTGCAGATAACAAATTGCAGAGTAAACAGATACTGTAAGAGCAATATAAGCAGTCTGATTCCAGAGGCCAAGCCAACAGGGAGAGCTAAAATGAATTAGGTAAGGAGTTCAAGAAGAAAAAAAGAGAGAAGAGTGACTAGATAAGCTGTATGTTCTGATGAATTGTATTTTGAGGTATGAGAGGTGAGAAGGTCATATCCTAAGTAGTTACTAATTGAAACTATGAGGAGCTACCATTAACCTTTTCCCCTCTAAGTCAAGAGTTTGTGCTTGACTAATGTGAGAATCAAAGAAATCTGATAGGATGACTAGCTTTTACCAGACTATATCAACTGAAGGTGACTTTTTGATTAAAAAAAAACAGAAAGAAAACAGGATTGCCTTGTCCATTAAAAAAAAAATCATTCCAGCTCAGAAATCCAGAAAAAACCCCAACACTCTCAAACACTACCTTGCAATGGTGTGGAAAGCATCTGGATTAAAAGAAGAGGAGGGGCAAATCAAATCATAACCCAGGAGTAAATGTAGATAATGCCTTCCAAAAAAGAAATTACAGATCATTAAAACATACAAGAAGTCATAGTGATTGAAAGATAAAGGAGGCATTTTTTCCATGAAATTCTTGAGCTGTCATGTTGACAGCTGTCTTCTTCATAAGTGGAATAAAGTCCAAGAAGGATCCACTATTCTTGAGTTGATATTCTTCAGTGGGAACATCTTGGTTGAGAAGCAGGAGAAGCAGAAATATTAAGGGAAAGTGCCCATAAAGTGCTGGAGTTCTTGATTTTAAGAGGCACTAAAACAGTCAAACATAAGTCTTGAATCTCAGGAAAGCAGCGTTTAATAAACTCAAAGCAATGATAAATAGAGTCCTTTGGTAGGAGTAGCTAAAATGATAAGACGCTCAAGATGGATGAGAATTCTTAAAGAAGGAGATATTAAAAGAACAACTGGAAGCCAAGGAGAAAAGCAAAGAAAACAAAACGACAACCCAATATAGCTCTACAAATAGATCAGTAAAGATCTGAAAACAAAATAAAACGAAAAGACAAAATGAAAAAGGGCACAAAGGTAGAATGCCAACAGGTAGCCTGGTACTGTGGAAAATAGTATCAGGAAACGAAAAGCTCGGAATGGACTGAAGCTAGAGAAGGATGCTAAGAATAACATAAAGAGGTTTTTTTAGACATTCTAAAGAAAATATGTTCTTCAGACATATTTTTAAGAAAAAAGGACGTATTTTGAATAAAAGAAAAAGGAAACAGTATATTAAGCACCAGGTGAAGAACAGAAAATGCTAATAGGTAAGAAAGAAGAAGCAGAGCTATTTAAATCCTGTTTTGGTTCACTCTTCTTCAATGAGACATTATATATTCCACTAGAAAATTGCAAAGAGCAGTATGAAAGGACAGGCTTGAGAGTGATCAAATATCACATTTCAGTATTGGTATTTTCTTCATTGGGTGGGGGTGGGGTGGGGGGAAGGGAGGAGACCTTTTCTTCTATTTCTTGGTTCTAGATCAGATCATTGAGTGCCACATCAGGGTTATGTTTGACCTGGGGGGCCAGGGTGGTTATGGCCAGGATGGGCATAGCCAGCTCGACATCACTCATGTCGGGGGCGCCTGTGATGGCTCGAACTCTCTGCCAGTGAAAATTGGCTCCCATGCTCCGTTTTCGGCTGCCACGGCCTCCTGCAACCCTCTGCCAGCAAAAATGGAGCTTGGGAGGGCTGCATGCGGCCCTCCCGAGCTTTGTTTTCACTGGCAGAAGCACCACAGGCCAGTCCTTCGCTGTTTTCGGGGCGTCCCCACTGGCCAGATCTAAGTACCCCACCAGCCAGAACTGGCCCCTGGGCCTTGAGTTTAACATCCCTGTTTTAGACAGATTTTTTTTAAAATTATTTGTTAATTTTCTTTAGTATTTTGTTGTACTTTTTGTATTCTGTATATTTCTTCCAATACAATTTAAAAATCCAGTTAAAAACAAAATTGGAAGAAATCACCAAGGAAAGCTTGTTTACATTGAGTGAATTTAAGTGGTCAGGGCAGATGAATGGCATCCTAGAATACTGAAGAAAGTATCTTAAAAAACAAAGGGAAGGGGAGAAAAACCTTCAGCAAGCTACTGATCAATAAGCTTAACATTGGTGTCTGGGAAGGTTCTATAGCAGGTCATAAAAAGTTCCTTGGAAACGAAGTATTTATTATCAGAAAGCATGAGTGGGTGAAGAACAAATATTGCCAATTTTTTTTTAATCAATTCGTTAGCTTCCTTAATAGATTGTGGGAATGCTATAGACGTAATATATCGGGACTTTAGCAGAGTGTATAGCAAAGAGTAAGGTTTGATGTTCCATGCTTATCTCCATAAGTTCTGAAGCTTTCTTTCTTTCTTTTTGCTTTCAAACCAGCACACAGATGGTGAGAAATAACTATTTTAAGATCTCAAAGGATATCTAACCACGTTTCTATCTTTAACAACCTTTATGAATGGAAATTGTAGTCCATTTTCTTGGCACTTTCAGATTAGAGCAGTCCTAGCTTGCATTTTTATTTGTTTACATTTGGATATTAAAGACGAGACAATTCATTGCCTGAGAAACTCATTTCCTGGCTGGCTATAGAGGATGCAATTTCCCCATCTCTTTGGCAAAAGGAAGACGAGCCTTTATGCTCTCCGTTTTATTTTCTGAGCTCTTCACCCGAGTGGCTCTGGCACTGACGCGAGCCCTTGAGCTCTCTCTGTTTGTATAAAATGCGCAATTCCACTTCCACGAGATTCCTTTCCAGTGTTTCGGAAGAGCCATCAGGAACTGGAATACAACAGATGGGTAACGATACCATCACCAGCCATCGGCCGAGGTATATAAAATAAAATTGTAGTCTCTATAAATTGCTGCAATGGACACAAGTCTGCAGTTTGGAAAATGTGCAGGAAGAACGTAGATGACCCAACATCTGCCCGTCCTTGCACCCAAATTCATTTCGAAATCATTTGGCCATCGCGTCGCTTGTTCGTTTCTCATTTATTTTGCTCGCCTGTGATAGCACTTCTAAAAGAAGGCATGCGACTGCGCATCAAAGCTAACGTTCAAAACTAACTCAGGTTTTGCTAACTGCAAAGGCAGAATAAGACTGATTTTCCTTCCTCTGAATACAATGACTGCAAGTGCAAAGCATTCTAAAAGAAGCAAAAAAAAAGAAAAAAAGAAAAAAAGAGCCAGTCAGAGGGTTGTAATACAGCTTCTATAAGTTATTGTTTGTGTTCACTGGCTCTCAATCAATCTTCCGGGAGACTTTGGTTGATTTGTGCTTTTATCCTTCTGGTGTTCCATTCAAATGGTTCATTCGTCTTTTTGTGGTCTCAATCGATCCCCTTTGACAAACCCACCACAAATTGCTACTGCCTCTTCTTATTTTTGTCTATAATTCCTGCCCCCCCCCTCTATTTTGTCCTGAATGTGTGTTTGCTGATTTACCAGGATAGACTCCGAAGTTTCTCTTCTTCTCAGCAGGAACAATGCAGCAATAGGGCAGCACTATCAAAGGAATCACTTTTATTTATTTATTTATTTATTTATTATTTACATTTCTATACCACCCTTCTCCGAAGACTCAGGGCGGTTTACAGCCAAGTTAAAAAGACATATACAAAAATTAAAACACAATATTTGAAATTTAAAAATCTGAAACCATAAGGCCGAATATTAAAATAACAAGAAATAAAACCACTCAATTAAAAATTACTCTTAGGCCAACCCTGCTCGTTGAAACAAAAAAGTCTTGAGCTCGCGCTTAAAGGCCTGGAGGTCGGGAAGAAGGCGTAGCCCCAGAGGCAGTTCGTTCCATAGGGTAGGTGCCCCAACAGAGAAGGCTCTTCCCCTGGGGGCCGCCAGCCGACATTGTTTTGAAGATACTCCATATTGTTGTGCTAAAGGATACAAGAGTGGTGGCTGCCCACCCCACCCCGACTCTGTTGATGGGGTTCATCGACTCGTACAGGGCAAAATGGAAATAAAGACAGTCAGAAATCCTATAAAAATCCCTAAGACTCCAAAAGGTTATTTTAGCAGTTAGAATCCATTTAGAAATAAGATAAATCGGTCTAAGGTTTGTGGGATCTATTTTATTTTTCCAAAAAAATAATAATCTTGAAAGCCACAATCATACACTGGCTGGGGTGAGAAATAAGCATGTACAGTTGATGTTTTAGTTCAGGGTTGAACTGTGGGCTCCTTGGTGCTCTCTAAAGTCGGTTGTTTTCTTGCAGACGTCTCATTACCTAGCTAGGTAGCATCATCAGTTCTAGATGGGGATTGCCCCATTCCATTCTAGCACTGATGATGTTATCTAGTTGGGTAATGAAAGATCTGCAAAAAAGCAATCAAGCTCAGAGGGCACCAAAGACCCCACTTACAGCTGAACTCCAGAACTCATCCAAGCTTACAGTTTCCACACAAATACCGTGTATCTCCTTGTTTTATGCTCGCTTTTCTTCATTTCTCCTGTCTAGTTTAGCAATTGATGGCCCTAAAACAGGGGTGGGTTCCAATTTTTGTTACTACCGGTTCTGTGGGTGTGGCTTATTTGGTGGGCATGGCTTGGTGGTCATGTGCCTGAGTGGGTGTGGTCAACTTGAAGTCACTCAGGGCAAGGTGGGGCGGCACATTGTTGTGAGTGGCATCAAGTTGGCCATGCCCACTCAGTCACATGACCAATGCTGCAGAGACAGGGCGATTTCTCCCGGGGGACAGCCAGAGCTTCACCGCTGCCTCTTTTCCTCAGAGGAGCTGCCTCCAAGTCCTTGCGAAGGGACACACACACACACACACACACAACACAACACAACAGACTCACACACAATGTAAAAGCAGCTGCACTTCACCCAAAATGGCCCCTGCAACAAGCAGGAACCTCACACAGCCACAAAAAGCTCAAAAACCAACTTTCACACTTTACACACACACAACACAACACAACTGACTCTCTCTCCCACACACACAAAATGCCACATACAGCTTTGTGAGATTTTGTGTGTTTGTGTAGTTAGAGTGAAACACTACAGAAACACACCAAATCTCAGAAAGCTGCACAAATATTTTATTTTATTTTATTATTTTATTTATATTTTTTAGATCAGGAGTCTCCAACCTTAGTAACTTTAAGGTTTGTGGACTTCAATTCCCAGCATTCCTTAGCCAGCAAAGCAGTTGCTGACTGAGGAGATGGATTCCAGGCAGGCAGATTCAGTTGCTAGCTGATGCAACTGATGTAAAGCATGGCTTTGCCAGCCCGAAAGAAGCTGTAATCAGGTAAGTGAGGAGAGGGGATTGGGTAGGCCAGAAATTTTTTTTTTAAAGGCTCCTCTGACGATCCAGCTGAAGTTGCCTAATAGCAGCCTAGAAGCTCTTAACTCAGCTGGAATTGCCAAAGGAGCCTTTTAAAACCTTTTGTTTTAACATTTTTGGCTGAAGAGGTTGTTAAAAAAAAACCTGTTAAAAGGTTCTGATGATCCCTGCTCAGCCACGTGATCATCAGAAGTTTGGGTTTTTTTACTTTTAAAAGCCTTTTTTTTGGCTGAAGAAAAGATGCTTTTAAAAGTTAAAAAAAACAAAACACCAAACTCTGATGATCGGGGAACCAGTTGGGGGCGTGGCCAGCCAGCCATTACTACCAGTTCTCCGAACACCAGAAGATTTTTACTACCGGCTTTACAGAACCGGAGCAAACCGGGAGCAACCCACCACTGCCTTAAAATGACTGTAAATTATATAGCAATAGTCAGAATTGCAGAACAATTATACACTAAAACATACACAATGAACTACTGTCATCAGAAGAAGTAAATGAGGCAAGCATTGGACCGTCTTAAAAAAATACACAGACAACTCCCATATTCATTTTGTGGTAGCTTAGATTTTCGTATTGTGTTTACTGCTTGGGATAAATATATGTGAGGAAAGGTATTTATTATAAGCAGGTAAAATCTTGCAATGGTTCATCTGGCAATTAACGATGTCCTGAAGCTTTTCCTTTCTGGTAAACCTTGTTGTAGATGTCCAAAAAGGATTTTGGTATAATGAAGGCATCACTTTGACTGGCTTCTCTCTCCTCTGTGTTTTGCCACAGAGGTGTGTTTTGTGGCAGAGATAATAAAGCTGTGTAAATCAGCCAAGGACTGCCTCATAGGGAGCAGGGGTGAACTGGTGAGTTGCAAGGTCGCTTGGGCGAGATAGGAAAAACATGGCTCTTCAGTCTGCAAACAGATTTTTCTCCTTTGAAAATAGGGAATTATTTTCTAATGGTGTTTTTTTAAAATAACAAGAGGAAAGTAAAATTTTCAGGCAGGGCAAGGAAGAGGAAACAGCTATTTATCTCATTTTCATTTATGGGTAGTTTGACAGTTTTCCATCTTTTTTCCTCCGTCCTACACTTATAGCAGCTGGCAGCACCATCAACCTTAAGTGATGTCCAAAACGCTAAACACGGTCAGACAGGCCAAGTTGGTGCTCAGATGGGAGACTACTAGCAAATCCCAGATCTATAGGCTAGATTGGGAACTTGGGGGGAAAAAACCCAGATGAAGGTAATGGCAAATACCTATCTTGTTGTCAAGAAGACTCATCGGGAATCAAGGTGAATTTGAGGGATCGCTTCACCTTTGACTTTCTACTGTGCTGCAAACCTTTTTCTTTAAGATGCGTTCTTAGGATGCCCAGTGGGCATCACAACTGTCTTGTTCCTAAGGAATTTAGGAAGGTTTGCTGCTGGGAAGTGGTGTACAAAATCTTATGTTATGTGCTATCTTTCCTCTGATGGCTATGTCTATGCAGTATCCTTCCCCTGGAGTGGGGTAGGAATGGAGATACTGCAGTATCCTTCCCCTACTATGCCCACCAAGCCACACCCACCAAGCCACATGACGCCCACCAAGCCACGCCCACAGAACTGGTAGTAAAAAAATTTGGATTTCACCACTGGTGACGGGTGCATTCAGAGAAACATTCAAAGCTACTATGAGAAAATAAATAGAGTACGTTTGTTCCATCAAGGCAAACATATATATACAAGAGACCAACAGATAGACGGATATGCACACAGACTCACAGAAACATTTAACGCCTGGCAAAGGAAGCTATTTTCCACACCACAGTAAGACCATGTTTCCAATAATTGGCTTTGTTAAGTTAAATACCAGTTCTCAACACAGGAGGGCATATTCACACAAAATATTTTCTACGGTCACGTCACCTTGTAGTATCTTTCTAATTGCAAGATGAGTTTTGTACATCATGCCTTCCCCAGACAATTATCCCACTTTTATCTGTATTTATATGTATATTTTTATTTGGTTGTTAACCGCCCTGAGTCCCTAGGGAGATAGGGCGGTATAAAAATACGAAAAAATAAATAAATAAATAAATAAATAAATAAATAAATAAAACCCCAACGCCACAGGGCATCATTGCTCCTGTTGAGGGCTGAAGACCGACCAGTTTCCTAACTGATGGTCATCTCCAGAGTCACAATGACAGCTTTTGAAAAACACAGCAGGTTAAAGGGGTAGACTCAAAACCCTAAAACTCAAATGCAAGTCTGCTGCATCATCAGATACTTGTAAAAAAAAAAAAAGAGAGAGAGAGAGAGATCAATTTCATACAGACAATTACTGATATGAAAAATTCATTTCTATTTTCTTGTCTCAAAAAATCAAAACCAACCCCCTTTTCCATGTTTCAGACTGTCATTGTATTAACAAACATAATGTTCCCTCAGTTTATTTTGTTATTCAAAAAAAATGTTACATTTTGAACCTTTTCTATATATAATGGATAAGCGCTTTAGGCTTACAAAAATGTACCAATAAAGATTTTATTTTTCTTCTTACCTTTTAAAAAAAATATCCATATCACTCTCATTGACATTTCAAATTTATGGCTATTACAGTGAAGACAAGGTGGTAAGGGGGTTTGTATATTTACAAAATTCCTATTTATAGCATGACATTATAAAAGCATAAAGTGTAAGGGTTGGAAATAACTATCCATCCACTTCCATCCACTTAGACTTATATACCACTTTACAGTGCTTTACAGCCCTCTCTACGCGGCTTACAAAGTCAGCATATTGCTCCCAACAATCTGGATCCTCATTTGACCAACCTCGGAAGGATGGAAGGCTTAGTCGACCTTGAGCCATTCAGGATTGAACTCTTGGCAGTGGACAGAGTGACCCTGCAATACTGCATTCTAACCACTGTAACCACCACGGCTCCTGGAGGTCATGTAGTCCATTGCAGTACAGAAAGCCATTGCTGTAGCTTTCCTAGCAGATGATCATCTAGCCTCCATCAGTGAAGGTCCAGCCCTCCTCAAACAATCTGTTCTCATGTCAAAAGCAGGGCACATTTTTTTTTAATTTGCATTTATATCCCGCCCTTCTCCAAAGATTCAGGGCGGCTTACACTATGTCAAGCAATAGTCTTCATCCATTTGTATATTATATACAAAGTCAACTTATTGCCCCCAACAATCTGGGTCCTCATTTTACCTACCTTATAAAGGATGGAAGGCTGAGTCAACCTTGGGCCTGGTGGGACTAGAACTGCAGTCTGAGCCACAGAGGCTCCTGCTTTCTGCTGCTAGTTTATCACTAAATGTTAGATACATCCTCTCATTCCCAAAACGCATCCCTCACAATGCCAAATAGAGGAGAGATAACCCTTACTTTCCATCTCCATCCTGCTGTATACATAAAGAGTTTAAGCCTGGAATAACTCAAAATTCCTCCTTTGGAAACATCTCTGCTAATCGCCTACAATATTCTTTCCAGTGGCCCTTTAAAACAGACAGATATAAAGATAATGGTTGCTTATTCCTCATGCTTTCCTCTACCTGCTTTTCTCTGTTTTATCTGTCAGTTAACCGTTTTGTTGTTGGCTAATGTCTAGTAAATAAATGCATTGAATGGGATATGGCTTTGCTCTGATCTTGATTGACAGGAATATGTTGGGTAGAAGCTAAACTGGAAATTAACCACAGGTAATTTTTCTAATACTAATTTTTAATTTTTGTGCATTATTTCCTGCAGCAGAAATAATCATTTGAAATGGGAATTCAAATAACTCTAGCTGGGTATAAATTTAATTAATGCCATTATATTTCAGGGAATATTCCAGTCATAATTATGAATAATTGAAAATGTAATCCTGCTTGCTCGGCATCTAACTGTAAGTAGAAATTATGGCCACCTTAGCTTTTTAAACACAACCATAAAGGAAAATATAGCCAAGATGAGACACTAACATTTAAAAGATACAGATAACTAATTCCCAGGAAGCATACGTACAATTTTTTTAAAAAAATCACATCCTTTTAATAAGTGTGTATATGAAATGCCACATCATAAATGACTTCCTCATTAAATTCAAATGGAGACACACACTGATCAATTCTGTGATTCATGTGTACTATATAAATAGTTTCATAACAAAATTTCCAACAAGAGCGCAACATTTAATAAAATAAGAATGATTAAATATGATCAAGAACAGAATTCAAGCATTTCTGGCTTTCAGTGAGGAATTCTGCCAAATTGATATCTCCATAGGAATGGAGAGACACGAGCAGGGGGGATGAACTAGAAGACCTCCAAGGTCCCTTCCAACTCTATTGTTCCAACTCTATTGTTTAATATTGTTATTACATCATGGCCAAAAATGCTGATTGAAGGACTGAAATCTTCCTGTATCAAGAGAGATTGTGAGATAACCCTCAAACTTTTTCAGATTACACAAATAAATAAGGGCCTTTAAGGATTTAAAGATTTGAATATTTTTTGCAAAAAGTTTAACAAAAACAAGATATAAGAAACTTTAAAAAGAGATAAAGGGGAACAGTTAATTTCTATTATTATTATTATTATTATTATTATTATTATTATTATTATTATTATTATTATTATTATTATTATTATTATTATTATTATTATTATTCTTGAGAAAAGTACTTTGGCATAAATTTGAAGTAAGCTAGTCAAAGAGACCAGATCTTTATGGCAATAGTATAATCTCTTCAAACAGAGATTTTACCAAAGATTTTTTCTGATTATTGTGTGGGAAATCTAGGGTGGGAAAGGAAATCTAGATATTTTTGATACAGATTAAATGAAGCATTGCCATGGAAAAAAGCAATTGTTGAAGACTGTAAAAAAAAATTAAGAGTTTTTTAAAAAAAATTAAATAAAGGCAGGAATATAATAATGGTTTGGGATGCAAGTAAAGCCTTTATTAAAAGTTACCTGATCAACATAATTCTGTATCTAAGAGGAAGAGAAAATACAAAATATTTTGGATAAAATGGAAAGAAGAATAATTAAAACACTCCCCAGGGAATACAAGCATCTCTCAATTAATTAAGAAAATGTTGGATAACCTTCTATCTGAGATGATGTAGGGTTTCCTGCCTGGGCAGGGGGTTGGACTAGAAGACCTCCAAGGTCCCTTCCAACTCTGTTGTTATTAAATGATGGAACATTTAAACAATAGCAGAAAGATATACTGCACATATATTTGTAAGGTAAAGGTAAAGGTTCCTCTCGTACATATTTGCTAATCATTCATGACTCTAGAAGGGCATGCTCATCTCTGTTTCAAAGCCAAAGAGCCAGCACTGTCCGAAGATGTCTCTGTGGTCATGTGGCCAGCATGACTAAATGCCAAAGGCCCACAGAATGCTGTTACCTTCCCACCAAGGTGGTCCCTATTTTTCTACTTACATTTTTTGCAAGTGCTTTTGAACTGCTAGGTTGGCAGAATAGAATAGAGTAAAATTCTTTATAGACCAAGTGTGACTGGACACACAAGGAATTTGTCTTGGTGCATACTCTCTCAGTGTACATAAAAGAAAAGATACATTCATCAAGAATCATAAGGTACAACACTTAATGATGGTCATAGGAAACAAATAAGCAATCAAATCATACTAGGAAATTGGGACAAGTAATGGGAGCTTACCCTGTTACACGGCACTAGGGATTTGAACCGCTGAACTACCAACATTTCGATCGATAAGCTTAGTGTCTTAGTCAGTGAGCCATTGCATCCCCATAAGATATATTTGTATGGCAGGGCAAAAAAACACCAGTTAAACATAAGGTATTACAAGATGGAGAGGTAAGAAGAGGGTTGGGCCTACCCGATTTAAAATTGAAGATGATTGAACTAAGAGACGGTTAGACTGATTTTTTTGATTACTGAAAATCTGCACTTAGAACTTACTGTAAATTTGTTATAGACTTTTTGCTTGAAACAAAAAAAATGAACATGATTCATGGTTTTGATAATTAGGGGAAAAAATCTAGATAACAGATAAAAGAGATTTTTGTAACCACAAAGAGACAATTTTGTAATTGTACTTGTATTTGCTGCAATGAAAATTAGAAGCTGCTTCTTTCTATTTTTTTATCCTTTCTTTTGCACTTATGTCTTTCTTTTTCTCTTCCCTCCTCTCACTCTTTTATTTTATATTCTTTTTTATCTTCTTTTAAACACACACACACACACTCACTACAAGCATCTGTTTACAGCTAAAAAAAATTCTTGGTTCGGAATGCATTCACGTAATTACAATCCTACAGATGGCTACTTAACAGTACTTCCCCTCCCAGCCAAAGTACTCAGATCTGATAATGCACAGAAATTCAATCACAGTTTTGGTCAATACATTAGTTTACATTTTTGTGTAATACCACTTACCATACTGATAGCAGGATCAGGCCAAATTTCTTCACAGATCCGCCATATGGATTCAACCGCAGATTAAATGATAATCTCCAGCAGAGCCTTTTGTTCAGAAGTACATAGTCTGAAATTAGAAGAGATTTTTTTAGTTGTTTTACAAGACAACAATATTAAAACTTTAGGACAGTGTTTACTTTGAGAAGTCCTTTTCAAAACAGTATGTAAGGAGCTTATACTGAAGTTACATTTGGGGTTTTTGATTCCATTCATACAGGCAAAAATGTTGATTACCCCTAAAGGGCTACAGAATCTAGAGAAGAAATAAAGAATAATAAGCCAAAGATGAAAAGCCTGAGAAGAAAGATAACCAAACCAAACCCAAAAATAGTCAGGACAAGGGATGACAGATGGGACAAAACCAACAAGAAGGGGCTGAGGTTGAAAGTCTTTTTGTTGCCTCTGTGTTTTGCTAATATTGTAGAATTGAAATTGAAATGCAAATACAATATAGTGCATATTCCATTTTAACAATTTTAATGCATTGGTAATGGAATGTAAATCCGCTATAGTAGAAGGCACTGAGTCACACGAAGTTCTTATGAATTTGGACATCTGATCCTGCATTATCTGATTTTCTCTGAAAGGTGTTTTCTATTTGACCTATATCAGAGTCTGAATCTACACAGCCAATCAATTGATGGATTACAGCAGACTGTCCTACTTCAAGAACAAAACATCTTATCATTAATTTGATCACTAATGATCATTAATCATTAAAACTGTGTGTGAACCAACTGGTTTTTGGCTTAAACCTGTCACCAATGTATGCATTTTCTATGGAGAATTTTTAGCTATCTCTAATATGGGATCCATGAACAACTGTTTGTAGACCTTTAATTTAATAATATTTGCTTCTTTGAGGTTTCTGGAATTTTTGCCTATCTTTGCTGGAAAACATTATCAGAGTTTTATATGATTCCTACTGCTACACAAAGGGAGCATAGATATTTCCATTTGTATAGCAGACACTTCTTGAAATTGGTGTGCAGTTTCTTATATTCTACGTAAGAATTTTGGTCCACTATTCCGTAGAGATCTGCTTCAAATTACATTTTTTAGAATAAACCAATTTGAACCAGTTTGGTATAATGGTGGTGCTGGTCTACAAACTAGGAGACTATAATAGGGAATGAGTTTCAGCTAGTCATATTCAAGGGGTGAAATGCTCCCGAATCGGACTGGATTGCCCGATCTGGTAGCGATGGCGGCGAGTGGTTCAGAGAACCGGTAGCAAAAATCCCTGCCCCCCTCCTGCCCAGCTGAGCTGCGTGATCATCAGAGGTTTTTTTTTTACTTTTAAAAGCATTTTTTCTTGGCCGAAAAAATGTTTTTAAAAGTAAAAAAAATGCCTCTGATGATCGCGCGGCTCAGCTGGGATCGTCAGAGCCTTTTTAAAGTATTTTTTCTATAACCTCTTCGGCTGAAGAGGTTGTAGAAAAAATGCTTTTAAAAGTAAAAAAAAAAGTTGGCTACACCCACCCAGTCACATTGCCCCCCACCAAGCCACGCCCACAGAACCAGTAGTAACAAATTTTACATTTCATCCCTGTCATATTCTCTTAGCCCAACCCACCTCACAATGGGTGTTGTTATGGGAAAAACAGAAGGCGACAGCATTAGATAAAGTACTTACGTAGTCTTGAGTCGATGAGATAGATGATAGATATATAGACAGATAGAAAAAATGAAAATCTAACAAAAGCAGCAAATAATAATAGTAATAAGTGGAGCACCCAGTTAGTTGCTGTAAGATCATACAGATTGATCACAAACAACAAATTAGCAACAATGGGGCATTGGAATATTTGCAAGAAATACATTTGCCTACAAACAAGAACTGAGTGGGACCACAAAACAGACAAAGTAATAGAAAATGAAGAAGCTAAAATGCTCCGGTACTTTAGAATTCAAAAAGACAGGCAGCTGCCATATAACATGCCAGCCTTAACAATTGTCAATAAAGACAAAAAAAGTCTTGCCAAGACATCGCAGACAGCAGAACACAAGGAAATGAACTGGAGAAAATCACAAAATATAAAGACCTATGAACAGAAGTGGAAGAAAAGAAAGCAAAGTATTACTATTGCTATTACCAATAGTAATAGGTGCATTGGATGCAGTTTCAAAACATCTGGAGCACCACTTGAAGAGCATTGGCACTGACAAGATCAGTACTAGTAAATTGCAAAAGACAGTTTTACTTGGAATAGCTTACATCCTGACATGATAACTTTAATATTATTAAACAACATCTGTTTATCCCAGGTCCTTAGGCCCAATCCAATCTAAACATCTGGCTGACTGTGTGACTAAAAATAATAATAGTAATAAGTGGAGCACCCAGTTAGTTGCTGTAAGATCATACAGATTGATCACAAACAACAAATTAGCAACAATGGGGCACTGGAATATTTGCAAGAAATACATTTGCCTACAAACAAGAACTGAGTGGGACCACAAAACAGACAAAGTAATAGAAAATGAAGAAGCTAAAATGCTCCGGTACTTTAGAATTCAAAAAGACAGGCAGCTGCCATATAACATGCCAGACTTAACAATTGTCAATAAAGACAAAAAAAGTCTTGCCAAGACATCGCAGACAGCAGAACACAAGGAAATGAACTGGAGAAAATCACAAAATATAAAGACCTATGAACAGAAGTGGAAGAACTGTGGCAAAAGAAAGCAAAGTATTACTATTGCTATTACCAATAGTAATAGGTGCATTGGATGCAGTTTCAAAACATCTGGAGCACCACTTGAAGAGCATTGGCACTGACAAGATCACTACTAGTAAATTGCAAAAGACAGTTTTACTTGGAATAGCTTACATCCTGACATGATAACTTTAATATTATTAAACAACATCTGTTTATCCCAGGTCCTTAGGCCCAATCCAATCTAAACATCTGGCTGACTGTGTGACTAAAAATAATAATAACTGTTCAGGAACTGACACAATATTTTTGTAGGGTTTGGTTCTGGGTTCTGACTTGACTATTCCAAACTTCTGAATTTCTTCTTGGTGTCGTAGAAAGTTAGCACCCACCCTTCCTAGAAGGAGGATATATTTTAGAAAATATAATACAATACAATACAATACAATACAATACAATACAATACAATACTATACAATACAATACAATACAATACAATACAATACAATACAATACAATACAATACAATACAATACAATACAATACAATACAATACAATACAATACAATACAATACAATACAATACAATACAATACAATACTATACTATACTATACTATACTATACTATACTATACTATACTATACTATACTATACTATACTATACTATACTATATTTCCCTTAAAAGAGAAATAGAAATCTTAAGGGAACTCAGAAACTCAGAGCCACAATTCCCTGCCCCCAAGCAGATACTAACCTGAGGCCAGCTTTTAGAAATGCAGATTTGGTAATCCATTCAAGACAGGATATTTTGAACAAAGGCAGAATTAAGTAGAATGGTAAGATCAGAACTCATTCAAGATACAAATTAGGAAAACCAATAGGACACAATAGGAATGGCCCAACACCTTTTCAGGACACAAGCCTCCTCATTACATCATCTCAGAGAGTCCAATCTTCAATCAAACTTAACTCAGACAACCTAAAAAGTTAGCTATGACCCCTACAGCAACCAATAGAACACAGGAACAGGAAACTCAAGGGCAAGGCCCAAGAGATGGTATAAATCAGGGGTCTCCAACTTTGGCAACTTTAAGCCTGGCGGAATTCTGGGAGTTGAAGTCCGCCAGGCTTAAAGTTGCCAAGGTTGGAGACCCCTGGTATAAATAACCCTCACTCTCCACTCCCTATGGTCAGCTAACCAGAATCTCATGTGCTTGGTGGTTCTGCTTCACCATTAAGCCATCTTTCCAATCAGCCTCCATATTTCCAATGTCTTCCTCCCCACTTGGAACTGAACTGGATGCAAATTTCTTCCAACAGTGTTTCCTTTACGGAGATAAAGTTGTTCAGATCCTAAAGCAGCAGATCCCTGACAGTGGATAGGAAGTTTCTATTGTGGAATCCCTTGCTTGGTTTTCTCTGGGTATTAGATAGCTCCAATATATTGTCTCTGTATAGAATATTTTCCCCAAATTCTGGTGTATCACCCAGTTGCTTTCTCAGGACAAGCTTGAGGTAAACATCAATTTTCTTGATCGTGATCCATGATTTTTGCCTTGCCATTTTCTTTTGATTTCCATTTTTATCCAATGATTTAATAGCGATATAGCTAAGGCAAAATAGGACTGCAGATCTATGGCTGTCTCAATACTCTGTGAATGGGTGAAGCTGCAGAAGTTTAGAAAATGTTTTATAACCTTTCCAGACTGAAAGACATCAATGACTATTTAACAGAGGTTTCTGGAAATTTATTTGGAGCGAGGAATTACATGCTTGAAATATAGGTAGTGAGAACACTTTGATGAAGGGTATCAAAGTTTGGTGGATTTATATACAGCAAGGCAGACTCAAATCAGCCATCTTTAATACAGTTTCTAGTTACTGCTGTAATTGAATTGACTGAGAAGGGATTGATTTTACAGACTGGTACATCACATATTGGATGGCTTTCTGATCAATCAAATGAAACAAGGACAAAACGTGGCCATTATTTGTTCCCTCAGCCTCCCTTTATTTATCTGCACCTCCCTTTATTTATCTGCAGGATCCGTGTGAGGCTGCAACAATATTCAAGAGCAAAGAGATGCAGAAATATGCAGATTTTTTTAAAAAAATGGGCAAATGTTATTCCCTTCTGCTCCCTCAGCAAATGGAAGACTCTTCATCAGCTAGTGAATGCTGACAAAGCAGAATATAGTATTCTTATTTGTCACGAAGCATTGATGGAGGCATCATAGCATTTATTTCAGTAAAAACCAAGTGTGGGGCCAAGTAACCAGCAGTTCCAGAAGTTTCCCTTATACTGAATGCTATTTACCTCAGATATTCTCCCTACTCACCATGAATTCTCTGAATACAATATCGCATATCAATTTTTCAGATGCACTGAATATTAATTAGGTACTGGTACTTTTATCTTTCCTGATACGAACGAAGTTGGAATTCATCTCTGGCTACTTTCCAACCCACAGCTAAATTAAATCACTTTCTCATCACCAACCAAGATTTTATGTCCTAACAGAATTTCTCCCTTCTGCCTGAGAGAGCTGTGCAAGCAGTGTTTGAAAATGATCGCACTGTATGCGTGAGATGCATTTAAGATTGTATTAAGAGTCAAATGAAAGGAGACAATGAGTAGAAATACAGTTAACTTTAATTAAAATTTAAATCCAATAAAATGGCAATCAGGAAAAAAGAAACAACTCCTCCTTATACTCTCTCTCTCCCCCTCCCCAATATTCAGCTGAAGTCAAAATTCATCTGAACAATCCCTCTTATCCCTTCTCAGTCTTAAAGAAGAACACTACTTTAAAATGTTGAAAAATGAGGAAAGGACTGTGTGGTCTGAACAGCTTTCCAATGCTAATATTTAAAAGGAGTCACTGTGGAGTGGTCATTGAATTTCCTTTCCAGGAAATAGTGGTGCTTGCCCCACTCAGTTTCAGAGGAAGGTGATAACACTGGAGCACCCCAACAGTCCTAGTTATGATATTTTTAATGAGTTAGAGCAGGGGTGTCAAACGCAAGGCCCACGGGCCGTATCTGGTCTCCTGGATGCTTAGATCTGGCCTGCAGGGCTGCCCTGGAAACAGTAAAGGACTGGCCCGTGGTCCCTCCTGCAGCCCTCTGCCAGCAAAAATGGAGCTCATGGGGGCCGTGCGCAGCCCCTCCCGAGCTCCGCTTTCATTGGCAAAGGGCTGCAGGAGGCCACTGGAGCCAAACAAGAGTTCGCGAGGGTCACATGGCCCCGCAGAGCTCAGTTTTTGCTGGCAGAGGGTTGCAGGAGGCCGTCGCAGCCAAAAACAGAGTGTTGTGCCTCACCCACCCTCCTCTCCTCAGCCGGGCCCCTCCCATCTCCTGCTATCTGAGCCAGAGACTGATAGTGAAGAAGAATGGCCTGGCATGCCTCCAGCCCCCAGCCCTGGCACCATGCCCGGACAGAATGAGCAAACAAACCTCCCTCCTACAGCGTGTGAGCACGAAGCCAGCCACGTGCTAGAATTGCCGGCAGCAAAGCAGGAGGACGGAAAGACACAGTGGACGGATGCCCGCTTCCGGAGAATGGAGAGGCGACGTCAGCAAAAGGAAGGGAGGGGCAGGCCTGGATAAGTGCTGAGTCATGGAGCCACACCCCATGGCCTATATAAAGGATCTGCTTTTTGGCATTCCTTGAGTCAAGCAAAGTCTCATCTGGTTGCTGAAGTCACACCTTGGATTCCTGCCTGCCCTGAGAACTCAGACAGGAATTTGGCAAAGCTGCAGAGGCTTCGTGGCCACGCTTGATACAAACTTCCCAGACCCGGCCGTCAGAGGAGGAGTGGGACACGACACAGAGCTCTGGAGTCTGTTTTTGCTGGCAGAGTGTTAGGGCCACCAAAAGTGCCCCCAACATGAATGATGTCAAGGTGGCCATGCCCATCCTGGCCATGCCTTCCCCTGAGGTCAAACACAACCCTGATGCAGCACACAAATCAAGTTTGACACCCCTGAGTTAGAGGGGTATGAAAATTGACTATAGCTCTAGAGATCACATGTGAGAATGTTTCTTCTCCTCCTCCTCTTCCCCTTCATCATATCATCATCATCATCACCACAGATGAAGGCTAGGATGAAAAAGGCCAAATGAATGGTTAAAAAGGAATGTGCTTTGTGAAAGACCTGAGGAGAAAGAGAGAGAACTGATTTGTGTCTAATGGATTTCAATTTTCTTTTTTTCAAGAGAAACTAGATGAATCAATGCTATTAATGTCTGTGGGAAAATGTAAGATTCAGGTAGTCCAATGGCTTTTCTCAGTTTCTAAAAAGCAAAGAATTGTCCACACATACCTATATGGATTTTTAGTGGAGTTAAGCACAGGGCCAGATGTTTTGCTAGATCTGAGTCTCAGCTGGTCCTTTGCAATTCCCAGGTATACAACTGGGAATTGTATACAACAATTTCTTTAGTTAAAAATTTATATTATTAATTGAACAAGTTCTAATTTATAGCACTTTTTAAATATGAATTCTTTAGGCTCTAGATGAGACAATTAAAGGTTTAGAAGGCTATCTGGATTATGTTGATTAAAATCCCCAATGAGCTCAGTATCATATAACATTCTTTAGCATAATAACGCAGATAGGTATATATGAGGCAATTTTCTTCATTTTGTGTTGTCTTTATATTCCATCTCTATGATTATTTGTTATCTTAACACAATAAGAGAATTGAAAGGGATCTTGCTAAAGGACCTGTACTAAACACTGCTACGTTGCTCATGTAAACCTATTTCCATATCTAAAATTTTCTTTTAATCTCTATCAACATGATGGTATCCTAATGGTCTTTTCTAATGTCTTTACTTCCTTTCTTAGAATCTAAAACAGGATGTCATCAACTGCCTAATGGCAAATGGTCTTTAAATCTTGCCCCACTTATAGAAATAATTTGGGGAAATACAACTTTGTGAAGTTGGACTAAGAAATAGTGAATAGCCTAAAGATGTTCACTGCGTTTCTATGAATAAGCATATATTTGAGCCTGGATCCTATAAAGAGGCTTTGAACCTAGTAAATGAAGGCCCATCCTTGAGAGGGCACTGCAGTGGTCCAGAATGGTTCTTTTGAAGGCTTTCAAACAAATTGAAAACATGACTAGTTTTCCACATGCATGATAGGGTTCTCTAAGAGTAAAACTTCCACCTTACAGGGACTTTTCTATTGAAGCAGTTTAAGATTGCTGGCTTAGAACAAATTGGAATCTATGGAACCTTTTAAATTGAATGCCTAGAGGAAGAATTTTACTTCTGAGAGTTTTACTTCATACTTCAAATATGCTCTAGAGTCTCCTTTGTCTAAAAAAAAAAAGGGAAGCCAATGAAAACATGTTCATTACAATAGAGTGCAGCAATATTTTGTGGGTCAAGAGCCACACTTCACAATTTGGAGGGGACAAGGGCCATATAGTGGGTTGAGAAATTCACAAAGGTCAATTGGGCTGGGTTTTTGTAAAATGTGTGTTTGTATCTTAATCTGGGATACATTTCTTTTCAAATGTACTCTGCAGGTTTCATGTAAGTCCTTCATCAGAATGCTAGGAAAGGATGCCTTCCATTTGCAACAGTCATGGGAACCCAACAGTGCATATGATACTGAGACCATAGGCTATTCACCCCAAATTAGCCAACTGCTAAATACATTTAAGATGTGACAAATTTGCTGTGCTTGACATCTCACTGATTTTAAGAGAAGCAGAGCTCATCAAATTATGACTGGATTCCTTCCAGCTTCTATAGCGTGGTGATGAGAAAAGAGTAACATTTAAGACTATATATAGTATCCTTGATATGCAGATGATACCACTCTAATGGCAGAAAGGGAAGAGGAATTAAAGAGCCTCTTGATGCGGGTGAAGGAGGAGAGTGCAAAAGTTGGGTTGAAACTCAACATTAATAAAACTAAGATCATGGCATCCAACCTTCTCAATTCCTGGCAAATAGATGGGAAAGAAATGGAGGTAGTGACAGATTTTATTTTCCTGGGCTCCAAGATCACGGCAGATGGGGACTGCAGACAAGAAATTAAAAGACGCTTGCTCCTGGGGAAGAAAGCTATGGCAAATCTAGATAGCTTACTAAAAAGCAGAGACATCACCTTGCCAACAAAAGTGCATATAGTCAAGGCTATGGTTTTCCCAGTTGCAGTGTATGGCTGTGAAACTTGGACCATAAGGAAGGCTGAGTGTCAAAAAAATGAGGCCTTTGAACTCTGGTGCTGGAGAAGACTCCTGCAAGTCCCTTGGACTGCAAGGCAGTCCAACCGGTCAGTCCTAGAGGAGATCAACCCTGACTGCTCTTTAGAAGGCCAGATCCTGAAGATGAAACTGAAATACTTTGACCACCTAATGAGAAAGAAGGACTCACTGGAGAAGAGCCTAATGCTGGGAAAGATTGAGGACAAAAAAAGAAGGGGATGACAGAGAATGAGGTGGCTGAATGGAGTCACTGAAGCAGTAGGCGTGAGCTTCAATGGACTCCAGAGGATGGTAGAGGACAGGAAGGCCTGGAGGAATGTTGTCCATGGGGTCGCAATGGGTCGGACATGACTTCGCAACCAACAACAAATAGCATCCTTGTGCCTTCCACTATTTTTTTCACACTACCCACCCACCCACCCCAGGCTTAGGATATCCCATACCTAATCTAAATTAAGCTTCTCCTCCAATTGAGTTAAACTATGATTCTAATGAATTGCTGGCAGCTTGCCCAATTATTCCCTATTTTAGCTCAGCTTGATGGGATTTGTAACCCAACAAGTCTACAGGCCACTAGATTAAAGAAAGGTTGGTCTACATTTTTTTTCTTTTTCTGAGCTTTTGGGGAGATTAATAATTGTTTCAAAATGGTTGGCAATCCAGAATAGAACCCAAGAATAACAAGAGCAAAACCAAGTACAAAAGACCCACAGGAGAAATCTTTGTAAAGTAAATCTTCATAATGGCTCAAGATGATTCATTATGAATATGGGTAGCAGGTTTAGATTTTAATTACCAGACTTTAATTACCAAATTTTCTCCTCTCCTTGGTTTCTTTTTCTTTCTTGGTGTTTAATCATATGTTGACTGATTAATTTTCAATGAGATGATCTATAAGAAATTGACAAATATCCAAATGTGCTTCCAAATACAATCAGTGTCTATAACAAACCCATCAATAATTTCCCCATTGCTAATAATAGTGTTATTTTATTCCTAAGTAAGCCTTGCAAACAAGATCAGTTTTATAACATTTTAATTGACACAATATATGAGCAAAATTATAGGGAGATAAAACCAATGGTGCATAAGAGGCCCATGTTGGCATTTCTGAACCTGTCCACTGGTTTCAGAACAAGCACAGTGAACTACAGATCTTGTGGCTGATTTAGTACACATGGATGGGATCTACTTGCCTAGTTCCAAATCAAGATGATCTGGTGATAGTGCAATTTTTTGCCTACAAAGTTATTGCAGCTATTACTTAGTGTTTATGCTATGGAGATTCTCAGTCATCCAGGTCATGGTTGTCCAAAAAGTGCTTTTTCAAGAGGCAATTGGACTGTCTGGTTTTTCTTTGAAAACATTTTGCTTCTAATCCAAGAAGCTTCTTCAGTTCAGAGCTGAAGAAGTTTCTTGGATGAGAAGTGAAACGGCTTCAAAGAAAAACCAGAAAGTCCAGCTGCCTCTTGAAAAAGCATCTTTGGGACTACAAAGTTATTGTTAAGCACTCTTTTTACAATAGATCTCATAGCAGAGATAGGAACACAGTTATATAACCTTGTACCAATTCTGTTTCCATATATAATTGGACAACATTGTTCCAGTATTTAAGAGTATCGGCCACAATATTTGAGGTTCGTTCATTTGCTGATCTTTCAATGTCACATACTATATGCAGTCAACTGTCAATACCCTTCTACAAATTTTGTAAGACATGTATCTATGCAAAAAAGAAATTGATGCAAAGTTAACATAAAAAAATGTGATATTAGAAGACCCAGTGAGGACTATGTCTTCCTACCCTTGAAATTCTGCTGTTGATCTGTACATTCCTATTTTCGTAGAATTTGAAAGTGAGACTGTAATGTGACATTTAGTCAGTACAATTTGTTAAAAAGTAGATATTTATTATCCATGACTTGGATCAGAGATACGTTATCATACTACACTTGTTTAACTTACCAACAGCAGGATATTTGTGATATCCTAGCTAACCCTACTTTATAACTCAGCCTTGTTAATGAAGTCATTATCATTGCCCACTCTTTCTTCATTTCAGTTCTCGTTGGCATGCCAGTCATGTTAATAAACCTGCAAGTTAAGATAAGCTGATGCATCTAATGAAGTGGCCCCCTGCTGAAAGCTCTTTGTGTCATAATAAAACTCCTTATCTTTAGAAAATGGGTTACAAGTTACAAAATATTATACCACAATCAAGTCATTAGACTATAAGACTACGCTCTGGAAGGCTTGTCTGACACGTTCATTCCTGCTTCATTCTTGCTCCAGATCAGGGGTGTCAAACTCGCATCGTCACATTGTCATCCTGTGACGTATCACGACCTTTCCCCCTTCACTAAAATGAGGGTGGGGTGGCCAGCATATGATGCATCCAGCCTGCGGACAGTGAGTTTCACACCTCAGCTCCAGACTTTGGCCTCTTTTATCTATTTGTTGCCTTGGTTGCAGTTCTTCCACCTGCCCCTTAAGCAATGGTGGGATTTCCCTCCCACACACCAGGTTTTGGGCCTAGTAAGCATCTCTGGAGCCTCCTGGGAGCAAAAATGGGCCACAGGGGGGCGTGCCGTCCCTCCTCCACATGTCCTGTTTTGAGCCTAGTAGGCCTCCCTGCACTTATCTGGGACCCAAAACGGGGAGAGTGGGGACTCCTGGAAGGGGCGGGGACGGGAGGGAAAACAATTTAACAACCGGTTCACCCAAATCCCACCACTGCCCTTAAGGCTATTCCCTCTACTATCTACATCCTGTAAATGAAGAGGGTCTGAAGCAGAAGGGGCAGAAGTCCAAATTTACAATTTCCACTGCAAGCTACCACCTTTATCCCCCTTGTGTGAGGGCAGCAATTCTGCCAGCCCCATTTTGTTGCAGAATCATGGTAAGAAGAACGCTGTGAGGACAGCGGTTTTAAATATTAAATAAAACAATTAAAATATTAAATTAAATTTAAATTTAATTAAATTTAAATTAAATTTAAAATATTAAATTAAATTAAATAAAACAATTAAAATATTAAATAAAACAATTAAATATCTCTCTTTTATCTTGGGGACGAAAGGAAAACTCATCCATTGGACTTACATTACTCAGGTTGGGGAAGACAATTCCTATATAGCACTTTATGAAAGCAGACAATCTGGCATTCATCTGATATAGCCTGAGATTCTTGAAAGTTTCAACAAATCATTACAAAGGCAAAGGCACATACACACTGCTTTACAATCTGCATCCATCACAGTGGTTTTTTTTTTTTTTTGAAGGAACCAAGGGCTATTCATAACACATATTGTAGGTAACAATAAACATTCTGGAGTTTTCTTTCTGTTAGGGATCAACCTGAAACTTCAGATTCTCCAGCTGAGAGAATCTTTACCTAGCCTGCAGATCAGGAATTAGCTGAAAAGAGCACAGCCGATAAGATGCAGGTGCAGGATGAATCAGACGTCCCAGAGCCGTTGGCTCTGCAACACACTACAAATGGAGGTGAGCAAAGGAAATAGAGCCACATCCATGCAATTTCTTTGATTCAGCAAATTAGGCAAGCTGGTTGGAAAGGCTACATCAAGGGGTGTCAAACTCGCGTTGCCATAGTGTTGTCATGTGATGTATCGTGACTTTTCCCCCTTGGCTAAACTGGGTGTGGGCGTGGCCAGCACGTGACGCATCCAACCCATGGGTCAGGAGTTTGACAGCCCTGGGCTACATCAATGAAATTGCTATTTGAGCAGTTCTTTGTGGCCCTCAATCTTGATAACCACAGCACTTAGACTTGGCTGTGAACCGCCCTGAGTCCTTCGGGAGAAGGGCGGTATAAAAATTAAATAATAATAATAATAATAATAATAATAATAATAATAATAATAATAATAATAATAATAATAATATACTGCTTCACGGTGTTTTACAGCAGTTTACAGGGTTAGCATATATGACATTTACAAAATATACAAAATTCCAATTTTGTATTGGAACTGGACCATTTTTGGATTATTTGTAAACTGGAAGTTTGTCTCTTTGGACTATCTGGAAAAAAAAAAGCTTTTCTGTTATCAATCCCTAAGTAGAATATTTGCAGCTTGCATCGTGTTTACATTATTACAGTTTAGGATTTATGACTTCAATAAGTACTTTGAGTTTGTTGCTGGCTGTGTGTGCATAATTGGCAGCACAGAGCAGCATCTGAAAGTGGATGATTTCTTATAATAACCCTCTCTTTCTGAAGAAATGAGATAAAAGGACAGATATAGCCTTGATAATAGACATAGATTTGTTTTAATCTCTTTGTCTCTCATAAATTTTTGTGCTAAACTGATTTATTCTCTGGGACATAGCCAGTCCCCATGGTCACATACAACATTTTCAGAACAAGATGTGACCACCCACAGAAATTCTTACCTTGGGAAGGACTTGCCAATTCCAAAATGGCAATTGAAGTTTAGCACATTAAAAAAAATCCTCAATGTTAAAACTGGTTGATCTCTCCATAATACCTAGCCTCTTAGCAATAGCAATAGCACTTAGGCTTCTATACCCCTTCACAATGCTTTACAGCCCCAAGTGGTTTACAGAGTCAGCATATTGCCCCCAACAATCTGGGTCCACATTTCACCAACCCCGGAAGGAAGAAAGGATGAGTCAACCTTGAGCCAGTGAATGGCCGAATTGCAGTCACCAGAAGTAGCCTGGAATAGTACATTCTAACCACTGCGCCACCACGGGTCATAGGCTACTTATCATTAACCTCTAGCTTTCCTTTTGGTTAAGTTGACAAAAATGAACAAAATGAAACCTGAGGTGCAATCAATCACTGTTTGACATTTAAAGACATACCGTATATACTCGAGTATAAGCCGATCCGAATATAAGCCAAGGTACCTAATTTTACCACAAAAACTGGGAAAAACTATTGACTCGAGTATAAGCCGAGGGTGGGAAATTTTTTTCGTAATGCCCTCCCGGAAAATCATCAATCCTCTGGCATCAGCCATCTGAAGCCTACTCCTTCTGGTACAATTTGCTTGACAAAAGTAATATTTCTTTCTCATTTCACGTACCTGTCTGGGAATCTGCCTCAGAATGGCTATCTCCTGCCCCTATAAGTCAGTGCCCCACTCCTATGTTTTCTAAGAATTTCATCTCTCGCCTCTTCTCACAAATTTGACATGAACCTCTCTAGGAACTGCATGCGTGCGTGCATATTTTGAATTAACTCTATAAACTCGATCCACATCCCAATTCATAAAGTCAACACCTCTCCCAAGAAATTCTCCCAACAGTTTAGTCACAACATCTCTCAAGTCTTCTTGGTCCACTTCTTCCAGATTTTGAAACCTAAGAAAATAAGACATTTTATCCATCTGTAGTCCAAGCACAGCATTGCCTGTCGTCTCCTCTCTTTTCTGCACTGCCCGCATCTCACCCTCCAGACCTTCCACTTTCTGCTTGTTTTCTGCTGAGACTTGTTGAGTGTCCTTTAAATCCTTTTGGATAGTCACAATTTCTGCTCTTATTTCATCCAGTTTCTTGTCCATATTAGATAACTTTTCCAAAATTCTCCATTTCTCCAGCAGTTGGTCTCTGACCTTTGCCATTTAAAAAATTTTTAAAATCCTCAGGCAAGCACAGTATCCTTGTAATTTCCTCCGGATCCACCAGGGGCACTCACAGGAGCAACGAGTCCAGAGTACAGTTAGTCAACCAGGAAGTCAAGGGAAGTGATGTCATCAAGATTCTCATAGTGAAGGCGGAAGCTGGACGCCACCATTGTTCCCCAGAGGAGGGGGCCTCAAACCTCCCTCCTAAATTTCTCCATCACCTCTTCTCCAGAGCTCCACAAAACCGTAATCTTGTTATTTTAAGTTCTCCTCTCTCCAAAGTGATTCGTGCTCCTTCCAGTCGCAGGAGAGAAACCCCCGCACTCCGGAGCACTCCACCACATTTGCCGATATCTCCTTCCTTCTCCCTTCCTCAATTCTTCTCCGTTCCTGTTCGCCACCAGGCTGCTGCAATTATAAATCCAAAGCCCGGTGTCACGGGCACAGCGGCCCAGGCGACGACCAAAATAATGGCCGCGGCCTGAGGCCTCCGAACCCCTCCGAGCCTAGGACGCGCCAGCATCGGTCCCCCCAGTCCTGTATATCGGCTGGGAGACCCCTGGCGAGCCGTCCGTGCGGCAGGTGTCCTTTTCGGAACACCTGGCCCCTAAGGGCCTCGGAGGCGGCCGGATTCGGACACTGGAGGCAGGAGAGGCACCTCCAGATGTCCGTTGCCGCCGGATACCGGAAGTCGTCTCACAAAATTCCAATTTTGTATTGGAACTGGACCATTTTTGGATTATTTGTAAACTGGAAGTTTGTCTCTTTGGACTATCTGAAAAAAAAAAGCTTTTCTGTTATCAATCCCTAAGTAGAATATTTGCAGCTTGCATCGTGTTTACATTATTACAGTTTAGGATTTATGACTTCAATAAGTACTTTGAGTTTGTTGCTGGCTGTGTGTGCATAATTGGCAGCACAGAGCAGCATCTGAAAGTGGATGATTTCTTATAATAACCCTCTCTTTCTGAAGAAATGAGATAAAAGGACAGATATAGCCTTGATAATAGACATAGATTTGTTTTAATCTCTTTGTCTCTCATAAATTTTTATGCTAAACTGATTTATTCTCTGGGACATAGCCAGTCCCCATGGTCACATACAACATTTTCAGAACAAGTTGTGACCACCCACAGAAATTCTTACCTTGGGAAAGACTTGCCAATTCCAAAATGGCAATTGAAGTTGTTTAGCACATTAAAAAAAAATCCTCAATGTTAAAACTGGTTGATCTCTCCATAATACCTAGCCTCATAGCAATAGCAATAGCACTTAGGCTTCTATACCCCTTCACAATGCTTTACAGCCCCAAGTGGTTTACAGAGTCAGCATATTGCCCCCAACAATCTGGGTCCACATTTCACCAACCTCGGAAGGAAGAAAGGATGAATCAACCTTGAGCCAGTGAATAGCCGAATTGCAGTCACCAGAAGTAGCCTGGAATACTACATTCTAACCACTGCGCCACCACGGGTCATAGGCTACTTATCATTAACCTCTAGCTTTCCTTTTGGTTAAGTTGACAAAAATGAACAAAATGAAACCTGAGGTGCAATCAATCACTGTTTGACATTTAAAGACATAATTATCAACCAAGATCATTTGGAGACTTGGCTTTACAACATAGTTGGTTCTTGATCTTTTAAAGAAATGTCAATAATTTTTAAGATTACAAGAGATCTAATTGGGTTCAATTTGGAAGTCCAAGATGAGGCAATTAAAATACAACTTTCACATTGGAATTTGGCTTATTTATTTATTATATTTATTATATTATTATTGTATTATATATACATTATGATATACTGTTAATTGGCCTGGCAGCAGGGACGGGATTTATGCAAAAATGCCAATATATTTTGATTCTTGTAGATGACATTTTTGCATAAATAATCATGCTTTTGTGCACTGGTCAATATTATGATACACTGTATTAGATTATTCTGTTTTGTTTTGTTTTTCTTTCCCAGGATTATTAATGATTTCTTAGATTTATATTTTCTTTCCAGCCCCAAAATCAGAAGCATTTCAGGGAAGTTTTATAATAGAATAGAATAGAATTTATTGGCCAAGTGTGATTGGACACACAAGGAATTTGTCTTGGTGCATATGCTCTCAGTGTACATAAAAGAAAAGATACGTTCATCAAGGTAATATACAAGATGCTGGGACATGATATTATGTCTGAAGTCCCAACGTTTTTGTAAGTGCATCTGAGTTACACGTACATTTAACAGGAGCTGGCCTGGCATCACAATGCCACGCCTGACATCTTGATGATTTTGAAACAAATGCCCTTTACGGTCTTCCGAGTTACTTGATGGACATTGAGATTTTTATATTTAAATCGATAACAGAGCTTGCTAATGCTTTACCAGAATGTATATATATGGTGCAGTGTCTTATCACCAACATACAATACAAATCCCAAGCAAAAATGAAAGAAAACGCATAAGCTACATGGACAAAATGATCGAATGAAGTACTTTCTCCCCTCTGCCCCCCTCCAGTATTTATAGATGATACTTTAAGCCCAATTAACAAGAGGTCTGACATTGTTAGAATGGTCAATCAGCATCCAAGGTGTGAATAGCGTATTCTGAGTGACAATACAGATAGTCCTCAACTTATGACCACAACTGAGTCCAAAATTTCCATTGCTAAGCAAGACATTTATTAAGCGAGCTTTGCCCCATTTTACGACTTTTCTTGCCACAGTTGTTAAGTGAATCACTGCAGAAGGGTACAAAAGGTAATCACATGACCCTGGAACCAGTTGCCAAGCATCTGAATTTTGATCACGTGATCATGGGGATCCAGCAAAAGGTCGTAACTGTGAAAAACGGTCGTAAGTCAACATTTTTTCAGCGTCGTAACTTTGAACAGTTGCTAAATGAACTGTTGTAAGTTGAGGACTACCTGTACCCAGCCTGGGATCCCACCAAGTTGCATCAAGGCAATTCAGTCACTGAAATTCGTTGCATTTATACAGGGGCAGGGAACTTGCAGGGCTTCCTAAATCAATCCAAAGTTGACAGAATATTCAAATCAAGCAAACCCCTAGCAGTGCAATTGTCAAGGTTCCAAGTAATACACCCATAGTAAACAGAACTCCGAGGCAAGCAGGTTCCTCAAAGAACAGGTTTATTGGACATATCATATTAGCACAGACTGTTGAAAACCGATTCTAAAAGTTCCTGTGGTTTTCACCTAATTAAAAGTAAAAGTCCACCCCCCTTCCCCAAACCATCAGTCACATGGTCCAATCAAGGTGCTGTACTGTTGCTTGGAAACTTCATTCCTCCATTCTTCAGCCACCTGTGGGAATGTCCTTGGCTCTCAGGGGAAACTATACAAAATCCCAGCTATCTCTATTCCCGTCTCCCTATCCCTCAGCATCATAGTGGTAATACTGAAGTCTCCAAGATGGCCTCAGTCAGGCCAGCTTCAGAGTTGACAGCAATAGGCAGGAAGAGAGCACAGGAGGCTTAGCTGATTAGCAAAAGAACCTCAGAGGGAGACCCAGCAAATAGCTGCCTTGTGCAAGGACCAGGGCAAAGGGTGTCACCCTCAGTGAAAACAAAGTGCTAAGGAAGCATCTGGTGCAATCCTTCTTCCTCTCTTGGACGGGGGAGTGAAAAATGTTCCAGTTGCCATAACGGAAACCCATTCAGCTCTATTGATTTTCATTGTTTCCCAGGATGCTCGGCTCAAAGGTCTGAATTGGAACAGGTACATGATAGATGAAGCGTACAATCCATGCACCGGGTTTTTCTGCATACAATTAATTATTTTCGGATGAAAGATTAGTGGTCTGCAACTAAGCGCTTACTCATTTGAAGTCTGATAAAAATTACCTAAACCATTCTCTGGATTATGATGAATTTTTGCAGTACAACAGCAAGATTTTTTTTCCTTTTTTAAAAAAAGGCTGTTTGTTTGAGTCTCCAAACCTGCTTTCTTCCCCATTCAATCTTCTGTCAGTGTAAATTTTTTTCTCCATTACTTTTTCCTGCCTCGAAATCAATGATCCGCTAACCAGGAGTGTACAGGAAGGGAGCCTCGAAATATTACTATTGAAATATGTTTTACCTGATTAGTCTTACTGCCTTGAAACTGCCTTGAAAATATTGATCCGCCCGACCTTTTAAAATCCTTACGTCTCGCAGGGGTCACCTTTGGAGTGGTTGCAGAAGGGAGTGAAGAGAAAGTAGGAAAGTAGAAATATTTGTATGGGGGTTTTCAAAGCGGAATGTCATTAGCCTTTCCCTCAGGACAAAGAAAATATCAAGACTATCCTCTGCATATTTCATAGACCTTATAACCATGTCAAAAACAAAACTGATTGGTTTGGGATACAAGTAGTCCTTGACTTACAACCACACATTCAGTAACCATTTGGAGTTACAACAGTACTGAAAAAAAAACGACCTAGGAGCATTTTTCACACTTCCGACTGTTGCAGCATCCTTTCCCAAAATTTGGATGTTTGGCAAACTAGCATGTATTTATGACACCTTTGCAGTGTCTTGGGGTCATGTGATCCCCTTTTGCAACTCTCTGGCAAGCAAGTCAATGCGGAAGGCAGTTTCACTTAACAACCGTGTTAACTGGATTACGTCAAGTGCCTGATCTTCGGACCTTTCGCCGTGAGCTGAAAACATATTTATTTATTCAAGCGGGACTGGCCTAATATTTTTAAATTTTAATTGGGGTTTTATCATTTTAGGGTTTGAAATTTGAAATTTGAAATTTTTAATACTGGCCATTTTTTCTAATTTGCTCGGTTTTAAATTGTTGTTTTAATTGTATATTTTTATATTTCTTATCTTTTGGCTGTACACCGCCCTGAGTCCCTTGGGAGAAGGGCGGTATAAAAATTTAATAAAACTAAACTAAACTAAAACTAACTTAACGGCTGCGGGGATTCACATAACAATTGTGGCAAGAAAGGTTATAAAATGGGGCAAAACTCACTTAACAACCTGTCTTGCTTAGCAATGGAAATTTTGGGCTCGGTTGCAGTCGTAAGTCAAGGACTATCTTCACTGGAAAATCAAACAGATTTTATGATGATCAGGGAAAAAGAAGAAATGGAGGACTTCAACTTGTCAGTGCTGTAGTGGTGAGTAAGAAGTTTAGAGCCGCATTCTACAAACTCGTCCTCAGAGGTCAGTTGGGGACCAACTCCCACGATTGTTAGTGGTCAAAAAAAAAGCTCCCCCCCCAAAAAAAAATACGGTTTGAGAAGAAGACGTAAGATTAGATGTAGAAAATAACAGAAAGGAAGATGGAAGTGAAATAAAAGGATCTGTTTTTTGGAAAGAAAAAAGGAACTTTTCTTTCGGAAGCCAGTCTTTCTCTGCTATGTAGATTCTTCTTCTTATACAAAAGAACCTCAAAGGTGCACAGACGAAAGAGGTGACTGACTTTGGGAAAAGTATTTGTTTACTCACATTAAATCCTTCTTTCTTTCCTATCTACCTGCATGAAATGTTCATCACCATCGTCGCTACGTATGGGTTTGCAGTTAAATTTAAGCCATAGCATCATTGTGGCTCTTCTAGAGTTGGCTTCTGCTGACACAAAACTATATGCATGGCTTGAAGCATCATTTGGTAGAACATGATGATGCAGTTTTAATGTTCGAAACAATGAAATGAAGATTTGAAGCCCTGCAGTCATTGTAGTGTTTTTTTTTTATTTGCATTTATATCCCACCTTTCTCCGAAGACTCAGGGCTGCTTACAACTGTGTTAAGCAATAGTCTTCATCCATTTGTATATTATATACAAAGTCAACTTTTATTGCCCCCAACAATCCGGGTCCTCATTTTACCTACCTTATAAAGGATGGAAGGCTGAGTCAACCTCGGGCCTGGTGGGACTTGAACGTACAGTAATTGCAAGCAGCTGTGTTAATAACAGACTGTCTTAGCAGTATGAGCCACCAGAGGCCCTAGTAGTAGGGGGGGAAAAAGGAGAACTGGGTGTTCTATATACCACCTAGTGTAATAATAGGAAGGAAGGAACGAAGGAAGGAAGGCACTTCTGCATATTCCTTACACTCTGTACTGGTGATTCTCCTACCCACTTCCCACAGGTGTGAGGTGATCCTTGCCTTGCTTTGGTTGACATTGTGCCTTGACTTGGACTTACTTTGATTGGGAAACTTTCAAGTGCCTTTTGGACTCATTGGCCCTTGCTCTGTGGTCTAGGATTGGCCTGCTTGTGGTTGGATTTAATTGGGAGAATTCTGGGTTTTTGGTGAAGGGAGTTGCAGGGGCATATTAATAAACCCACTAAACCACAGGTGTGAGTGTGAGTGTGAGCAGGACATCACATGCAGTGACCAGTACTGAATATACATTAAATAAGAGCGTATCATATTTAACAGTCTCATAAACATTTTCTTAAAAGCCTGCCTGCAATTGCAGCTCTTTTAAATGTACTTATTTCCGTTTTTCAGATATTGCCCGCATGGAGTGAATTAAGAGGCAATTTCTGCCTCGCGTTGCAGTCATTCTGTTTTTGTTTTATCATTTCTACAGGCAATCTGTATTGGGTCCATATCTCTTTATTTTGTAACTAGTTCCAATTCCCAACTAAAATGCAATTTGCAGCTCTGGCAGACTTCAAACTAAGGACAAAAGAGATGGGTAGAAATAACTTTGTGATCTTTAAGTATGTTTTTTGTTTCATAGCTGAAGAGAAAAATAGCTTTTATCCCAAAGAAGTCTCAGCTGGCCATTTTACACCAGACCCTAAATCCCTCCTAAGTCCAAATCTGTGAGCCATTTTGTGGCAATCTGTTATCACACTGAGGGGCTCTTTGAACATCCAAACTAATTTACTGATGCAACCGCAACACTTAGCCTATTATTGAGTTTTTAATTAATAAATCATTACAATTCCACAGTTGCAGCAAATGAGAATAAACTGCAGTGTAGGATGAAAAAGAAAGTACTTAAATGTTCATTAAAGGAAATCCCAAAATCTAATTAAAAAGTATTTGGGGATTTTTTTCCTGGAGTCAAAGGTCACGGGTGATTCAATATATCTTACATATTTGAGAAAGAAATTCAGCAACACATTCACAGAAGAAAGCAAACTGACTCATGTTTTTCTCCCATACAAACGTTCTCCTGATAGAATCTAAGAGCTTTTATATACCTGACAAGACATTCTGAATTGGAAAGGAAGGCGTGCAACATTTTTATCTCTAATGAATTGAGAAGGTTCATTAACTCTGAAGTATTGTTCTTGTGAGTTGTATTCTTAGCAAATAAAATTTATTTCTATAGTACAATAACTTTATCCTTTACTGTATTTCAGATCAGGCACTCATTGTGCCAAAGACGAAAGGCAACAAGTAATGGAGCTACAATTAACTTTATAGAAGAGTAATTAAGTTGATTTCATTGCACTATCTTTACTCAACATATTTCTTTTCTGTAAATGACATTTCCATACTGTGGCAGAAGAAGAAAAAGAAAATGTGCTCTAGTTAAAAAGTAGGCATAACGTAATATCAAATGCTTTCCATTAGTGGATGAAGAACTAGGGGCTCTAGACCAGGGTGTCAAACTCAAGGCCTGCAGGACGAATCCGGCCTGCGATGTGATTGGATCTGGCCTGTAAGGCCATCTTGGAAAATGTAAGGGGCCAGCCCACGTCGCTTCGGCCCAGTCTACCTGTGTCGCTTTGATCTGCCCGGTCTACCCCCATCGCTTCGGCATGGTCTACCCAATACAAAGAGGAAACATGCCAGCAGTTTGGGGAGTGGCGTCAAACTGCTGGCAATGCCCACCCAGTCAGCCCAGCTGGTCCCGCCCAAGCTGGTCCCCCACATTGATGCAGCCATCAATGAAATTGAGTTTGACACTCCTGCTCTAGACATTGAAATACATTGTTAGTATCATCATTGTTGTTCAGCTGGCTTGGACTGGAGTTTAGCCATTGGTACTCCATTCTTTAGTGTAGGGTACAAGTTAATTCACAGAAATAAAATCTAGAGGCTTTTCAGATCAAACTGATGAAAAGGAAGGGCTCTACCATTTCCCTATTTGCTCCAGTATTTTCTAAGGCCACAAGTAGGTATTGCCAGACTTTTGAAAAGATCTATCTGATAAAACTATAGAATTTCCCCCTCTAATTTAACAGAAACCTTTAGCAGGGCTGTCAAACTCCTGGCCCACAAACTGGATGTGTCACGCACTAGCCACGCCCATACCCGGTTTAACGAAAGGGGAAAGTCCCAATATGTCACGTGATGTTGCTGTGATGATGTGAGTTTGACACCCCTGCTATGTAAGATACCAGAATAGCTCCAAGATGTTGATAACACAAGGACTTCTAGAAACTTCCAGAAACTGCAGATGAATACTGAAATGTAAACATGGGATCTAACTTTTCTTTCTAGAAGCATGACCATTATATGTCATGGAGATTCAAAACAGTTAATGGGGAGGGTGTTCCCCATTTCCCACAATAATTTTTAAGGATTAGGTTAGCACTACACCAAGAATGCTCCAGCGCTCCCACCACTGCCATCACTTTACTTGGAAGCAGGGGAAATTTCTAGAAACATCACGTTCATTATTCTATTGAATAAACCAACATAACAAAGATTAGCGTAGCTGTGTAATTATTATTCTTATGAAATCTTTCCCCGTTAATTTCTCCTGATGCACTTCTAATGATATCCCTTTCATGGAAAATAACATTTCTCCTTATTCCTTGAATACTACCTTCTTGTCTGATTGATTGTAAAGTAAATTCCTGGATTATAAAATAGGATTCTTAAGGGATTTCTAAGTGAAAACTTTAATATATAGTATAGGTGGAAGTCAAGAAAACTGCAACTCCCGTGGCTCTCCTAATAACATATAAATTGGCCCCATTACTCACATGTACAAAAAAAAACCCTCCACTGGCAAATTATTTGAAAGATGAAAGTCTTGCCTCAAAGGATACCTTTACTATAATAGGCTAATTTTTAGTATTGTCCCTTTACTTCCAATGGAAGGGAACCTCAGTTCTCAGTTCAGTGATGGACAATCTCTTGATGCCTGAGAGCTGAATTTAGTTTTTTGGGGTGGATCAATGATGCAAAATAGATAGACCAAGTAAGGTGTGTGGGATTTCTCTCATTCATTGTACATTTTTGGGGTGTGGGGAGTGGGCGATAGGGAAGCAGTCTTTTAAAAATATCATGTTTATTCTAGGACTCACAGAAACAATACCTAATCAAGAAACAGCCAAACCACAACTTGCAAGGCAAGCTACCATATATAAAACCATTTCCCATGCACTGCTATTGCCTAACCTTGTAATGAAACATCTGCAGGAAAGCCACCAAGCTCAGAGAACACCAATATAAGCTCAACAAGATTGACATTACAGCTATTATTCTGGTTTTCCACCTAACAATGGCAGGAACGACACAATTACAACATTACGATTCAATGATGCAGACAGAGGGGAGTTGGAGACATCAAAAATGGGTTGCCGAAACCACATCCAATTCCAAGAAGAAGACATTGTCATCCTAAGGAGGGCAATGAATTAGTTGGCTGCTTCAGATCCCCAAGAGTTAAACACTTCTGATAGTTTAAGAAAATCAAGCAATTTTCTTAAACTATTAAGCAAATTTCTTAAACTATTGTGGGTAAATATGTTTTTCTTTACCAAATCCTAGTAACATATGGTTTGAAAGAATAGAATAGAATAGAATAGAATAGAATTTTATTGGCCAAGTGTGATTGGACACACAAGGAATTTGTCTTGGTGCATACGCTCTCAGTGTACATAAAAGAAAAGATACCTTCATCAAGGTACAACGTTTACAACACAAATGATGGTCAATATATCAATATAAATCATAAGGATTGCCAGCAACAAAGTTACAGTCATACAGTCATAAGTGGAAAGAGATTGGTGATGGAAATGATGATGAGATTAATAGTAGTGCAGATTCAGTAAATAGTTTGACAGTGTTGATGGAATTATTTGTTTAGCAGAGTGATGGCCTTCAGGAAAAAACTGTTCTTGTGTCTAGTTGTTCTGGTGTGCAGTGCTCTATAGCATTGTTTTGAGAGTAGAAGTTGAAACAGTTTATGTCCAGGATGTGAGGGATCTGTAAATATTTTCACGGCCCTCTTCTTGATTCGTGCAGTATACAGGTCCTCAATGGAAGGCAGGTTGGTAGCAATTATTTTTTCTGCAGTTCTAATTATCCTCTGAAGTCTGTGTCTTTCTTGTTGGGTTGCAGAACCGAATCAGACAGTTATAGAGGTGCAAATGACAGACTCAATAATTCCTCTGTAGAACTGAATCAGCAGCTCCTTGGGCAGTTTGAGCTTACTGAGTTGGCGCAGAAAGAACATTCTTTGTTGTCCTTTTTTGATGAAGTTTTTGATGTTAGCTGTCCATTTTAGATCTTGCGATATGCTGGAACCTAGAAATTTAAAGGTTTCTACTGTTGATACTGTGTTGTCTAGTATTGTGAGAGGTGGAAGTATGGAAGGGTTTCTCCTAAAGTCTACCACCATTTCTACGGTTTTGAGTGTGTTCAGTTCCAGATTGTTTTGGTTGCACCATAAGGCAGCTTTTTAGCTAACCAGTTTTCTCTGGCAATTAAAAATACATGTCTATTTTATAAGACAGTCTCTCCGTGCTGTTTGGAACTTCACCTTGGTTGGATTTGTGATGGATTCTTTGGTTGAATGCTTGCTCTGCCACCATATGCAGCAGGGTCCCATGCTTGAAGTGACATAAGCTTCTTGCATGTTCTCACAATCAAAATAAAATCTGTTTCGCTTTCATAATTTTTCTCTGCTTTGAAAATCTGTGCTGGTGCAAAGCAGAGCACACTTATCTCTGCCACTTAAGCTCAGTCAAAATTCACATTTACATGGACGTTTAAATAAGCCTTCCTAGTCTATGAAAATATAGTATTCTAAAATAAATTGAGGTCAATGGAAGTTTAATCATACTTAGAATCGTACTTAGAAATCATTAGATTTTTTAAAAGTATTTCTGGATAACTTAAGATTCTTACTTGTAAGCATGACTAAAACTGGATCAAATCCTGTATATTATAAAGCTTGCTTTTAATTGGCTTAGTAAAGCATATCCAAATTAAGGACCCTGGATTGTTTTGCTCTGTAAGAGAACAAGTCTTATTAAAATGTATTCAATGCCATACATTTTTTTTTAAGAATTTTAATATGCATCTCCCTTTACCCTAATGTGATTTGGACACAACTGGTTGCTACTCAAGCTGCTCTGCTGCATAAAATATAAAATGCTGGTAATTATGTATACAGAAGCTGGCAAATAAAGGACATTATCCACCAGCCTGCATATTTAGAGGTTTATGTCGGCCTGATCTGAAATTAAAATGCAATATTCACAAGAAAGGAACCATTTCTTGTCTTTTACCAAATCATTAGTTGCTCCAAGTTATCAATAAAATATCAAATAGTGTCCCTGGAAATGCTGAAACTCAGCTCAACTCAAATAACAGAGTTTTATTTACCCAAATAACTGTATAAATCACATAAATAAAAGTCCAGCATGTATTTAACATGTTCTCCTAATAATCAATTTCCTTCATTTTGAGTACTGTGTACAAACTATATAATTATACACCTCAGGGCCAAGATGTTCTTTCTAAGGAGGCTTCAGCAAAGGGTACCAGAGGTAGAGTCACTCACATGTCCTTGTAGCTGGGGTGCAAAGACGGTTACTTCCAGGATGCTGGAAGGACATGTCCTTGTGATACTGCCTCCATCTCATTCCCAGCCTGTTGCTGAGGCAGCTTAGAACCATCTTTAACTCTACTGGTTTAAAAATGCTATTTTCCTTACTCTCACAATACAAAGCCCCCATGAAAACAATCTAGGGTGCTTAGGGCAATACCCCTAGGGATCATGACATCAGGGTTAACATTATTGTCCAGAGCAGGGATCTCCAACCTTGGTCCCTTTAAAACCTGTGGACTTCAACTCCCAGAGTCCCTTAGCCAGCTTTGCTGATCCATCTCATCCTGGACACCGTTTGTTTGTTTTTTTTGAACTATTACCATCTGGCAGACGGTACAGGACAATAAAGACAAGAACAAATCAGATGGTGGTGTTACAATACAGGGCAATGGAGGGGGCTTTGAGAATCAGAGGCTTGCCGGAAGTAAAGGATGAGGACCTTAAGAAAATTCTATCAGAAGCTTTGGCTGAAATGTTAGGATTTGATCCACAAGAGGTTGCTTTTCAAATTGACAAAGTATATAGGTTAATTCATGGATTGCTAGACAAAAAAAATTGCCAAGAGACATTGTGGTTTATTTCTTGACAAGAACAATGAGAAATCAAATTCTGTAAGCCACGTATCAGAAAAAGTTGCAAATAGGAGAACAAGAGGTGATGGTTCTAAAAGAGATTCCCCCTAAGATGTTAAAAGACAGGAAAGAGTTTATATTTTTTACACAAGAGCTCAAGAAACATCAGATTCAATTTAGATGGGAGGTTCCAGCTGGTCTCACAGTGTTTTTTCAAGGAAGGAGATATCGTATTGAAACTGTGTTGAAAGCAGAAGATTTCCTTTTTAATGTGCTGAAAGTTGATCCAGAAGCAACAGATAAAAGCCCACAAGAGAGGCAAATGAATATGGAAGCCGACGTGGCCCTTTGATGTTATTATCCCAAGAACAGCCACAAGAACAAAGGATGACAAGGGCGGCTACTAAGCGTAAAGAAAAGGAGGATCAACTTCAAAGTAAAAGTCAGGATTCTACTACAGAAGCAGAAGCAGTGGGAGGAGCGAGGCCGAAGACAAGGGGGTGTGAGGATCTTCAGCTGATTGCTAAAAGCTTTGTGAGGCCAGTGATGGCAAATAAATTCCTAACCTGGAATGTTAATGGTTTGAATTCAGCGCAGAAAAGAAGAAAAATATTCCATTATTTGAGACAATTTAAAAATGATGTGATTTGTTTACAAGAGACACATATTGTCAGCCTCCACTCCAATCTTCGTATACTTTTGAATGATTATATCAGTAGATAGAATGTGAAATGTTTATTTCTGTATTATAAAACTATTAAGGAAATGAGATGTATCATACCACCGTACAGGGTAAGGGAAAGGAGCCTATTAAGAGTGTCGGCTGACATAACAGTGGGGGAGGGGTGATTAACGACTGAGTGTTATCAGCGCGGGCTTTTCTAACAGACACTGCATTCCTAAGATGACTGACAACTAGAGACCTGTGGAAGAAGATTACCACGAGGGGCCGAGAAGGAGCTGGCATTGGCCCAGACCAGCCTGACCTCCTGGAGGAGGAGGGACAATTGGGGGGATATGATATGTTAGCCATAATTTGTCTCAGATCCAACTTTACTTAGCTGCTATCAAGACTGTAAATAGTAAAAGTACTTTTCTTTATTCCAAATGAAGTCAAGGTGAATTCTTTCCTAATTATAGTCGGAGGTAGCCTGACATTAAGTTGGATCACATCATCATGTCTACCAACCAGGATTGCAATCGCAATACCGGGGGGGGGGGGGAGAAAAAACAAATGTGATGGAAGGCCAGCTGCCGGCTGAGCTGGGGGAGGCGTCCGGAGGAATTTCTGCTGACACTTTTAACCCTGAGCTGGAAGATTGCAGAGCTCGGTGGGCAGAGCAATTAAAGCTGGAAGGGGAAGGGTGGAAACCAAGCACCGAAGAGCTTCCCTCTGGAGTAACTAAAAGAAAAAAGAAAAAAGAAAAAGAAAGACTTTCGGAAGCAGAACAAGAGATAAGGGACAAACTCCAGTTGGAGGAAGCCTTGCGTCTTTCCCGTGAAGTGAAAGTAAGGCAAGCAGCTCGCCAAAGGTATGAATCCCCTATTCGGTCCTCCAGGTGGGAGGGAGAAGAGGAGGAAGATAATACAAAGGGGCCAGCTAGAGGTGATTCCCAGGGCGGTGAGATTTCTGAAGAGCCAGAGCCGGGAACCCTCTCCCCAGAGGAAGCTGAATTGGATGGGGGTCGCGCGCCACCTGCTGATCAAGCAAGGCTGCGCAGGGGAAGGAAAAAGCCAAAAATTCCCCCCCTATCAGAGAAATTTGATGGAAATGCGAAGGAGTTGGGACTGTTCCTGGCGAAAGTGAATGACCACATGATAGACTGGGGGGAAGATTATTGGTCACAGGCAGCACAAGTGAGAGCTGTGACCCACAATTTGACCGGAAGAGCAGCTGCATGGTTTGTATCGCTATATACCAACCACTCCCCCTTGCTGCAAAACTACGAGCATTTTATGACTGCACTGAGGAGGAGGTTTGAGGACCCCCTGGCAGAGCAGAAGGCCAAAGGTCGAATGAAAACCATCAGGCAAGGGAGGAGACCGGTGGCTGATTATAACCAGGAGTTCAGTGATTTAGTTCCCCTGATGAGAGGGTGGTCGGAGGTGACCCTTGTGGATATTTACAAAGATGGTCTGAATGGAGACCTCTATGAACTGTGTCGAGCACGAGCCTCTCCAACTACGCTGTATGGCTGGTACACCCTGGCAGCAGAGATGGAAATCGAACTAGTGAAGGACCGTGGCAGAAGACAGCGCGCTGGAGGGCCATCCCTTGGCCGGTTCCCGGGAGGCACCTATAGGGACGTCCCTAGATCGGAGGGTGGAAGACCACGTTCGTCTGCGTGCTACAGATGTGGGAAAGAAGGCCACCGAGCAGCCGACTGTAGGGTTAAGTTGATACCAAGCGCGACCTCTGGTGGTGAAAAGGAACCAGTGAAACCAGCGGCTAAGGCGCGTAAGCCGGCAAAAGTGGGGGAGGGCGTTGCCAAGAAGGGCACGCCCATCAAGGAGGATGGCGAAGCGTCGACCGATACTGATGACAGCAAAACCACATCAGAGTCTGATGAAGACCTTCTGGTGAGTTGGGCACGGGGCCCCTTGGACATTCCAGTCAATCTACATGTACCCTCTTCGGGTAATAAGGGGGAACTGCTAGCACTACTCGATTCTGGATGCACTAGATGTATGGTCAGTCCCGAACTAGTAGAAAAAATGGAACTAAGATTGAGAACCCTAAGTAGGCCCATAGCGTTTGCCCAGTTGGATGGCTCTGTGGCAGGGGGAGGACCCGCCCATTTCGTAACAGAACCCATAGAAATGATAATAGGAGACCACCGCGAAATTCTGAACTTCATAGTAGCCCCAGGAATGGACCAACCCCTGTTGCTAGGCCTGTCATGGTTGCGGAAATGGAACCCCCATATTAACTGGAAAACGGGAGTCCTACGTTTCCGTTCCAAAACATTAAAAGGGAAAAAGGGGGAACCCAAGAAGGGATCTACCGTGGCCATGCACCAGGATACGTTGGGGGCAATGATCGAACGGATAGACGGGGAGGAGAGGATACCCAAGGAATACTGGGACTTGCGAGAAGTCTTTAGTGAGAAAGCTTCAGACGTACTTCCTCCCCATAGGCCTATTGACTGTGCCATAGACATCCTTCCGGGGGTAAAGCTTCCAAAACCAAAAGCTTATCCCATGACCCAAAAGGAATTGGGGGAGCTACGTAAATTCATAGACAAAAACCTAGAGCGGGGTTTTATCCAACCGGCTAGACCTCGCGTGGCTGCGCCAGTGATGTTCCGGGAAAAGAAAGATGGCTCCTTTCGTCTTATAGTTGACTATAGGAACTTAATCGCGGTGTGCGCCGAAAACATATACCCCATGCCACTCATGAAAGATATGTTAGCACATTTAGCGAAGGGAAAGTTCTTCACCAAACTGGACCTGCGAGAAGCCTACTACAGAGTTCGTATAAAGGAGGGGGATGAATGGAAAACCGCTTTCAACTGTCCACTAGGATGTTTCCAGTTTCGAGTACTACCCTTTGGACTGCAGGGGGCGCCCGCAGTTTTTATGCAACTAATAAATGAAATACTCCATCAGCATTTGTTCAAAGGAGTTCTTGTCTACCTTGACGACATACTTATCTATACCGAAACAATGGAAGAACATATTAAACTAGTAAGAGCTGTTCTCAAAAAGTTATTATCTGCAGAACTGTATTGTAAGCTATCCAAATGTGATTTCCATCAAACTAAAATAGACTACTTAGGGTATCGCATTTCAGCTGATGGGTTAGAAATGGATCCAGAAAAAGTGAAAGCTGTCTTGGAATGGGCCCCCCCACGCACACGTAAGCAACTGCAAAGTTTTTTAGGATTCGCAAATTTCTATCGTCAATTCATCCCCTCCTTTGCTCAAATTGCTTTACCAATCACCAACCTCTTGAAAACTAAAGGAGACACGAAACCCAAACCATCATTACCTCTCGAATGGACAATGGAATGTCAGGCAGCTTTTGAAAAATTGAAACGACTCTTTGCTGCCAAACCTATTTTAAAACACCCTGACATGGATGTTCCTTTTGTAATACAAGCTGATGCCAGTGATGTAGCAGTCGGAGCCGTTTTACTCCAAAACAATGCTGATGGTAAACTACAACCCTGTGCTTTCACTTCTCGAAAATTGACTGAAACTGAAAGACGATGGGCTATTTGGGAAAAGGAAGCATTTGCAGTTCATTGGGCTCTACGAACGTGGAGACAATTCTTAGAGGGTTCAAATCATCCTTTTGAAGTTTGGACTGATCACAAAAATCTAGAAGCCCTAAAGACTCCTAGAAAACTTTCACCTAAACAAGCCCGCTGGGCTCAATATTTTAACCGCTTTAATTTCACTTTACATTACATTCCTGGGGGGAAAAACTTCTTAGCGGATGCTCTCTCACGTTTGCCCCAATACAATTGCACTCGCTCCGAGGTGGTTCGACCAATACTTCCCGTGCAACAGTTGGCAGCCCCGGCTATAACTGGGAGCCACTCAAAAGTTGAACCCTCACTCCCAGATGAACTGACCAAGTCGTTTAAAGAAGCTTTAAACACTGATGACTGGTACTTAGCGCATTCCCATGAATGCACACTCCGTGATGGACTAGCTTGGATTGGAACAAAACTATATGTTCCTCTATCACTCAGAGAAACCATCCTACAACGATGCCATGATGCCAAAATGGCAGGGCATTTTGGATTTGTGAAAACTTTGCATCTTCTTAAAAGACAATTTTGGTGGCCAAGTCTTAAAAAAGACATTCAAGCATATGTAGCAAGTTGCCCTATTTGCGCATCATCCAAAAGGCCTCCGGGAAAACCTCCTGGACTACTTCAAACGGTAGCCAGGCCAGGAACCCCATGGAAAGAAATATCCATGGATTTCATAGTGGAATTACCTGAAAGTTCAGGCAATACTGTTATATGGGTTGTGACTGACCTTTTCTCCAAACAAGTCCATTTTATTCCATGTTCAAAAATACCCTCCTCAAAAACTCTAGCAAGGTTGTTTGTACAACACATTTATAGACTCCACGGAGTTCCTGAGCGCATCATTTCAGATCGAGGAGTTCAATTCACTTCTCAATTTTGGAAAGAATTTTTACGACTCATTGGCTCCGCCCAAGGATTAAGCTCCTCCCATCATCCCCAAACTAATGGAAGCTGTGAACGTTCGAACTCTGTACTAGAACAATATCTACGATGTTATGTTAACTACCAGCAAGACAATTGGGCAGACCTCTTACCTTTTGCTGAAGTTGCCTACAACAACTCAATTCATAGTAGCACGGGATTTACTCCCTTTAAAATAGCTTCAGGTCAAGATTTTGTTCCTATCTCGGAACTCCCAAAGGAAGAAACTACTGTTTCCTCTTTGTCAGAATGGATAGATCAAATACAAAGCACATGGAAAATGACTCGCAAGGCGATCGACGACGCTCACCGTGCGCATAAAAAACAAGCAGATAAAAAAAGGTCCCCTGAGAACAAATATCAAGTGGGCGATAAAGTTTATCTTTCCACCAAATATCTTCAAACCACTCAGAAATCTAAGAAACTTGGACCCAAATATGTGGGACCTTTCCCCATAGTAAAAATCATCAACCCCGTGACAGTACAACTAGATTTACCAAAAACACTTAGGAGAATTCACCCCGTTTTCCATGTGAGCTTGCTGAAACCTGAACACACATCTACTTTCCGTCCTAACCATACACCCCCTCCTATACCAATTCTCATAGAGGGCGAACAACACTTTGAAATAAAAGAAATTTTAGATTCAAGAAAACATAGAAATAAAATTCAATATCTTATTGCTTGGAAACACTTCCCGTTATCCCAAGCTGAATGGGTGAACAAAGAAGATGTTCGTGCTTCGGAAAAGATAGCACAATTCTATAAAAAATATCCTGACAAACCCTAACTTCTCTTTTTTCTTTCTAGGACTGACGTCCTTCTTGCAGGAGGGCCGAATGTCAGCCTCCACTCCAATCTTCGTATACTTTTGAATGATTATATCAGTAGATAGAATGTGAAATGTTTATTTCTGTATTATAAAACTATTAAGGAAATGAGATGTATCATACCACCGTACAGGGTAAGGGAAAGGAGCCTATTAAGAGTGTCGGCTGACATAACAGTGGGGGAGGGGTGATTAACGACTGAGTGTTATCAGCGCGGGCTTTTCTAACAGACACTGCATTCCTAAGATGACTGACAACTAGAGACCTGTGGAAGAAGATTACCACGAGGGGCCGAGAAGGAGCTGGCATTGGCCCAGACCAGCCTGACCTCCTGGAGGAGGAGGGACAATTGGGGGGATATGATATGTTAGCCATAATTTGTCTCAGATCCAACTTTACTTAGCTGCTATCAAGACTGTAAATAGTAAAAGTACTTTTCTTTATTCCAAATGAAGTCAAGGTGAATTCTTTCCTAATTATAGTCGGAGGTAGCCTGACACATATTAAACTATCAGATCAAAAATATCTAATAAAGTCAAAACTAGGTGAACACTTTGTTGCTTCAGCTTTGGATAAGAAAAATGGTATAGTGGTATATTTGAGAAAAGATATACCAGCTAAATTAATTGAAGCATATATTCAAGGGAGATATATTGCTATTGAACTTGTATTAGAAGGCAAAAAGACACTCTTGATTGATATATATGCACCTAACCAGCAACAAGAAAAATTCTATAGAATGCTGCATGATAAACTGACTCTTTGGGATTACAAATCATTTATTATACTAGGGGATTGGAATGGTGTAATAGATACCCGAAAGGATAAGAGAATTTTCTCTAAGAAAATTCCTACACATGCAAAGCTGCCCAAATCTTTTTTTGAGATGATGGAAGATTTTGAGTTGAGAGATGTATGGAGAATGTGGAATCCTGAAGATAGAGATTATACTTTTTTTTCCTGATAGGCATCAATCTTTTTCACATATTGACTTTATATTAATCACTAATGATTTGCTTTTTAGGGTGAAGAAAACGAAAATATTTCCAAGGCGCTTATCTGACCATAGTCCAGTATGGTTGGAATTGCAACAAGAAAAAGGTGGTAGAAGAACATGGAGAATAAATGAAAATTTGTTTAGATATGAAGATAATGTAAATCAATGCAAAAAACAAATGAAAGAATTTTTTGATGATAATTTGAATAGGGGAACATTGATAGAAATGGTTTGGGACGCGAGTAAGGCTTTTATGAGAGGAGTTTTAATATATATGAATAATAAACAGAGAAGCAAACAACAAAAACAGCGCAGGTACTTAGAAGAGGAAATCCAAAAGAAACAACAATTATTAATACATAGTTCCACATGATCAAAAACTTAAAGATGCAATAAAGATATTACAGAGTCAATTTAATATGATAATGGCAGACCAGGTGGCAACAAACATACAGTATACTAAACATAATACTTTTTGTAATGCAAATAAACCTGGTAGGTGGTTAGCATATATGTTAAGGAAAAAACAAAAAGCACGTATTATAGAAAAAATAGAATATAAAGGTAAAGAGAGATATCAACAGGATAAAATTAAAAAAGCTTTTTTAGAATATTATACAAATTTATATGCTAAAGATACAATCTTGAACATGGATATTGATAAATATTTGAAAGAGTACAAGGCTAAAGGTTTAACCTTAGAACAAAGGGAAGAATTGAATCGGCCTATAACTTCTGAAGAAATTATTTTGACAATAAAAATGGGAAAAAATCCCGGTACAGATGGACTTACAGCAATTTATTATAAAAATTTACAGAATGAGATAATAGGTCCACTTATTTAACCAGATACAATTAGGAGGGGGAATACCCCCATCATGGAGAACTACTTTTATCTCATTGATACCAAAAGAAGAACAGGATTGCTCTAAACCTGGGAATTATAGGCCGATTTCACTTTTGAATAATGATTATAAGATTTTTGCTAAAATAATAGCGAATAGATTAATGTTAGTTCTGCAACAAAGAATTCATACTGATCAATCGGGATTTATAAAGGGGAGGCAGATGAGGAATAATGTTAGACAGATTGTAAATTTATTGGAATATTTAGAAAAGAACAATCAGATTTCAGCAGCATTTATATTTCTGGATGCAGAGAAAGCCTTTGATCAACTGCACTGGGAATTTTTATTTAAATTAATTAATTTATAATTTATAAAAAATAATTAATAGACAAAATGCAATTTGGAGATTGTTTTATGAGAATAATTAGAACGATTTATGGAGAGCAAACAGCCCAGATAATAGTTAATGGTAGTTTGACAGAAGTTTTTAAGATTGCGAAAGGAACAAGACAGGGGTGCCCCTTATCACCATTATTGTTTATTTTAACTCTGGAGCCATTACTGGGTAAAATAAGAGATGTAAAGGAGATAGAGGGAATTAAAATTAGACAACATGAATATAAAGTGAGAGCGTTTGCAGATGATTTGGTGATTATTTTGTCAAATCCTATAAAGTCAAGTATATGTTTGTTAGAAATAATTGATCAATATGGAAAAGTTTCAGGGTTTAAAGTAAATCAGAATAAAACAAAAGTAATAACAAAAAATATGACTAGACAACAGAAAAAAAAATTAGAGGAAACAACAGGATTTGAAATTGTAAAAAAGGTTAAATACCTAGGGGTTTATATTACTTCTTCAAATGTGAAATTGTATAAGAATAACTTTGAGGTATTATGGCAAAAAGTTCAGAAGGAAATGCTCAGTTGGAAAAAATTACAATTATCATTATTGGGGAGAATAGCAGCCATTAAAATGAATGTTTTACCTAGATTTTTATTTTTGTTTCAAATGATACCAATAATTAAGAAAGATAAAAATCTGGAAGAATGGCAGATTGGAATTAATAAATTTATATGGAAAGGTAAAAAAGCGAGAGTTAAAATGAAAATAATTCAAGACATACGGGAAAGAGGAGGTTTAAAAATGCCCAATTTTAAATTATATTATGAAGCAGCTGCTCTTTCGGTAATAAGTGATTGGTTTAATTTAACGGAGGATTTTGAATATAGAAGGTTATGATTTATTATATGGATGGCATGCATATTTATTGTATGATAAAAAAGTGGATAGAGCCTTTAAGAACCACGTGTTAAGAATTGCTCTTCTGTGTCTCTGGAAGAAATACTATTACAAGTTGAATTATAAAATTTCTATTTGGGCAAACCCCAGGCATGCAATAGAGAATATAAATATAGAACAGAAACAGGAAATGATTACTTATAAAGAACTTTTGTATTTTGAGAGAGGTAATTTACAATTAAAATCCTTGCATACATTAAAAGAAGAAGGGAGAAATTATACTTGGTTTCAATATGGGCAATTACGAGCTAAGTGGAAAGAAGACCAGAAAATTGATATCATGCAGAATGAAGAAAACTTGGTAAAACAAATTATAAATCAAACTCAGGCGCATATAAAGAGATTAATGTGTTGACTCTGAAAGGGATTTAATAAAGGATTGTATGATAAAATGGGCACAAAATATTCAGGAACCAATATTTTTGGAAACTTGGGAAAAAATTTGGGTTAGAAATGTTAAATTTATGCAAGCACAGAATTTAAGGGAAAATTTTTATAAAATGTTTTATAGGTGGCACTTAGACCCTAAGAAATTATCATGTATGTATCCAGATATGCAAGCAAAATGTTGGAGATGTAATTGTGATGATGCTACATATTTTCATATTTGGTGGACTTGTAAGAAGATTAAGGTTTTTTGGATAAGGATCTGGTGGAGGGGCCGGGATAGCTCAGGCAATAGAGAAGCCTGTTATTAGAACACAAAGCCTGCAATTACTGCAGGTTCGAGCCCGGCCCAAGGTTGACTCAGCCTTCCACCCTTTATAAGGTAGGTAAAATGAGGACCCAGATTGTTGGGGGGACAATAAGTTGACTTTGTAAAAAATATACAAATAGAATGAGACTATTGCCTTATACATTGTAAGCCACCCTGAGTCTTCGGAGAAGGGCGGGGTATAAATGTAAACAAAACAAAAAAAATTATACAAAATGTTTTGAAAAAGAAGTTAAAGTTCCTACTGCAATTTTTCTTATTGGGAATTATTACGGACTGTACAGTAATTGAGACTAAGTTGATTTTAAACTTAATAACAGCGGCAAGACTATTGATAGGACAATACTGGAAGAAAAAAGAGTTACCTACAATAGAAGAATGGATATTGAAAGTTGCTAATTTGGCTGAGATGGCTAAAATCTCAGCCTTTTTGAAAGACACTACACAAGAAAAATATCTAACTGAATGGAAAAAATGGATTGAATATACGCAAAATAGATATCAGATTAAGAGATATCAGATTGCCTTTGAATGATTAGGATGTATTTATCTCTGATTTGTATGGGGGAAGTTAGGATTTGAGAAGAAGGGGAGGATTATAATTTGTGTTAGGGAAAATTTAGCGAATGATTGTTTTTTCTTTTGAACTATACCTTGCGTTTGTTCTGGGAAGTCGGGGGAGGAGGAGGTGGTTTTGGAGGGGAGGGGAGGGATGGAGTGCGGGGGAGGGGGGAAAAAGGGGGGTGAAAATTTTTGTAAAAACTTTTTCAATAAAAAAAAAAAGACAAGGACAAATAGACTGAAAAAGAGCTTCTTTCCCAGGGTAGTATCTATATTGAATTCTACTGTACAGTGCAATATTAATGCAATATTGGGTTTTCAATTTAATTGTAAAGAATGTGAAGGATGTGTGTTTTTCTTTTATTTTTTTATAGTTTTCTTATGTATAATGTACACTGAAGATGGCGTTTAATTTCATCATACAAGTGCAATGACAATAAAGCACTACTACTAAAGTACTACTACTACTATTATTGGGGTCATGATCTGTTCAGTCCCTACTGGCTGAGAAAATCTGCTGAGGAAACAACACTTCCCTGGTTCACTTTGGTCATTTTGGTCTTGGGTGTGAAAAAAAAAACCCCAAACACTTGACTTCCACAGAGTAGTGGAATAGTGGGATAATTTTTCAAAAATACTTTAAAAACCCTCCAACTGTCAGGAGATATTTCAAATGAAAGGTACAAGACTTTGGACCAAAAACAAAGATGATTTGCCAAGATTGTCTTGTTGCACTCAGCAATTAAAGTGTGAAATTTAGCCAGGTATTCTTGATTGAGAAGCTATTTTGGGAGATTGGGTGCTTATTTTTTTCAGATTCCTTCTTTTGTTAATTAACGCAACAAAAATGCTGTGTATGAGAGTTTATGTGTGTTTTAAGTCAGTCGTGAAGCAGCGTATCTCCATTTTGGTTTAATAATTAGAAAGGGAGGTTAAAAGTTCATTACTAATAAGCCTTGGAGACACAATTGAACTCCAAAGTCACAACCTTTAGGGGCGGCTTGCATCCCTGTAGAATGTTTCCTCTTTTTACCTTTTTTTTCTTTTTTTGGTGTGTTCAATGGCAGAAAAAGAAACTTATCAGACAAGGAGAGGAAAGGGAGAAAAGGAGGGAGGGACAAGTCAGGAAAGTGAGAGAGTGCATGCTACACACTGCATTGCATTGCAACCAAGTGTTTGGCAAACAATCCATACAGAACAGCAGATGGTGCTGCAGAATCTGGAAGAGTGCAGATCACTACCTCTTCTCTGGATTAATACATGATTAAGGAAGATGATCAGAAAACCTGAGACTCAAGGACCAGCAGTAAAACAGGCAATAAAGTAGTAGTCAAAATTGTGGAAATCTTTTGGAAAAAATGTATTTTTGAGGTTTGATGGCTAATAACACCACTTCTTTTTGGAGTTTAAAGATAATCATATTCCACTGCTCGAATGGCCTGGGAATAGCCCAGACCTTAAGCCAATTGAAAATCTATGGAGCCTATCTAAAGAAACTTGTTAGTCAGAAGCGACCCTGCAATAAAACCCAGTTAATAGAAGCAATCATTCAATCTTGGTTTCACACTATAACAGCTGCAGAACTAAAAGACTTGGTTCACTCCATGGGAAGACGTTGTAATTCATGCTAAAGGTTACCCAACTAAGTATTAACTCACATGGAGATCATTTTTGTATATCTTGTTTTTTTTACGTGTTTCACTTTTCTTCTTTATACTGTAACTGCTATCTTAATAGCAAATCCTTCATAAAAATTATTGCATTACGTTCTTGATTAAATTATCTTTCCATCTTTCCAATATATAAATTTATGGTACTACTTAAAAAAAATTGTGTTATTAGCTAGTTTTAGAAAATACACTTTCCCCAAAAGTTTTCCATAGTTTTGGCCACTACTGTACAGATAAACTCAGCTGTAGTTACAGATACCTGAACATTATAGCTGTTGAAGAGAGCTTGCTTTGACTTAAACAGGAAGAACCAGCGGGAGGAATTAAGAGGATGATATTTCCAGCCTGTCAGGGTTTTTTTTTTTTACATTATTTGGTGGGCATATAGTATTCCATGGGAATATTAATCTATCCAAAACAGCAATCATTCCATGCAAACGACAGATTGATAAAACCTAAATTTAGAATCCAAAACTCTCAGCTCAGAGATGACATAACAAGGAAACTTTAACCTATAAAATGGATTTTTCCAACACAGCTGGAAGCAGCTGGGAACTTCAGCAAAGGTGTCTCTTTTATGAGAGTGGAAAAATACATCCCAAACAGAATAGGACTGAATAGTTTCCCTATAACAGAATGGTTTTGTGTAGCATGTTGTTGTTTTAACCATTCAGTTGTATCTGACTCTTGGTGAATTTATAGCAGAGGTGGGTTTCAGCAGGTTCTGACCAGTTCTGGAGAACCAGTAGTGGAAATTTTAAATAGTTCAGAGAACCGGTAGTAAAAACTCTGACTGGCCCCGCACCCATCTATTCTCTGTCTGGCAAGTCCCAGCTGATTGGGAGGAAACAGGGATTTTGCAGTAATTTTCCCCTGGAGTGGGGATGGAATGGAGATTTTACAGTATCCTTCCCATGCCACGCCCACCAAGCCATGCCCACAGAGCCCGTAGTAAAAAGCTTTGAAATCCACCACTGCTTTATAGGCAAGTAGTCTCCTAAAAAGTAACATAGCAAAACTATTCTTTGTATTGTCATAGTGGTATATTGCCATTCTTTATTTCTTTTTGTGTTGATTTTTCACTGCCCAGTATAATGTACTTAACATGGCTAACCATGCAAATTTTCTAAATACATCATAAAATAAAATAATAAAATAAAAATATATATTTTACAATACTGCTTAGAACAGGGCTGCCAAACTCCTGGCCCATGGTCTGGATGCGTCACGTGCTGGCCATGCCCACACCCAGTTTAGCAAAGGGGGCAAAAAGTCCCAATACATCACATGACGCCGCCATGATGACGTGAATTTGACACCCCTGGCTTAGAAGCATACTAAAAATCCTACAAATAAATGTAGTGAAAGTGGACAGAGGGGAAAAAGGGGGAATTGAATAGTGGGAGAAAGATAAAAGAAATAGGCACTTATTTTAGAAATAATAAACTACTTCATTGTGATATATAGCAAAAGATCAGAACTTGTCCTTCCTTTCCATCTGTTAAAAATAAACAAAACAGAAATGTTTTGAACTTGGGACTGTCAACATGCAAATCACTGTTCTAACCTGGAATTATAGTCCTAACCCCGTCCAGGTTCTTTTAAATTTTGAAACTGAAAGATGGAAGGTAATAATTATGATTAGCATACTGCGTGTGTGTCAGTACATTGCATATATCTTATAGCTGGGTAGGATGCAAGCAACAGACAGCCACCGCTCTCTTCATCATCTCTAAAATAAATAATGAAATGCTCTGGAGGCTACTTGGAAGCTACCTGTATACAATTTGGCAGGACCCAAATTGTTAATGGGTAATCGTTGTTATAATAATGCAAAAGTGGAGTTCTGTGTTCTGCATTGGTTGTCAGTAAGGCTCTGGAGATCATTCAAAGCCCTGAATTTGATGTACAAATACATAACTTGGAAACTAGGTATCTTCATGACCAACTATTTGATTTCTGCAGAATGGTTCTATGGAGTAACATGACTTTAACTGAGATGCTGTGGATTACCCCCTATGTTAGATCAGGTTAGGGGGAAGAACAATGTTTCCAATCTTCAGCCGTTTGGAATACTCAGCTCCCAGAATTCTGGATGGTGTCCTCCCTAATGGTTTTTAAGAAAGCGGTAAAAGCAAAACTGTTCTGCAGAGTTCTTAATTTACAATATTGCAATAGCACTTAGACTTATATACTGCTTTATAGCCCTCTCTAAGCGGTTTACAGAGTCAGCATATTGCCCCCAACAATCTGGGTCCTCATTTTACCCACCTCTGAAGGATGGAAAGCTGAGTCAACCTTGAGCCTGGTGAGATTCGAACTGCCAAACTGCAATCAGACGGCAGTCAGCAGAAGTAGCCTGCAATACTACATTCTAACCACTGTGCCACCGAGGTTCTTGGGATACTTTGGATTCCCAAAAGAGTGTTAATTATTGCATAGTTATTCTATTTTAGGTTACGTCTTTAATGAGTAGTGTTTAAAATGTGTATAAAGGTAAAGGTTTCCCCTGTCAAGTTGTATCCAACTCTAGGAGGTGGTATTCATCTCAATTTCTTAGTTGAGGGAGCCAGCATTGTCCAGAGACCTTTGTGTGGTCATATGATTATACCCTGAGATACACTGAATGCTGTTACTTTCCCACCAAAGTGGTACCTATTTATCTACTCCTGTTTGCTTGCTTTCAAACTGCTAGGTGGGCAGGAGCTGAGGCAAGGATGGGTGCTCAGGTCTCAGGCTGTCAATTTTCCAGCTGTCAAGCTTAGTATCTTTAACCGCTGAGCCGTCATGCTCCCAAATTTTGTATAGATATACTATAAGCCAAGAGTACAAGTGGAGTTTGCAATATGTGAATATTGCAAATACATCCATAAATGCATAAAATTTTAAAATAAGAAAGGAAGTTGGTCTAATTATTGAAGCAAAGCAAAATCACAAAGACGGCTGGCCACTAATGGTGCCAGTATTGAAAAAAGACAGCCTACAGATTTAAGTTTGCTTAATTTATGCACAAATAAAAATAAAAATAAATATGAGAAGAAATAATAGATATTAAAAAATTGAAGCAAAAAATAAAATAAAATGAAATGAAACCAACAAAAATACCAGAACCAACAAAACAATATTTCAAAGAGGAAAAGGACCTTTCAGAACAAGTTATCATGTTGGCCAAGAAAAGACAGTTTCAGAAGTAGGAACAGTACAAAGCATGAAACAATAATAATAACAAGAAAATGGTAATCCTTTAATTGTTCATTGGTGGGGAATGCTACTTCCATTAATTTAATTTTAATGGATAGAATTCTATGTTCATTAATTTAATTTTTCTTTTATTGTACTGGATATGCTCCATTTTAACTATCCCATGCTCTGTTTGTACAGTATTTTACTTCTCAAATGCATTAACAATATCACCAAAGATACTTTGAAGAAAGAACCAAGCAAATCAGCATATCTCATCACAAACTTCTGCTTGATCCCTGAAAACATTCAACTCAGAACTTCCAAAAATACAGTTTTGGTTTAGCTGACCATGCATTTTTATGGTCCTTTGGCTTTTGAACCGGTGAAGCGGTGGAGATATAACTGACTGTAGCTCTCACTGTTTTCCAGCTGTGAAAGAACAAGCTATTCCAATGGTAACCTAAATTAAACCACTATTTCTGGACCAGCAGACTTGAAGAGAAGAAATATTAGCAGTAAAAATCAACCTGGCTTTACAGTCTCTGTTCAAGTCTAATGAATGGAAATGGCATCCCAGTGCCATAGACATTTCAAATGCAGTAAAGAAGCAGCACTAACATTTTACTTGGCTGGACTCTTAATTGCTTCATAGTCATTATCTTGATGAGATGACAACAACTTTGTGAGTCAGAGCAGTATTACTGTCTCTGAGTTTGGGTGGGATGCAGTACTGAAAATTGTAATATGTTGGTTAAATTCATCATTGACCTGAAATTGTACCCAATTCTAGGTCATCATCCATAACTCTGAATGTAGAGAAAAATGTAGATCTACAGAAAATTGGAGGAAAAGTCTAGCTGATCTGTTACAGAAAAAAGAAATCCAGAGTCTCATGGCTTAAAACAACTCTTTTAGACAGAGAAAATCTGCTCCCCCCGCCCAACTATTCTCATCTGAGTATGGGAAAAATGTAGATCTACAGAAACTGGAGGAAAAGTCTAGCTGATCTTTTACAGAAAAAATAAATCCAGTCTCATGGCTTAAAACAACTCTTTTAGACAGAGAAAATCTGCTCCCCCCACCCATCTATTCTCATCTGAGTTGATGAAAGAAAATACGTTCTTCAAAATATTTCAGATGAGAGAATTTTGGAGACATTCCTCTTACACATATTTAGTAATGACATAGACAAATCTAAAGATGCTACGTGAGTTACTACCAGATTAACTACCAGAGTGATGTCCTTTTCCCCCCGAATGCCATCACTCTGCTAAACAATTCCCTCAACACTGTCAAACTATTTACTAAATCTGCACTACTATTAATCTTCTCATCCTTCCCATCACCCATCTCCTTCCACTTATGACTGTATGACTGTAACTTTGTTGCCTGCATCGTTACGATTTATACTGATATTGTTTCCTGCTTGTTTATTTGTACCCTATGATTATCATTAAGTGTTGTACCTTAGGATTCTTGACAAATGCATATTTTCTTTTATGTACACTGAGAGCATATGCATAAAATTCCTTGTGTGTCCAATCACACTTGGCCAATAAAAAATTCTCTTCTCTTCTCTTCTCTTCTCTTCTCTTCTCTTCTCTTCTCTTCTCTTCTCTTCTCTTCTCTTCTCTTCTCTTTGTCAGGCCTGGAAACCATACTAGACTTTAGGGTTCCAGACGCTGCCACATTTTTCCCCTGAGGGGAAGAAGGGGGGTTGAGGGGTATGGTAACATTCTTCAAGCGGTCAAGGTCGGATGGTGTTCACATCTGCAGGAAGAGTGGCAAGAAGATATTCGAATGAACTGGGAGAACGTGGGACCATGTGACCAGCAAAGGGGTCAGGGGGGTGGGACTCTTGGGGTTTGTATAACTGGGAAAGGAATCCGGAAGTTCAGTTTTGGAATTTCACTCATCATGTGCCAGTTTCCTCATGCTAGTAAAGAACTCTGAAAGACAATGGCTTCTGAGTTTTTTTTATGCAGAAGAGGTTTTTCTGGAACCTTGACATTATTCCAAAACTGAACTTCCGGATTCTTTTCCCAGTTATACAAACTTGTATAGGGAACAAGGAACAAACTTGTATAGGGAACCTTGACACTCTTCTCTTCTCTTCTACCTTTTATTGTGTCATCTTCTCTCCACTGGCCTGCAACCTCCTTAACTTTAAACTTTGGTACAACTTCTATAACACCGGTGTCAAACTCGGTTGCGTCCCGGATCGTGACGTATTGTAACATTTTTTGCCTTTGTGTAGCCAGGGTGGCCATGACCTGCACATGAGGTATCTAGCCTGTGGGCCACCAGTTTGACAGGTCTGTTCTATATGAAACTGAGGTAAATCCAGGTGCTAGCTGTTAGAAAATAGAAAGAGTTCAAACTGAATTCCTAAGAAAGTTATTCCAGATAGTAAACTGTGTGCTTAGTATTGCTTTCCATTGGAGGCGGACTCCATAACTATCAAAAAAAGGACATAGCTATGAATGTTGTTATTGGCTTAAAAGCTCACTTTCAGCCCCAACGTTCAATGTATCTTAAGATGTAAACATAACTGTTGTTCATCTTGGAAATACCAAATCAAAGATAAATAAGGAAGGTTAAGATTCTCAAGTGAGATGGTGATGCACCTGGAATAGAATTAGGTAGTGGTAGGAAGAATTCTTGATGTAGAATATATCAACAGAATACAACAAGATGACACTTATAGCTTAATTGGAGTTGAGCAACATTTATTTCAAACCAGTATTACACTTGGCTTAATGCTTTCAGAAGGTCTGCATAAAGTTTGTGCGATTTCAGTTAATCTGCCACAATTATACCAGAGTTGTAAATCAGTATTTAGGCTACAAGAAACTAGAATAATGCCAGAGGGATGCATACATATCAACCATGGTTGTAAAGTTTAATAACGCATAAATAAATTTCCATTGAAATTTTCCATGTACAGAATAGCGAATTGGAGAAATTAAAAAAAGAAAAAACAGGAATGAATCAGTATTTAGAACTTTGGAGCATGTAAATTTCATCTGAATTTCTACTTTGCTCACATAATTTCAGTGTTGATCTTTTTCCTCATTTGGTTAAGCTTTTTCTATGTTAAATAAATGCCTGAAAGTCTTTTTTATTATTATTATTTCAGATACCTAGTCAATTGAATGCCCTTGAAAAACTCTCAAGGATATCATGATAGTGATAACAGTATAATTAGAAATGTATCAGTGGAAGGCACATAAAAACAAACGTGATATACAGTTCTTTTTCCTTTACCAGATTGAAAAATTGCCTTTAGGTGATATTATAGCAAGAAAGGCTGGGACCCCTATGAAATATGTATGTATGTATGTATGTATGTATGTATGTAAGTATGTATTTATTTATTTATTTATTAGATGAAAATAAACTCACATGTTAGAGCTAATGTTCAGATCTTTTTCATGATATACAATTGAAAACAAGATTCTTTTTTTGTTTTTATTTTTGCTCTTAAAAGTTTCTCTTGCTTTCTAATCCAGATTAAGAATTGGGAGGGAAGTATAGAGATTAACCAAGGCAATTTAAAATTTTAGTTTGAGTTACAAAATATATCTGTCACAGGCATTATACCATATATGCATGGATGTGTGGATCAGTCTAAATCAGGCGTGTCAAACTCAAGGCCTGCAGGCCAGATCTGGGCCGTGGGCTGCTTAGACCTGGCCCACAGGGCCACTCTGGAAACAGTGAAGGACCAGCCCATGGTGCCTCTGCCAGGAAAATGGAATTTGGGAGGGCTGTCTGTGGCCCTCCTGAGCTCCATTTTCGCTGGCAGAGGGTTGTAGGAGGCTGGGGCAGCCGAAAATGGAGCTCGGGAGCCCGTTTTTGCTGGTAGAGCACTCGGGCCACCACAGGCACCCTGACATGAGTGATGTCAAGCTGGCCATGCCCCCACTGGCCATGCTCCCCAGCCCCCCACCCCCGAGGTCAAACACAACTTTGATGTGGCCCTCAATAAAATCAAGTTTGATACCCCAGGTCTAAATCTAGACTGGTATTGTAGGTCTAGTTCTGAAGGATTTGAACAAAACAAGGCAAAATTCAGCTTGGACTGAAAAACACAAATGCCAGGAAAATCCAGCTCTGGTGCCATTATTTCTGTAGCCCACTTTTATGGGGACTGTAAAAAGTTAAAATTATGGCAAAACAAATTAGAAGTGAACATGAAACCCATAAAATGCTAAAAGAGCAAAGCAAATGCAAACACGAAACAAATAAAAAGGAGGACAGAGTAGCATAAAAGCAATTGATGAAATGCCAGCGGAAAACAACTTTACCCCCCCTCAACATCCAAAGCCACAACATTTGAGGGTATCTTTAATCAGCACGGATGGGAGCTTGTTAAATTACTGCATCTCACAAACCATCCAGCATGTGGGTGGTAGTTATCAACTCCGGAGCACTGATATTTCTCAGAAGCTGATTACAGTACAGCTACCTGTACTCTGAGCTCTTTATAGCCCTGTCAGTGCTAATTGGCTCGTTAGTGCCAATGGCACACTAATTACCTCTTTTATCTAAACCTAAATTATTCAGCAACTTGCACCATGCTTAAAAATGCAGATATGAAAAAGCAATAGTGTACGGAACAGATTTTTTGTTTTGTTTTGCATAATAGGACTTTTAAAAAAATTTAAAATATGCTGCAAGAGCTGCCGTTCCTTCTTTGCAAATAGATTTCAATGTATAAGTATTTCACCTCTCCTAAGTAAATGTTCCTTAAATGTATATTTTCATTTTTTAAAAAATAATAATCATTGCGAGTTGTGCCACAGTGCATATTTACACCTTTACACTTTTGAAGTGAAAATGTAATTTCTATATTTCCTTTTTAAAAGAATAAAGTCTTAATTTCTTTCCCTCTTGTGAGAGTATCTATTCCTGAAAGTTGGGGGCGGGGAGTAGAGGTTCTATGGCTTGATGTTATGCAGCCCAGAGGTGGCATGATAACAATTTCATTTTCTTTTCATTTTCGCCTTTTTATTTGCACCATAATGGGGAGGGAGGGATCTTATCTTTCTCACATGCTAGGGGTTGGAGGGAGAATATAAGGAGGAGGAAGATAGTGATGGTAATTGAAACTAGCAAGCAGCTGCCCCAGGCCAGAACCCAGAGTCAGAGTTCTGAAGACCCAGAGAATTTCTGGGAGGCAAGATCTGAGATCTTCAGCCGACCTCCTTATGATCTCAGCCCTTTTTAAAGGGCTTTTACACTTTTTAAAATTGGCCTTCTGCTCTGTTTAACCTCTTCCAATATTGCTGAAGGTTATGTTGTGACCCAGGCTCAAGTAAGTAGTAGGAAACTCAGTCAATGAAAAAACAAACAAACTTTATTTGAACTTCATTCCCAGTGTAGTTTAACTAAATTAAAGCAAATTCCTCCCAACACAAATTCCTCAGTCCAATCGCAAACCTTGGTCCAATTAGGCAAACTGCCAAAGGTCTTTCTTGGCAAATGTTCAGAAGTCACCGATACAAAAATAAATGCAAGAAGACAAAGCTACCAACGTTGTTTTCCGGCAAAGCCCAAGTGCCATTGCTGGTCTGTTTTAAGCCTTATGGGAGGGGCCAATCATCTCTTGCCCTACTCCTGAGTCGTCCTCTTTGCTTGAGCTGCTCTTGCCTTCTGGTAGCTCTTCTCATGCGTGCATTAGGAACAGGCTCCTCCTGTTCCTCTGCCTCATTGCTGTCAGCCTCTGGAGGCTCTGGAGTCCGCACCTCTCTCCCTGATGGCCCTGGCCCCATCTCAGCCTTATTGCTGTCCGACTCCGTTGCCTGCTCCACAGGCTACTGGCAGACCACAACAGGTTAACTTTGGCCTCTATTGGTAAAATTTGAAAGATTTTGGGATTTAAGAATAGGCAAAGGACAGACCATAACTAATATTAACTACTGTGTTTTAAAACTGTGTTTTTGGAAGAGCTCACCTTTGACTCCAAACCACAGAGAAAGAATACCACAATGCAAAGGAAGGGAAGGGGCAAATTTCTGTCTCTTCTGCATTGCAAATTTTACAGTCCTTGACTTATGACTGGTCATTTAACGACTATTCAAAAGTTACGACAGACCCCCCACCCCCAAAAGGTATATGTGGCTCAGATTCTAAGTTCCAATGATTACCCCATCACATGATCATGTTTTGGGCATTCAGCAACTGGCCCACATTTAGGACCATTTATAGCATCCTGAAGTCACATTACCGCTATTTACTACGTTTTTGTGTGAAACTGGTGTTTACTTCCAGTTTCTGGAAAAATATTCATTGTGGACACTTAATATGGCATTCACTTAAAGGATTGCAGATTTGGTTAACAACTGCCCCAACAGATGTCATAAAATCAGGTCAGTTTCATAATCATCCCGCCCCCCCCCCTTTAATGATCAGCACAACTTATGACTATAATTCCAATTACAGGTTCAATTAAAGTTGTAAGTCGAGAACTACCTATAATTGGAGGTGAAAAAACTACCGAAAAGAGGTTTTGCTGTTAAGACTAAACAGAAAAAATTAAAACGTTAGTCTTTGATTTTTGGATCATGATGATCATCAGAACTGTACTAGTGTACTGAGCCGCGGTGGCACAGTGGTTAGAATGCAGTATTGCAGGCTAATTCTGCCAACTGCGAGTAGTTTGATTCTCATCGGCTTCTATCCTTCCAAGGTCTGTAAAATGAGGACCCAGATTATTGGGAGGCAATATGCTGATTCTGTAAACTGCTTAGAGAGGGCCATAAAGCATTGCGAAGCAGTATATGCGGCTAAGTGCTATTGCTAAGTGCTATTTACAAAACTTAAAAATGGTCACCTTGGCTTGTGAAGTATAGAAACGACAGTGGAGAAAGAAAAATCCACCCACTCAAACAGGCCCTGCCACTAGGGGTCAGTGGATCATATAGAACAGGGGTCTCCAACCTTAGTAACTTTAAAGTTTGTGGACTTCAACTCCCAGAGTTCCTCAGTCCACAAGCCTTAAAGTTACTAAGGTTGGAGGTTCCTGGTATAGAACATATCAACATGTAACGTATATACATTTATATTGCTCAAATTATATTACTCACTTGAATGTTTATATATAGTAACTACTGGGCTGTGGATGTTTTATGTTTGGAATTATTCTCGTACACTGTTGAGGGCTATGTGACTGTGGTGGCACAAGAATCAATCTAAACGGCTCAACAGGGAAATTCTTTGCAATTCTGGTGCAGCTTCGGGTGGAACAGGATCAATTTGGCCAACATGCCCAGCTGGCCACAGAGTGAAGGCAGACCATTGCCTGTTTCTCACTGTCAGGAATGTACCACACTGCCTTCTACCTGTGCACAGTCCACCCATAAGACAAACTTCATCTGTCTTTGCCTGCTGTGTGTCAAAAGCAGTGCTTTGTGATTTATGCTGGCTCAAGTCTCTGGTGGCTCAACGGACTAAGTCTGTCTGTTATTATCACAGCTGCTTGCAATTACTGCAAGTTCAAGTTCAAGTCCCACCAGGCCCAAGGTTGACTCAGCCTTCCCTCCTTTATAAGATAGGTAAAATGAGGACCCAGATTATTGGGAGGCAATATGCTGATTCTGTAAACTGCTTAGAGAGGGCCATAAAGCATTGCGAAGCAGTATATGAGGCTAAGTGCTATTGCTAAGTGCTATTTACAAAACTTAAAAATGGTCACCTTGGCTTGTGAAGTATAGAAACGACAGTGGAGAAAGAAAAATCCACCCACTCAAACAGGCCCTGCCACTAGGGGTCAGTGGATCATATAGAACAGGGGTCTCCAACCTTAGTAACTTTAAAGTTTGTGGACTTCAACTCCCAGAGTTCCTCAGTCCACAAGCCTTAAAGTTACTAAGGTTGGAGGCCCCTGGTATAGAACATATCAACATGTAACGTATATACATTTATATTGCTCTAATTATATTACTCACTTGAATGTTTATATATAGTAACTACTGGGCTGTGGATGTTTTATGTTTGGAATTATTCTCGTACACTGTTGAGGGCTACGTGACTGTGGTGGCACAAGAATCAATCTAAACGGCTCAACAGGGAAATTCTTTGCAATTCTGGTGCAGCTTCGGGTGGAACAGGATCAATTTGGCCAACATGCCCAGCTGGCCACAGAGTGAAGGCAGACCATTGCCTGTTTCTCACTGTCAGGAATGTACCACACTGCCTTCTACCTGTGCACAGTCCACCCATAAGACAAACTTCATCTGTCTTTGCCTGCTGTGTGTCAAAAGCAGTGCTTTGTGATTTATGCTGGCCCAAGTCTCTGGTGGCTCAACGGACTAAGTCTGTCTGTTATTATCACAGCTGCTTGCAATTACTGCAAGTTCAAGTTCAAGTCCCACCAGGCCCAAGGTTGACTCAGCCTTCCCTCCTTTATAAGGTAGGTAAAATGAGGACCCAGATTGTTGGGGGCAATAAAAGTTGACTTTGTATATAATATACAAATGGATGAAGACTATTGCTTAACACATTGTAAGCCGACTTGAGTCTTCGGAGAAGGGCGGGATATAAATTCAAATTTAAAAAAAAGTGATGCTGGGCAGATTGTCTGCTGCGCTCCATTTCACTGTAGACAAACAACAATTCCACTTCAACTTATTACCATTCACACCAGCAGGAATGCCCCCTTCCTTCTGGTCACTGAAAGCAGCTTTTCATGGTCGTTTTAAAAAAACAGGTTCAGCCATAAAAAAGGGAAATGCTGCAGGTCTGGGTTTTTGTTGTTGTTGTTTTATTCTATTGATGAAAATGTTAAATGGTGAATTGGTCCTTTTTTTTTTAACAGGTTCATTTGTGTGGAGTTGCCTTTTTGCTTATTTTTAACCAGATGAAATGGTTTGGCCATTTCTTCCTTCTAGCTAAAGTAACCGGAAAAATGGCAACACCCAGGGGAAGGGCCTTCTCTGTGGGGGCTCCCACCCTCTGGAACGAACTCCCCCCAGGACTTCGTCAACTTCCGGACCTCCGAACCTTCCGTCGCGAGCTTAACATTTATTCATCTGTGCAGGACTGGACTAGATTTTAAATTTATAGGGGTTTTAAACTGGTTTTAATATTTATATTATTTTTAATAATTTGGCTTTTAGAATAAGTTTTTTAATGGTTATCTTAATTTGTACATAAATGTTTTTTATTTGCCTGTGAACCGCCCTGAGTCCTTCGGGAGATAGGAATAAATAAATAAAAGAAATACGAATAAATAAATAAATAAATAAATAAATAAATAAATAAAATTACGTTATGTTTTGTTTTTTTAACCAGTCCAAGAGGGATAAAAAAGAAATGGGATTGTGGTAAATACGGTCAGGAGAGAACTTCAGATCATAAAATGGAGGAAGAGACTGAAACCTGGGAAGGAATTTCTTAACTTGGGGTCATTTCTAGCCAGTAGACAAATGGGAAAAAAGCATTTGAAGGCTGCAGTGCAAAAAAACTGCCTTAGACCTTCTCCAACCTGATGTCCTCCTATTGGGTTGGACTTCAGCTCCTATTATTTCCAACCAGAGTGGTCTTTGGCTATACATTCAATACATATGGAAGGGACCAGTATGGGGAAAACTGCAAAAGAATCTTTCTAAGCCTCAAAACTGGATACAGCCGATGACACATCAACAGGCCTCTTGATTGCAGACTTGAATTTCTAGGAAAAGACACCAAGTCGCCCATTTTTTAAGGCATACTTTCCCCTCCCTCTCATTTGTCTTTTGCAACAATTTGGTTAATGGCAAAGTTCACAGCTCCCTGAAGCTTGACTCACAGCGGGTAATAGCCTGATGAAGAAAAAAAAATCACCACAGGACAAATTTCTATATCAACTCAAAACACAAGGAAACAATTCACACATTCAAAGGCACAGCCTACGTTGTTTTCTTTGGATAGCCAGCTGTCATTTCCAATGCTCAAGGGAGCTCCTATCTTTTTTCTCTCCACAGAATTACCTTGTGAGGCAAAGTGGGGATTTCAGTTTTGGGATTCCGTATCCTGGTTAAATGCATACTGAAAATGGTATATAGTTATAGTTTAAGACATAATAGTCTCCTTAAGTCATAGATAAACCTTACGCATATGTGCTAAATATTATTTCCATTACACAGAGGGAACAGCGTATACAGTAGTAGTGTGCAATTTAAGAAATATAATGCCATATAATAAAATGATGATTTTACCCAAGTATCATTATCAAAGCAATGAATTATGCAGCCATTACACTATATCATACCCAATTGTGGGTTTCAAATTTTTTTACTACCAGTTCTGTGGGCATGGCTTGGTGGGCGTGGCATGGGAAGGATACTGTAAAATCCCCATTTCCTCCCAATCAGCTGGGACTCGAGAGGCAGAGAATAGATGGGGGTGGGACCAGTCAGAGGTGGTATTTACCGGTTCTCCAAATTACTCAAAATTTCCGCTACCGGTTCTCCAGAACTGGTCAGAACCTGCTGAAACCCACCTCTGATCATACCCCCCCCCCAAAAAAACATTTTTTAAAAATAAAATTTTGCTGTCCCACATGCCTGAAAATGGTGAAATAATTGAAATGAAAGATGAAAATTTGTGCAAGCAAAATGGTTTCTCAAGGTTGAATATTTTGTTTTTAAAACCTCTCTTTCTCCCTCCCTCCCTGCTGTTTACTACCTCATTCTACCTTTTGAATAATATTGTTTCACTTCCTTAATAAATATATTCCATTATATTAAGTATATTTCTGTTCTTCAGACCTGGAGCGACAAACATGCCTAAACTTTGATATCTTTTATGAGAAAAGAATTGTTTCCCCATTCAGCAGAGCTGTTTGCTCAGAGGACAAATTTTCCTTTTATTAACATAGTTATCCAGCTGCTGAAGGAAAGCTAGAGATACACTGGCATGAAAGAAGAATTTACTCTCAATATCTCCAGAGTCTCAGAATGGAGGCTGGAAATTCAGGGCTCGTGGAATCACATGTCTCTGTAATTCCCCTGTTTGCAATTATTAGATTCCTTATATCTGCCACAAGTTCTCCATTGCTCCTAGATAGCTCACCAGTGTGTCAGGATTGTCTCTTTGTTCTTCTTCCCAGGAAAAGGAAATTCAGTTTTATCGTATCATTTTTCCCCCCTTTCCAAGGTGCTTATAGTAGTTTTCAACTTACAAGAGGTTGCTTAGAGACTTTCAAAGATATGACTGCTGCCCCAAAAGATACAATCTGTTTTTGAAATTACGACAACTCCCTCCCCCCATGCAGGCATGTGATCCCGTAGGCACTTGGCAATTGGTTCACCTTTATGGACGTTTGCAGTGTCTCATGGTCAAATGCCTATGATTTTCAACTTTTTTTTTGCCAGTTTCCAGCATTTTTACTTCCAGTTTCTGGAAAAAAAATACCCGTTGGGTATAATGGATTCATTTAACATTCACAGCATTTAACATTCACAGCATTTATTTAATGACCATTCATTTAACTAACACCATTGTGTTAGTTAAAACACATTGAAAAAAAAAAGTATTGCCAAAAAAACCCTATTGCAACCAGTCTGCCTTCCATTGAAAACATGTATACTGCACATGCCAGAAAGAGGGCTAAGAAAATATCTGCAGATTCCTCACATCCTGGATATAAACTGTTTCAACTCCTCTACTTGGGATGCTGCTACAGTAAATAAAGAAAGTATAAATACAGCCAAATTAAGTATTCTATTAACAACTGTGGCATTTGCTTAATAACTGTACTGTTTGCTTAACGACCAACGCAAAAAATGTTGTTAAATAAGGTCCAGTCACATGGTGGCATGTTTAATGAGTGCAAAAACTTAAAAGCATAATTCTGGGCTCAATTATGGTTGTAAATTTAGGATTTACCTATAGTATGTGCTTGTGTGAATATGTCCATAGCGTATATATGTTGTGTACAGGATCACTATGTCTTTGTGTTTCTGTGAATATAGCTGTAAAGTAGCACATTGCATATATGCATATGCAGATTATATACCTCTCTTATGTGCTGAGTTTCTTCCTATTTTATATGGTGAGTTTCTCCCTAGTTATATATGCTGAGGATCAGGGATCAAATGCTACCGGTTCGGACTGGTTCATCTGAACCAGTAGTAAAATATTCTACCGGTTCAGGCAAATCGGCAGAAAAAAAAAAAGCTACCGGTCCAGGCAAAGCGGTACTTCCGACGATCAGCTGTGTGAAATCCTGCTTTCTAGTGAATCTAAATCATGAAGCCCTCGCTGTTCTACTTACCTTCGCAGACTCAGAAAAGGCTTCTTATCCTCCTTTTTCAGTGCTGCGCGGTAGCGCTTGCGGTGCGCATGCATGGCATGCACCGCGCATATGCGCGTGAACCAAACCGGCAGCAAACTGAACCGGTAGCAGACTTCAGAGCATTTCACCCCTGCTGAGCATGTTGTAGATGAACCTATGTGAGTCTGCTAGCTCTAGATAGAGAGGTGCAATTTTATGGATAAATAATATATGCACGCATATATGCTATTAGATGTGCACCCAAATGCTTGCATTGACCTCAGATACCCCAAAATATTATCTCCCCCTAGTTTAAATAATCAGGGAGGTCACCTAGGTGATTTCCTTATGTCATATAAACTGTTTATAAACTGTTTCAACTCCTACTCTCAAAACGACGCTATAGAGCACTGCACACCAGAACAACTAGACACAAGAACAGTTTTTTCCCGAAGGCCATCACTCTGCTAAACAAATAATTCCCTCAACACTGTCAGACTATTTACTGAATCTGCACTACTATTAATCGTTTCATAGTTCCCATCACCAATCTCTTTCCACTTATGACTGTATGACTATAACTTGTTGCTGGCAATCCTTATGATTTATATTGATATATTGATCATCAATTGTGTTGTAAATGTTGTACCTTGATGAACGTATCTTTTCTTTTATGTACACTGAGAGCATATGCACCAAGACAAATTCCTTGTGTGTCCAATCACACTTGGCCAATAAAATTCTATTCATAACCTGTAGATCATTGGCTTTTCTTTATATAAGGCAGCTTCTTACGTTCCTATGGATACTTGATGATAAGGTAAGCCGTTAATCCATTTCCATGAACCATGCAGATCGCTGGCAGTCACTTAGCAACTGTCATTTCCAAAATGGAAACTTATGTTAATATAGCTGTAAGTAGCACATTGCATATATGCATATGCAGATTATATACCTCTTATGTGCTGAGTTTCTTCCTATTTTATATGGTGAGTTTCTCCCTAGTTTAAATAATCAGGAGGTCACCTAGGTGATTTCCTTATGTCATATAAACTGTTTATAAACTGTTTATAAACTGTTTATAAACTGTTTATAAACTGTTTATAAACTGTTTATAAACTGTTTATAAACTGTTTCAACTCCTCTACTTGGGATGCTGCTACAGTAAATAAAGAAAGTATAAATACAGCCAAATTAAGTATTCTATTAACAACTGTGGCATTTGCTTAATAACTGTACTGTTTGCTTAACGACCAACGCAAAAAATGTTGTTAAATAAGGTCCAGTCACATGGTGGCATGTTTAATGAGTGCAAAAACTTAAAAGCATAATTCTGGGCTCAATTATGGTTGTAAATTTAGGATTTACCTATAGTATGTGCTTGTGTGAATATGTCCATAGCGTATATATGTTGTGTACAGGATCACTATGTCTTTGTGTTTCTGTGAATATAGCTGTAAAGTAGCACATTGCATATATGCATATGCAGATTATATACCTCTCTTATGTGCTGAGTTTCTTCCTATTTTATATGGTGAGTTTCTCCCTAGTTTAAATAATCAGGAGGTCACCTAGGTGATTTCCTTATGTCATATAAACTGTTTATAAACTGTTTATAAACTGTTTATAAACTGTTTCAACTCCTACTCTCAAACGACGCTATAGAGCACTGCACACCAGAACAACTAGACACAAGAACAGTTTTTTCCCAAGGCCATCACTCTGCTAAACAAATAATTCCTCAACACTGTCAGACTATTTACTGAATCTGCACTACTATTAATCGTTTCATAGTTCCCATCACCAATCTCTTTCCACTTATGACTGTATGACTATAACTTGTTGCTGGCAATCCTTATGATTTATATTGATATATTGATCATCAATTGTGTTGTAAATGTTGTACCTTGATGAACGATCTTTTCTTTTATGTACACTGAGAGCATATGCACCAAGACAAATTCCTTGTGTGTCCAATCACACTTGGCCAATAAAATTCTATTCATAACCTGTAGATCATTGGTAGAATGAGCCTAATTCAATCTAGTATCTTCATGTTGTCTGAAAGGTCTTCTCTGAGAATCTTAAGAGATAGATCATTGGTAGAATGAGCCTAATTCAATCTAGTATCTTCATGTTGTCTGAAAGGTCTTCTCTGAGAATCTTAAGAGATAGATCATTGGTAGAATGAGCCTAATTCAATCTAGTATCTTCATGTTGTCTGAAAGGTCTTCTCTGAGAATCTTAAGAGATAGATCATTGGCTTTTCTTTATATAAGGCAGCTTCTTACGTTCCTATGGATACTTGATGATAAGGTAAGCCGTTAATCCATTTCCATGAACCATGCAGATCGCTGGCAGTCACTTAGCAACTGTCATTTCCAATGCTCAAGGGAGCTCCTATCTTTTTTCTCTCCACAGAATTAGCTTGTGAGGCAAAGTGGGGATTTCAGTTTTGGGATTCCGTATCCTGGTTAAATGCATACTGAAAATGGTATATAGTTATAGTTTAAGACATAATAGTCTCCTTAAGTCATAGATAAACCTTACGCATATGTGCTAAATATTATTTCCATTACACAGAGGGAACAGCGTATACAGTAGTAGTGTGCAATTTAAGAAATATAATGCCATATAATAAAGTGATGATTTTACCCAAGTATCATTATCAAAGCAATGAATTATGCAGCCATTACACTATATCATACCCAATTGTGGGTTTCAAATTTTTTTACTACCAGTTCTGTGGGCATGGCTTGGTGGGCGTGGCATGGGAAGGATACTGTAAAATCCCCATTTCCTCCCAATCAGCTGGACTCGAGAGGCAGAGAATAGATGGGGGTGGGACCAGTCAGAGGTGGTATTTACTGGTTCTCCAAATTACTCAAAATTTCCGCTACCGGTTCTCCAGAACTGGTCAGAACCTGCTGAAACCCACCTCTGATCATACCCCCCCCCCCAAAAAAAACATTTTTTAAAAATAAAATTTTGCTGTCCCACATGCCTGAAAATGGTGAAATAATTGAAATGAAAGATGAAAATTTGTGCAAGCAAAATGGTTTCTCAAGGTTGAATATTTTGTTTTTAAAACCTCTCTTTCTCCCTCCCTCCCTGCTGTTTACTATCTCATTCTACCTTTTGAATAATATTGTTTCACTTCCTTAATAAATATATTCCATTATATTAAGTATATTTCTGTTCTTCAGACCCGGAGCGACAAACATGCCTAAACTTTGATATCTTTTATGAGAAAAGAATTGTTTCCCCATTCAGCAGAGCTGTTTGCTCAGAGGACAAATTTTCCTTTTATTAACATAGTTATCCAGCTGCTGAAGGAAAGCTAGAGATACACTGGCATGAAAGAAGAATTTACTCTCAATATCTCCAGAGTCTCAGAATGGAGGCTGGAAATTCAGGGCTCGTGGAATCACATGTCTCTGTAATTCCCCTGTTTGCAATTATTAGATTCCTTATATCTGCCACAAGTTCTCCATTGCTCCTAGATAGCTCACCAGTGTGTCAGGATTGTCTCTTTGTTCTTCTTCCCAGGAAAAGGAAATTCAGTTTTATCGTATCATTTTCCCCCCCTTTCCAAGGTGCTTATAGTAGTTTTCAACTTACAACAGGTTGCTTAGAGACTTTCAAAGATATGACTGCTGCCCCAAAAGATACAATCTGTTTTTGAAATTACGACAACTCCCTCCCCCCATGCAGTCATGTGATCCCTTGGGCACTTGGTTCACCTTTATGGACGTTTGCAGTGTCTCATGGTCAAATGCCTATGATTTTCAACTTTTTTTTGCCAGTTTCCAGCATTTTTACTTCCAGTTTCTGGAAAAAAAATACCCGTTGGGTATAATGGATTCATTTAACATTCACAGCATTTAACATTCACAGCATTTATTTAATGACCATTCATTTAACTAACACCATTGTGTTAGTTAAAACACATTGAAAAAAAAAAGTATTGCCAAAAAAACCCTATTGCAACCAGTCTGCCTTCCATTGAAAACATGTATACTGCACATGCCAGAAAGAGGGCTAAGAAAATATCTGCAGATTCCTCACATCCTGGATATAAACTGTTTCAACTCCTCTACTTGGGATGCTGCTACAGTAAATAAATAAAGTATAAATACAGCCAAATTAAGTATTCTATTAACAACTGTGGCATTTGCTTAATAACTGTACTGTTTGCTTAATGACCAACGCAAAAAATGTTGTTAAATAAGGTCCAGTCACATGGTGGCATGTTTAATGAGTGCAAAAACTTAAAAGCATAATTCTGGGCTCAATTATGGTTGTAAGTTTAGGATTTACCCATAGTATGTGCTTGTGTGAATATGTCCATAGTGTATATAGTGTACAGGATCACTATGTCTTTGTGTTTCTGTGAATATGGCTGTAAAGTAGCACATTGCATATCTGCATATGCAGATTATATACCTTGTGTGCTGAGTTTCTTCCTATTTTATATGGTGAGTTTCTCCCTAGTTATATATGCTGAGGATCAGGGATCAAATGCTACCAGTTCGGACTGGTTCATCTGAACCAGTAGTAAAATATTCTACCGGTTCAAGCAAATCGGCAGAAAAAAAAAAAGCTACCGGTCCAGGCAAAGCGGTACTTCCGACGATCAGCTGTGTGAAATCCTGCTTTCTAGTGAATCTAAATCATGAAGCCCTCGCTGTTCTACTTACCTTCGCAGACTCAGAAAAGGCTTCTTATCCTCCTTTTTCAGTGCTGCCAGTGGCGCGTGCGCATGCATGCATGCACGCGCATATCTTGCTGAACCAAACCGGCAGCAAACTGAACCGGTAGCAGACTTCAGAGCATTTCACCCCTGCTGAGCATGTTGTAGATGAACCTATGTGAGTCTGCTAGCTCTAGATAGAGAGGTGCAATTTTATGGATAAATAATATATGCACGCATATATGCTATTAGATGTGCACCCAAATGCTTGCATTGACCTCAGATACCCCAAAATATTATCTCCCCCTAGTTTAAATAATCAGGGAGGTCACCTAGGTGATTTCCTTATGTCATATAAACTGTTTATAAACTGTTTCAACTCCTACCCTCAAAACGACGCTATAGAGCACTGCACACCAGAACAACTAGACACAAGAACAGTTTTTTCCCGAAGGCCATCACTCTGCTAAACAAATAATTCCCTCAACACTGTCAGACTATTTACTGAATCTGCACTACTATTAATCGTTTCATAGTTCCCATCACCAATCTCTTTCCACTTATGACTGTATGACTATAACTTGTTGCTGGCAATCCTTAGGATTTATATTGATATATTGATCATCAATTGTGTTGTAAATGTTGTACCTTGATGAACGTATCTTTTCTTTTATGTACACTGAGAGCATATGCACCAAGACAAATTCCTTGTGTGTCCAATCACACTTGGCCAATAAAATTCTATTCATAACCTGTAGATCATTGGTAGAATGAGCCTAATTCAATCTAGTATCTTCATGTTGTCTGAAAGGTCTTCTCTGAGAATCTTAAGAGATAGATCATTGGCTTTTCTTTATATAAGGCAGCTTCTTACGTTCCTATGGATACTTGATGATAAGGTAAGCCGTTAATCCATTTCCATGAACCATGCAGATCGCTGGCAGTCACTTAGCAACTGTCATTTCCAAAATGGAAACTTATGTTAATATAGCTGTACATCTACTACTGCATTTAGAAAATCAGTTCAGATGCAAATCTCTATCCTGATGAACAGGTGCCAATAAAAAGTTTATTAATTAAAATGACATCTTATTTTAAGACTTGATTTCAGACCCCCACCATCATTTGTCATTTGAAGTCATGATATAGCATCAGATGTAGAAAAATTAAATTATGCAGGCATTATTCAGCCCCTGAAATGTTTTCATTATAAATAAAAAAGATTGGGGGGAAAAATGAATGAAATTAGCATTTAAATAACATGTCATATGCAGTAGTAACTGTTGTTCTGAAAGCTGGTTAGCCTCTATTAAAGTACATTATATAATAAAAACATACAATGATGCTACAGATAAAATACAGAATTGAGGTCTCTAACTTTACCCCTATCTTTCTAATCTGAGAAGAACTGACTGCTCAGGTTGAAATAAAATTGCACATCCTTCTTCAGATTGTCAAGACATAAACGGTTGATTGTTCAGATGTGATGAAGTGGGGAATGAGTGGGATGTAGTATCATGGAAACCCACAAGATCTCTCTTCAGTCTGTGTTTTCATTTTTGTATTTCAAAAGACTTGTGTGAGTGGATTTTGCCCACCTGCATATCTGAGAACCCTTTGTATAAGGGTTCTTTGTATGAACATACAAACATCCTTCCTTACATATTTCTATATAGAGTGAATAAGGCTTAGGAAATGTGATTCAAAAAAGGAGAACATTCTTTGGCTTTAAGTCTGGAAAGAAACTATGGGCAAAGAAAACTGTAAAAAAGAAGAAATCTAGAGTTTAGATCAGTGGTAGTCAACCTGGTCCCTACCACCCACTAGTGGGTGTTCCAGCTTCCATGGTGGGCGGTAGGGGTTTTGTCCGATACTGAAGCACTTCCCTTTTTTAAATTTAATTGACTTTTTAAAAAAATTTCATAGCATTATTTAAAAACATTTTCATTAGGTTTTTATAAAATTCCCCGTGACAATTTAAATTTCTGAAAATATACTATTTGCATTGCCCACGCAAAAGTTTAGTTCACGTTATGTAAGTGAAACTAAATGGCGTAATAGTGCGATCGCAAACAAAAGAGCCTCGTCCCAGAATAGCTCGTGCATCTCTCCCCGAACCGGTGGGTGGTTAGAAAATTTTACTACTAACAGAGATACAAAAGTGGGCAGTAGGTATAAAAAGGTTGACTACCCCTGGTTTAGATGCTGGCTTTGAATAATCAAGAAACTCTTAGGGACCAGGTTTCAAGCTCTATTCCTCCATCATTCATCTAATCTTTTTTAAAAAACCTTTTCCTCCCAAAAGCAACCAGCTTTGAGGTTCCAGAGGGATTAGCTATTTTAGAATCAATGTATTCCACAGGTGGGAGAGTTATTTCACAGAAACAATTCTTTTTTAGGCAGGAGTGGATTAATGGATGAATTAATCTGACAGTATCGCACTTCCACTTGTAGCTAATAACATTTGATTTCAGTTTTTATCCAGTTAGCACACTTAGGAAAAATTTTTTTTAAAGGGAAGAGAGTATAAATTTCTATGCTGCTAGAGCTAGCATTACAAAATGGATATGTCTAATTTTCAACACATTTATCAAAGGTGTAACATTACTTATATACAGTGGTGGGATTCAAGTAGTTTAACAACCGGTTCTCTGCCCTAATGATTTCTTCCAACAATCAGTTTGCCAAACTGCTCAGAAAGTTAACAAAGTACCCCAAAGTGGTACGAACTGGCTGAATCCCACCACTGTTTATACACACATACCACAAAGAAAATACAGTTTTAAAACATCCATAGTTATATAGCCATTTTATTTTTTTTTTTTTTTAATTTTTTTTTTTTTGTTCAAAAAGTTTTTATTGGTCAAAAAAGGTATATACAAATACATATCAGGTATGGCAAATTTTCATTTTTCTTATCCTAGATAAGAATTTTACTCAAATTTTTTAACACATACAACAGCCATATGGCAAGCAGGTGACACGAAGTAGCTAAGTTTACAAATCTTACATACGCAATAAAGAAGGGTCAAGAATAAACAGAATATCATACAAAAGAGAATAAGGAAAACCAACACAATACCAAATATCTTTATCACTTCCTAGTTTTGGATCTCAGAACTCTGGGTTCAGCCTGACCCAACTCCAGGGCCGCAACAGCGGCAGCCGCCACCGCCCCATGGTCTATAACCTCCCCTTCTTCAATTCCTGGGTCATCTGATTCCAGGAGGGCTTTGTGTTCCTCCACGTAGGCCGTAGCCTCCGCAATTGTACTAATTTTTTTCCTAATGCCCTCCCGGAAAATCATCAATCCCTCTGGCATCAGCCATCTGAAGCCCACTCCCTTCTGGTACAATTTGCTTGACAAAAAGTAATATTTCTTTCTCATTTCACGTACCTGTCTGGGAATCTGCCTCAGAATGGCTATCTCCTGCCCCTGTAAGTCAGTGCCCCACTCCTATGTTTTCTAAGAATTTCATCTCTCGCCTCTCTTCTCACAAATTTGACATGAACCTCTCTGGGAACTGCATGCGTGCGTGCATATTGTGAATTAACTCTATAAACTCGATCCACATCCCAATTCATGAAATCAACACCTCTCCCAAGAAATTCTCCCAACAATTTAGTCACAACATCTCTCAAATCTTCTTGGTCCACTTCTTCCAAATTTTGAAACCTAAGGAAATAAGACATTTTATCCATCTGTAGTCCAAGCACAGCATTGCCTGTCGCCTCCTCTCTTTTCTGCACTGCCCGCATCTCACCCTCCAGACCTTCCACTTTCTGCTTGTTTTCTGCTGAGACTTGTTGAGTATCCTTTAAATCCTTTTGGATAGTCACAATTTCTGCTCTTATTTCCGTTTGGCCTCTTTGCAAATCATCCAGTTTCTTGTCCATATTGTATAACTTTTCCAGAATTCTCCATCTCTCCAGCAGTTGGTCTCTGACCTTTGCCATTTGGAAAAAAATTCAAAATCCTCAGGCAAGCACAGTATCCTTGTAATTTCCTCCGGATCCACCAGGGGCACTCACAGGAGCAACGAGTCCAGAGTACAGTTAGTCAACCAGGAAGTCAAGGGAAGTGATGTCATCAAGATTCTCATAGTGAAGGCGGAAGCTGGACGCCACCACTGTTCTCAGAGGAGGGGGCCTCAAACCTCCCTCCTAAATTTCTCCATCACCTCTTCTCCAGAGCTCCACAAAACCGTAATCTTCTTATTTTAAGTTCTCCTCTCCAGAATGACTCGTGCTCCTTCCAGCCGCAGGGGAGAAAACCCCCGCACTCGGAGCACTCCACTGCCACCGATATCCCTTCCTTCTCCATTCCTCAATTCTTCTCCGTTCCCTGTTCACCACCAGGCTGCTGCAGTTATAAATCCAAAGCCCGGTGTCACGGGCACAGCGCCCAGGCGACGACCAAAGTAATGGCCGTGGCCTGTGGCCTCGAACCCGCCGAGCCTAGGACGCGCCAGCATCGGGTCCCCCAGTCCTGTATGTCGGCTGGGAGACCCCTGGCGAGCCGTCCGTGCGGCAGGTGTCCTTTTCGGAACACCTGGCCCCTGGGGGCCTCGGCGGCGGCCGGATTCGGGCACTGGGGGCAAGAGAAGCCTCCAGACGACCCGTTGCCCCTGGACACCGGAAGTCGTCTCCATATAGCCATTTTATTGTTATTAGTGGCAGTCTTTTTTAATAGAGCTAAGAAATAGATTCCACATTTGGATAAAATTACCCTTTATTGTTCTTCAAAGATCTTTGCTATTATTTTTTCAGCTATTTTTTTTCCCTAAAACAAAATCACTCCCTAATAGATCAAAAAGAATTAAGACTGGAAAGAAAGAAACTACCAATTAAACTAAACGACATGCAAATTGCATGTCACCCTGCTCCATTTTTCTGATTTTTCTTTTCTTTTTTATACTGTAAATGTTCAGCCCACGTGAAGACAGGCTGGAAATCTAATCTTCCTTTTTGTTTCTCTAAACAACATGGTGCTTCTTGAGTTTTCCCTGTAAATCCTACGCTCCTGTAAGGATTATTCTTTTCAACAAAAGGGTTGAGAAAATGATTACCTTTTCTCTTCCTCGACCTAATTTAGATCAGGCCACCCTGTACTTAGCATCAAGTGAATAAGATCAGATGCTTCAACAAGACAACCTACAATTTGTGCTATTGCCTGCTTCAGGGCTGAGGGAATCCAAAAAGAATAGGTTGACCCCTTCTGAACTGCAGAGAATACCCCTGATGATCTCAATTCAATTTCCTCCAGCTTTATTTCTGAATCTGGCACAATTCTTTTCTGCCATTACTGTAAAGCATTCTTGGAATCAAACTGAAATGGACAGATTTGTACCTGAAAGTACAGCTCTGCACCCCGTTGCAAAGCCATACCAGATTTCACAGTGTCCAATTGAACACGGGCATCCATGGGGAGGTTAAAAATGGATGGCAGCAGTGAACATGTGATCAAGGACACATGACTTCGCCAACTTCCTGACCTTCGAACCTTTCGCCGCGAGCTTAAGACACATCTGTTCATTTGCGCAGGACTGGACTAGAATTTTTAAATTTTAAATTTGGTTTTAATCAGGTTTTATTATTTTATTGGGGTTTTAACATTTGGCCGTATTTAATAAGTATTTTAAATTGTGGTTTTAACTTGTATTTATCTATGTGTATATTTTACTTGGCTGTAAACCGCCCTGAGTCCCTCGGGAGATAGGGCGGTATAAAAATACGATAAATAAATAAAATAAATAAATCAAGACCTCAACCCTTTTAAAAAGGGCAGGACTTCCAACACATTGCTCCAATTGCCACCTTGGGCCCCGTCTCTGCTTCCTGCAGATCAGAGGTGGGATCCACTTACCTTCCCTACTGGTTCACAAATGTGAGCGCGAATTCTGCACATGCGCAGTAGTCTCGCATTACATCCAGGCAGGTGGGCGGAACCTTCCACAGTTGCCGCTACCGGTTTGCGCGAACTGGACAGAACCAGCTGAATCCCACCACTGCTGCAGATGCTGCTGCTGGTGATGGGTTTTGCCCATCTTATTGCAGCAGGCACTTATGTTGAATACGATGCCATTCAAATAATTTTTTCCCATGTTTTTAATCACTGATACGATTTAAAAGTTACCAGCAACATGGTTTAATTGGGAGGAGTTTTCTTATGTGTGGTGGAGATGGCTTCAGAGAGAAGCTCAATTAATTATTTGGCAATTGTTCTGCTATCAATGCCTATAAATAAATGTATAGCTCACGATCTGATACAAAATATAGTACACTGCCAGATACAATATTATACTTTTCTGTCTTCCTTTCATCCAAAGTATTTTTGGGAAGCATATACTGTATATTTTACTTCTGCCACATGTAGCAGAATACTTCTCCATCCAAGTCAAAATTAAAAGGGAGGTTTTGGCAAATACATTTTCTTCAGCTACAAATGCACTTTAAATGAAACTCATTAAGGGCAACCAGAGGGGACATTCGCAGATGGAGAGGAAAAGGCAGGTGTGAGGACAGTTAGGCATCTGTGAGAACTGCAGGAAGAACAACAGCAAAATAAATATTTGGATGCTCAGGGTAAAAACATGAGGCAAGGAGACAGAACAGCCAAGAGAAAAACATTTAAAAAGTTATTTGTTTGTAAGATTTAATTCCCCACAATTGAACCATCAAAGGGCCTCTGGTGGCGCAACAGGCTAATGCAGCCTATTATTAACAGCAACTGCTTGCAATATTGCAGGTTCAAGTCCCACCAGGCCCAAGGTTGACTCAGCCTTCCATCCTTTATAAGGTAGGTAAAATGAGGACCCAGATTGTTGGGGGGCAATAAGTTGACTTTGTATATAGTATACAAATGGATGAAGACTATTGCTTAACACAATGTAAGCCGCCCTGAGTCTTCGGAGAAGGGCGGGATATAAATGCAAAAAAAAAAAAAAGCTTTTGCCAAAAGACTACATATAAAAAATAAAATAAAATGAAAATCCTTTGGATTGTTCCCCCCCCCACTTTCTCTTCTATTTTTAATATGAAACTACCTGCATTTAAAGTTGTAATTCTTGCTGTGCAAAAGAGTAAGGTTTCAAGGAAGCGAGGAAATGTGGACGCTATTTGTGTGTGTGTGTGTGTGTGTGTGTGTGTGTGTGTGTGTGTGCGCACACACACACACACACATCCAAATTCAGACTCAGGCTTCTAATGCTTTTCAGCATTAGAAGATGGTATGTGCTTTTTATATGATTGTTATTTCTTTTTGGGACTCTGTTGTGTTCCAGTTCCACTTTATAGAGTTCAGACGATTTCCAAATAACACTGGGCAACAAACACAAAAGCAGCGTGAAAGAAATATTCCAGCAATTTCTTCTCATAAAAGTTAACTGTATCAGAGGAAGAACAATGCACCAATTTTAACAAGAAGCTGAAATGAATTAAGTATTTTGAGAGTAACCTGGATCTATATAAAGATGAGTCAGTAGGGCGAGGTTACAAAGATGAGGATGTGTCTGTAGCTATTAAAACAAACCTGGTGTTTTTCTCAGTAGGTCACACTGAGGTCTTATCAAGCGACTAAAAGTTAAGATGGAAGTGAGGAAGGTTAACTTGATTCTAATCTCCTGAAAATACCAAAGTTGGGGGCATAGTTAGGCCCTACCAGTAGTTATTCTGAGGCTGAAGTCATTCCTGTAAGGCAGTGGTTATCAACCTTTTCTTCCCCGTGGACCCCCTTTAGATACCTTTTGTGGCTACAGACCATGGCCATGGACCACCAAAACTTAACTCGAGATTCGAGTTATTTGACTGCATCAAATATTTATTTCAATTTTCTCATGAAGGTCTTTCAAATTTGGAGAGAAGGGGAAATAAGCTAATCTGTTAATGCACACAATCCTATTATATCATTATTGCAATGATTCCATATGAATTTAAAGTAATAGTATCAACACTCTTTCCCCTCAATTGGCCCATTTTAGGGTATTCTGATGTGCTAATTCTGAATTTGAAGTTTTTACAATTCTGCTCACCTCTCCCCCTTCCGCTTGTTTGTCTGTGTTCAGTCACCGTATATTTTTGTTTACGGGTCCAGGGCCACCACTTGGAGGAACAGACTTCAGCCCCGTTGTGGCCCCATAGAAGGCCGCTGGGTTAAGAAAATGTGTTTGAGAGAAAAACCGCCTAATTAAAGTGATTCTCACCAACCATTCTAGCACCACAACTACAAACACATGGAACCATTAATATGACATACGCATAAGAAAGTCACATGCAAATGGAAGCTGGAAAATGATATGAATAAAATTTTACAAGTTGTACTTCGCTTAATGCAAGCTGTTGACAAAAAGGGAGCATATTCTATTCATATAATTACAACTAATGAGAATGCTGGTGCTGCATTCACACTCACAAGCCTTGTTATATCCGGCTTAATAGGTGAAACTTGTATTCTGAGTTCTGACTCTTATGTTTCTATGCTTATTCTTAAAATAAACGAAAGCAGATAATGATTTTTTGCACATGACGTTGTTATGAAAGGCATCAATACTTTCATAGCCCTCTTAGTTAGTTCTGGAAAATCTGCTTGTAGGTGAACCCAGATATTTGGAAGGGACTGTACTTTAACCTGAAGTTTCAAACCACCATCTATGGATATTTCTTGAGCTTGTCTTTCTCTGCTGCTCTGAGCCCTTCTAGTTCATACACATTAACTGAAAAAAGTATCTCTAATCCAGTTTTTGCTTGCATCAGGAAACAGGAAAATATTCACGGAAACTGTGCTGCAAATCTTCCAAATATCGTGCAATAAGTGATGTGTCCCCCTTTTTGTTGTTAGTTGCGAAGTCATGTCCGACCCATCGCGACCCCATGGACAACATTCCTCCAGGCCTTCCTGTCCTCTACCATCCTCTGGAGTCCATTTAAGCTCATGCCTACTGCTTCAGTGACTCCATCCAGCCACCTCATTCTTTGTCGTCCCCTTCTCCTTTTGCCCTCAATCTTTCCCAGCATTAGGCTCTTCTCCAGTGAGTCCTTCCTTCTCATTAGGTGGCCAAAGTATTTCAGTTTCATCTTCAGGATCTGGCCTTCTAAAGATACTTCTTTATTGATGGAACAAAGAAAACTTTGTTTTCTTGCTTTCATTTGTTTATTTGGATTTAACTACAAAAAATCATAACATTTCTTCAAGCCTTCGCAGATCCCCTGTGACAACATCATGGTCCCCCAAGAATCCGCAGACCACAGTTTGAGAGCCACGGCTGTTTTCCACTGCATAAATCAGGCCTGAATAAAGAGATGCTGGTTTGAAAATTTGACACACAGGAGAGGTTGGCTGCCCACTCAGTTGAGACACCATTCTTCTTTAAATCTTTCATTCCTTTGACTTTTTTTTTTTTTTGCTATTCTCACTAAAATCCCACTGATTTCAACTGGACAAAGCAGGAACAAAAGGGTACCAATGGGAGATACTTAAGAGGGATGAATTTTATACCACAGGTTTTCAGTAATGGGTAGACCTCTGCTGTGCCATACTTGATTTTTCATCTCTTAAGCATAACACACGTGGCTTCACTATATTCAATAAACAAAAGGTTTTCTCCCATTCATATTTTAAGTGCCGTGATGAGAAGAGATCCATTTTTGAGGCTGACAGTAGTAAGTCCTTAGATTAGCTCAGGGGAACATTATAAGCAGTGTAAAATGGGATCTACTTTCACAAAAGTGTTCATAGGATGGATAGCATGGCTGTAAGAGGTCTGCAGATAGATGAATACAGATTCAATATACAAGTGTTTCTGAAAGGAAAACTATTCATGGTGGCTTAATGACATACTTCATTTATTCTGAAGAGGCCAAAAATCTGCCACAGCATAGCATGTGCTGGTATTTAAGATCTGATGAGGACAGAAATGAATTAGAGAGGCAGTCAAATCCTATTTCAGTATACAATGGTCAAGCATTCTATTATTGTTTCCATTTATATAGGCAGGGAACGCAGAAGAACTGTTAGGGGCTGCTTAGGATCATTTGATGGTTGCCTTATTTCACTGTATTACAAACAGCCCTAAAACCCTCATGGAAAGTTTGCATTAATTCAATATTTGGGGTTTCCCCCCTCAGAAGCATTTTAATGTGCACTAACTGCTCCATTTATTACTCTTTTTGTAAGCAGCTGTAAATATAGAACTTTACAGAAAAACTAGATGCAAATAGATATACATGCTACTGCTTCTGTAGTAAGAACAGTAATAACATTCAGAATACATATATATATATCCCAGGTGCCTTTTTAATAACTATAAGCCACTAAGAAATAAGGTTAATGTCACCAATTTTTTTTTGGGGGGGGGAGGGAAATAAAGTGAATGCTTGCTGACATTTTTCATGGTTAATAGCACAATTCATACCATTCATACCATAACATTAAACATGTTCTTACATGAGGCTAAAATATAATTTGCCTAATGTGATTGGAAAACAGACGAATATCCCATCTTTAAAAAACAACAACAGAAAAAAGCTTCGTGAATTTTGAGTGAAGACAATATTGTTTATTTGTCAATAAACAATAAATATAGAAAAAAGTATTATTTGCTTGGGGTTTTTTTTTATATCAAGAGATAAATCCATGACATACGATTTATAAAATGACTTATCCGTAAAATAATTTGCTGCTGAGTGTGTGGTCCAAACTAGGGGTGGGTTCTACTTCCATTTACTACTGGTTCGCATCGTGCCACGCATGTGCAGATCACTTGTGATGACGTTCGGATCAGTGGGCAGAGGCTCCCACTGGTTTTACTACCAGTTCTATGGAACCGGTCCAAACCGGGAGCAACCCACCACTGGTCCAAACTGGAAATGACTACAATGTGTTTGAGTGTGCAGAGGTGGCTCTTTTAAAACAAGAGTTTTATTTGTTACGTTTGCTTAGATTTCCATGAGTATATTTCCTCCTAACAATGTAGTAATTATCAAGAGCTTAAGAGTTATCTGGAGCCTAGAGCTGGAAATTCAAACAATCAAACTGATGTTTTATTCCTACATGAACACGTGTTTCATGCTGGCGTTTATATGGTGGCTGGAAAGCCAGGTGCGCCTGGAATTATTTTATGATAGATACCCATGTCCTTGTTTTTCACATCACAGTAATCATTGACCAAATTGCTGGATTCCCACATCACTGCTCAATTGCTTCCAGCTGATGAGAGTTGGGCTGAAGTTTCAAATAAGCAGTTGGATTTGAGATCTGATCCAATTGTCACTTTGAAATGGATTTTTGACCAGTTTAGAACAGTCTCTAGCAAGGCACTAGAGAAAGTCTTGTAGATGAAGCACCTTTTGGAGATTAAATCTGAAGAACTGCCATGGTCAGGGATAAGCCTTAGGTAATTTACTCCAATTATCAGATGTCTGAACCACTGGAAATTTAGACAAAGCTTTCAGATGAAATTTAGTTTTTTGCTGTAAGCGAATTTGATCCAAACTTTGCATACTTGATTTTCTTTCTGCAGAAGCTTTCCGTGATATATGACTTTCCCTCATGAATCTGGACTTTGGGAATACTTGATGATGATTTTTTTCTACGACAACAAAATACCCCGAATCACCATATAAAGAGAAACAATATTTCAAAACAATAGCCACTTTTTTCTAGAATTGTGGATTCTATTCCTGCTCTGCTATTTGCAATAGGATGCATGAAAAAAAAAAACACAACCCATTGTTAGTACCTCTAACACATATTCCCAATTGCTGCGAAGCAGTTAAAATGTACTTTTCCAATAACTGAACAGCAATGGTAATTTGCAGAAATATCCCTTTCATTTACAATTTAAAATACAAATTTTAGTTTCTGTTTAATCAATGGTTTATAATGAGATTGCCTTTTTGCATCTTTAAGGGTCAAAAGAAAATTCAATCCCCTTTGGTATTTTACAGAGAGAGGGGTGGGCAATGCTTTACAGAATAGGGCTATATCTCCTGGGAGACTATCGGAAATTATCAAGATTTTTTTCTTGGAGGTTAACTGTGGGAATATGTATGAGAAGCTTCTGGAAGGTAAATGATTCACAGGTAGTCCTCGACTTACAACAGTTCATTTAGCGACCGTTTGAAGTTATAACACACTGAAAAAGGTGACTTATGACCATTTTTCACACTTATGGCTACTGCAGCATCCCCATGGTCATGTGATTTACATTTGGATGCTTGACAACTGGTTCATATTTATGACAGTTGCAGTGTCCCGGGGTCATGTGATCATCTTTTGCGGCCTTCTGACAAACAAAGCCAATGGGGAAGACAAACTCACTTCAACAACCATGTTACTAATTTAACAACTGCAATGATTCACTTAACATTGCCACAAATGTGGCACAAATGTGGCAAGAAAAGTCATAAAATGGAGCAAAACTCACTTAACAAATTTCTCACTTAGCAACATAAATTTTGGGCTCAGTTGTGGTCCTAAATCAAGGACTACCTGTGCCTCCTTAAAACTCTCCAATCAGGCTAAAAAGCAAGGGAGTTAAGGGTAGAGTAGAAGAGGTAGCTTTTCATCAACCATCACTTCCTGTTCCCATATTTAATTCTGAGGGGAAAAAAATCCTCAGAATGATTTTCCTATTGTGTCTGCGGGCCCCGAACCTGGCCTCCTGGCAGAGAGTGACTCAGAGAGTGAGGGGGAAGAGCCTACAGGGCTTCCCTCTGCAGGACCTTCCTCTCTGGTTCCACTCCAGGTTCCAGAGGCAGGCCAGGTGGAGGAGGAGGAGCTGACATGGCCTCTTTCCCCCGACCCCTCCTTCTCCCTGGCAACGCCCCAAGAGCCAGCTGAGGAGGATCAATCTTGGCTAGATGCAAGGCAGCGACGCCGAGGGAAACGTGCACAGCAAAGGAAAGGGAGGGGCCGGCCCAGGGAGTGCTGAGTCATGGAGCCACACCCCACAGGGTATAAAAATGGGTGGAGCTGCCATTGGGCTTTGTGATGGACAAAAACTGACTTTTGGAAACTTTGGCTGCTTTATTGAGAGACTAAGGAATTGGCTTTTGGATTTCTGTTTATTTCTGAACTCTGGGTTACTCAGCAACGGACCGCAGTTGCACTGAAGAGATAGGAGGACTTGGCAGGCAATCGCAGGTTCATTGCCAGAACTGATATCTGTAGTAGGAATAAATTGCTGGCAAATATAGTCAGCTCGCGTGTCTTTTGGGTTGTGGTTGAGGGGGACAGAACACTTCCTGGGTCAGTGTTTGCAGCATGATTGTGAAGGCCAGGGGTCAAGTGGGATGCTGGAGCCCCTTTACAAAGGTTAGAAAAATCTGCAGAGGTTTTTATTTTTATTTTAAATGTACACCTCAGAGAAAAGACTCATATATTCGTTTACTGAAAAGGAGAGGTTAGCAGCATTTTTCAAGGGAGCTATGATCAGCGATTTATCATACAACAAAGGGGAGGGGGGGGAAATCCTCAAATGAACTGTTTTTGATTAGTTCCCCAGACTTGTCAAATAATATGTTCATTACAGTTGTGCTATGTTGTAATTTCTTTCCATTTAACGCATGGATCAATTTATTCTTTGATTCTTTTAAGGAAATGTAGACGCATGTCTTGCAGCATTTTAATAAGTATATGTGTACATGAAAAGAAAAGGCTCTCATAATTATGCTGAACTAGATCTCAGGTACATTACATCAGAACTTTCTATATTGCCCTCCAACCAAGGAATAAATCATGACTGAAACCTGGCTTAATACATCTTGGCCTGAAGATCAAGACTCAATTCTCAGCCATTGTGCTTTCTTTCTTCGACACAAAGATTTTTCCTGACACTGAGTTTTCAAAAGCAGTCTTGGGGCGGGGGGGAGGTTGAATTATGAACAAAAGTTTTATATTTAAACAACTACCTTTTCTTTTCCTGGCCTCTGCTGAGCCTAGATTCTTTAACCATTTTTGCTAACTCACTCACATATTAAGGGAATTGATTTCTTGCCTCCACATAATAGAATCTGAGAGCTGGAAAGGAACATTCATGCCGTTTTTCTGGCTGGGTAAAGGCATCCAGTTAAAATATCCTCAGAAATTGTTTAGCTAGTGACTGCTTTAATAAATGAGAGCCCATCACTTCCCAGCTGGATTCATCATCAAGCCATCTCCTTATGTATCTTGTACTTTATGGAAAGAAAGTTATTAGGCACAAACCTATGACTGTATTCAGAGTCTTACAGTTAGCATTGATTTTTTTTTTTATTTTCTTGGGTTGTTGGGTTCCTGAGGATGCTGCTGTTTCAGTTTGGGAAAGCTTTCTTCAATTAGTGGCTCAATGCCTCTGTGGCCATTCTCTAAGTCTTTCTCCAGCTGGGGAAATGTATTAGGTGGCACTAAGTTAACTTTCCCCAACTCAACCTACCTCCGAGGATTGTTGAGAGGAAACAGCCCTATATCACCTTAAGCAGTGGTGGGTTTCACATATTCTTACCACCGGCTCGCCGTGCGCGCACGCTCACTTCACGTGCACGCTTTCCGCGCATGTGCTTTGCTTGTACATGTGACTTCCATGCATTGTCCGGCCTTGAAAATGTGGCTAAATAGGACAGCATTACGTCTGGGCAGGGCAGCCCCCCTGCCCGCAGTTGCCGCTACTGGTTCGCCCGAACTGGTTTGATCCGCTGAATACCACCTCTGACCTTGAGCTGAGATAGGATAAAAGCTTAACAATAAATAAATAAATAGATGGATTGGGATTATGAGACTCGCAATTCAGAACCAGTTGTTTACTAGTTGGGAAAAAGATAAAACTCTCCTTGAATAAACTTTCTACTAGTTATAACTAGGAATTGAAGAAAGACTTTTCACTCCAATTTAAAAGAAAAAGTCTTTCTTCAATCCCTAGTTATAACTAGTAAAAACAAGACTTAACATGACAAACAGTCCAGTCCGGTCTAGTGCTTAAGGTGTTGTGCTAGAATTGAGAAGATCTGGGTTCAAGACCATCCTTGGTCAAGAAAGTTTCCTGGGAGCCTTGGAGGCCTGCCACTATTTCTGACAGGATTGTTGCTGTGGGGAAAAATTGGCGGAAGGAAGATTCTGCTTATTATCTTGATCGGTTGAATAGAAGGCAGGGGATAACTCAAACCAATAAACCGACTGCATTTTATTTTGGCGGCTTCTGTGGAACAGCACTCGGGAGCGTGAAAAATGACGGTATATTCTATACATGGATTTCAACCTGTCCAATTACAGAAGAATAATCATGCTGTGAAGGACGTATCAGCCACAGGGACCTGGTTATAATGACCCCACACACAAAGATGGAAGAAAGAGAAAGCGCTGTAAAAAAAGAAAGCTTTACATCACTCAGTATTTTCAATCATTTAAAATCAATTCAAAAGGAAACTCTCGGGGCTCCTATGACCCTGAACTATAATTCCTACGAAAGGACCCTTTTCTATGGATGCCAATTCTGCCTGCACTGAACATGGCATCTGCAGACAGAGCTTTTTTGAAGTCTCGACTGCAGCTGTTCTCAAAGCCGCAAGAACTTTCAGCTTTAAAGCTGAGCTTTCAAAAGATTGCTCCCGGGTTCTAAGATTTCTTGAAGGGCTCAACTCCCAAAAGGTGATTTGAAGGTTAAGGAAAGCAAAGCTTATCACCTGCTGCAATTCTTTAGGGCAGCTACATCTTTTGTCCAAAAGCTCCAATCTGAGTCCAACTGATGCTACATGGCCCCATCATTAATCACATTTAGGTTTCTCTCCTTTACCTAGAATAGACGCTCTGTTAACAAAGCCAGAGGCAAAGTGTGTTATTTTTAAAGTTAATTATTGCCTGCTCTTTTATATTGAGCCACAAGATAACACAAATGAAAGTACAGCTAGATGACTAGAAATAATTCAGTAAGGTTTGATTTCAGGGGCTTCCACCTGTTTATATTTTGTGATGACTGCAAACTGTGTCACTGAATATCTGCCTGTCATATACTTGTTTAAAGTGTCAGCTTTTCAGCTAGTGTATGTGGCCAAATATTATAGATTAATGTGGAGGAAGTATGCCTTTGTAGGAAATAGAGAGAGAAATGGAAAGAAATGGCTTGACTTCAGAAAAAAAAAGAACCAAAATGTTGGGTCTTTGGCTGTATAATCTGATTTGTATAAAGAAATTGCTGATGTTTTGGGTTAAATAAATAGTTCTGGGAAATAAATAAGACCCAGACTTGCTGTCAATAATTTAGGCATATTTGCTAAACCTATTCCCAGATATGCTGTGTCCTTTATATTCTTGTATTATTTTCTGCCATGGAAAATTGGTTTAATTCCTGTATCCAAAGAAGATTTATAAAGTGATCTGTTTGCCCAGGGGTAAATATATATATGTTGTAGTTTCTGGTCATTGTTAATGGGATTTTCTTTTGTCTATGGTTGAAAGGTCAGGTTTTAACAATCAGTTTAAAAGGGGAGAAAAATTTATTTTGCTTTATTTTTTTTAAGAAAGGGATAACTTTGGATTATAAAATTGATTTTTGTTAAGATTAAAATATATACTTTAATATGTCTGGTACCTTTTAGTAGCCCTTTGCTGATTAGGACTGAATGATGCAGTATGTTTTTGCAATTTGATTATTTATATAGGATGAGATGGGGAAGATTTCTTTTTTAAAAACCTGCAGTACTGGAGAAGGTGTTAAGTGGGATGTCCCATAGAAATCAGGAGATTCAGACCGTTCAAATAAGTATAACAATTTATTGCGACCTTAGACTCTCTACAAGAATCTGAGCTACTAAAGTTCAAGGGAAATTAGCAGGAGTTAAGAAATTCAAAGTGGACTGGACTCAATTCTCTTGCGGGCGTGCAGGGACTCATGACTTACGATGCATTTGACCCCTCCCTCTGGTTCAGCCTGGTAATCTCCTACATTAAGTTATACAACTTATTTATACTTGTCTTTTTTCTTATTTTATCTCTTTTCATTTTTTTTGATACTTTAGGTTTTTTTTAATGTTTGTATTTTTTGTTAACATTAATAACATTTTTATTTATTTATTTATTTTATTTTGTCATAACAATATACACAAGTATCACACAAAAAGATTATATAGTATATAAACATATATATGAGGAGAAACAAGGAAGTATAAGCATATATATATATAAGAAAAAGAAACAACAGGACAGGGACGGTAGGCACGTTTGTGCTCTTATGCACGCCCCTTAAAGTCCTCTTAGGAATGGGGTGAGGTCAACAGTAGATAGTTTTTGGTTAAAGCTTTTGGGATTATGAGAAGAGACCACAGAGTCAGGTAATGCGTTCCAAGCATAGATAACTCTGTTATAGAAGTCATATTTTCTGCAATCCAAATTGGAGCGATTGACATTAAGTTTAAATCTATTGGTTGCTCTTATATTATTGCAGTTGAAGCTGAAGTAGTCTTTAACAGGAAGGACATTACAATAGATGATTCTATGAGTTAAACCCAGGTCCTGTCGAAGGCGACCAAGTTCCAAGCTTTCTAAACCTAGGATTTCAAGTCTGATGGGATAAGGTATTTTGTTGGTTACGGAGGAGTGGAGAACTCTTCTTGTAAAATATTTCTGGACACGTTCAATTGTACTGATGTCAGAAATATGGTATGGGTTCCAGACAGGCGAGCTGTAATCAAGAATTGGCCTAGCAAATGTTTTATATGCTCTGGTTAGTAGTGTGGTGTTTTTGGAAAAGAAGCTACGCAAAATTAGGTTTACAACTCTTAGAGCCTTTTTTACGATGTAGTTGCAATGGGCTCTGGCACTTAGATCATTAGATATGAAAACTCCAAGGTTTTTAACAGGGTGGGGGTCATCTGTAAGGTAATGTCCATCAAGCAAGTACTTAGTGTTTATGCATTAATTACATTAATGCAAGACAATTGGTTTAATTGCCCTATCCAAATTGGCTGCCTTTGTATATGAATGACTATTTTGCTGACTGTTAAAATAATAATTTAAAAAGAAAAGTAAAGTACAGAGTCAATGTTATGTTAACAGACGGATGCAGGTCAGAATCATGGAGGGTCAGTCAATACAGCTTGAAAGGTTAATAATCTCTTTCGCCTTTACATCGGTGGTATTTTGTGGCCTTTTATAGGCGGGGATGGTTTTTTTTCTGTTGAGGCAAGGCAAGGCAAGGAAAAGGCTTTGAATATTTGAAACAAAAATGATTGGACCTTTGGCTCCTGATTTGCAACTCAGTGAAGTTTGGAAAATACATTTCATAGGAATGAGGGTGGAAACTGGATTTCTGTGCCAGGTTCAGCGTTGTCTCCTGCATCATTTCTTTACAGCTTTGCCCAAAAGACACAAAATCCTTTGCTGTGATGAGAAATCATTACCTAGTTCAGGGGTCTGCAAACTTGGCTCTTTTAAGACTTGTGGACTTCAACTCCCAGAGTTCCTCAGTCAGCAAAGCTGGCTGAGGAACTCTGGGAGTTGAAGTCCACAAGTTTTAAAAGAGCCAAGTTTGCAGACCCCTGAACTAGTTGATTACTTAGGACAGGGATGTCAAACTCATGATGGCCCATGGAATGCTTAGATCTGGCCTGTGGGGCCATCTGGAAACAGCAAAGAAATGGCCCACGGTGCATCTGCCAGTGAAAATGGAGCCTGGGGGGTTGTGCGTGGCCCTCCCAAGCTCCACTTTCAGCCACAATGATCTCCTACAGCCCTCTGCCAATGAAAATGGAGCTCAAAGAGCACGCGGCCTCCTGAACTCCATTTTTGCTGGCAGAGGGCTGCAGGAAGCCATTGCAACATGAGTGACAATGAGCTGGCCATGCCCACCCACTCCCCTGAGGTCAAACGCAACCCTGATGCGGTCCTCAATGAAATTGAGTTTGACACCCCTGACTTAGGACTATTGATCCTACAGATTTCTTATTAAAAAAAAACACAATTAGGATTTAATTACAATGCTGTACTCCATTGGCTGTACATGTTTGTCACATTTTCTATTGCATATCAATACATTGGAAGAATCGGGGAAGTGCCGTTTTCTTTTTTGTCGGTCGAGGTGAGTAAAAAATGAAAGAGACACAGGAGAACTTACTTTATACTTACTCAAAATAATGATTTCTCTCTCGGCACATTGGTTTAGATCTGCCTCTGTCTCTGCAAATTGCCTTCCAAACTCTGATATGGAAGGAAGCCAAAATAATTCCTAGTGTCGTAGCAGAAAAGATTTATCTTTGCAGCTATGCTGCTGGAGTCTGGCTTGGGTCCAGAGTATCACAACATTGCTTCTATTTAGGCTGGAAGGATTTTCTACTCATCCCTTCTAGCCTCGCTTTCCACAAAATTGCACCGAAGTCCCTTTTGCTTACTTTAAAAGATGCAGCTTCCATTCATTATGTTTGGATTGCATTCCATTCATTTCTGTGGCTTAGTTGTAGAAGAGTTACTACTACTACTACTACTACTACTACTACTACTACAGTACTACTACTGCAAAGAAGAAGAACAGCAACAACAACATTTCATTTCACTTGTGTTTTGCTTTTCTTCTGAGGGCTCAAAACAGCTTATATTGAGATCTCATATAATTTTTGTCCGCCGAATAACAGTCCTGTGGGATGCACGGGACTAAGAGAGTAACTAGTCCCATATCATCACAAAGGCTCTCTGGTCAGATAAGGACACAAATGTGTGTTTCTCCAGTCCTGGTGCAAAATGCTTTAATTACTATATATCACTGGCTTCGGGAAATAGAAAAGAAGAGGCCATGGGGAGACCTGTAACTGAGATAGTCAGATTTTTGCAACTTTGTTTTGTTCTCAAGAATTGACAGAGGAGACCAGCCACTTATTATAAATTTTATTCCTTTCATCTAAGTGTTTCTTTTTAAAACAGTGGGGATTCTAGTAACTATCAACCATTGTGGCGCAGTGGTTAGAGTGCACTACTGCAGGCTACTTCTGTTGACTGCCAGCTGCTTGCAATTTGGCAGTTCAAATCTGACCAGGCTCAAGATTGACTCAGACCTTCCATCCTTCCGAGGTGGGTAAAATGAGGACCCAGATTGTTGGGGGCAACATGCTGACTCTGTAAACCGCTTAGAGAGGGCTGTAATCTAAATGCTATTGCTATCAGATCACTCTGAAAGAACTGCCTGCTGTGATGAATGACTGCCATTAAAACGTGGACCAGATTACACTAAAATTACATTTATGAATTCACTCAGAAGTGCAGAATGTAGTCCCAACTACTAGACTGCAGTTGCTTTCCCCAACCAGGTGCTTCCAGTTGGGTTTGGATGTCATCTCTCATTGTTCTCAACCAACAGTTAACCATCCTGGTTGAAGTACTGGGTGTTGAAAACCAGGACTTCTAGAAACACTGGTTTGGAAAATAATCCATTCCAAAGTTCTCCATTAATGATGGCAGTTGCAACTAGATTTGCTATCAGTAAGTGATGCAGTCAAAGTATTAAATCACCACGCTATTTATCAATGGCAGTGTTGGCAGTCCCGGTTACCATTGTAAAAATTGTTAAGCAAGGGCCATGCAGGTCATAAAACAAGGATTTCATGTAATAGCAATAGCATTTAGACTTATATACTGCTCACAGCCCTCTCTAAGTGGTTTGCAGAGTCAGCATATTGCCCCCAACAATCTGGGTTCTCATTTTACCCACTTCAGAAGGATGGAAGGCTGAGTCAATCTTGAGCCTGGTGAGATTTGAACAGCCAAACTGCAGCTAGCTGTCAGCTGAAGTAGCCTGCAGTGCTGGATTCTAGCCACTGCACCACCTCGGCTCTGTGTAAGCACAACCAGCAACTTTCTACTGGCTTCCCCACTGACTTTGCTTTTGAGAAGCTGGCAGGGAATATTGGAAATCCCTACCATCCACATGACTGAAGCTTTTTCCATCATCATCATTATTGTGAACTAGGTACTGAATGTCTAGATTGTGATCATGTGACCTCAGGGTCATTGCAACATCCCAAACTCCAGCGCCAATCATAAGTACCATTCATTAACGCCATTTTAACTTTGAAATAGCATCTTATGGGTTGTCATTAAATGAGGACCGCTTGTATCACGGTCATTATTTAGGATTCCAGTTACAATGGCCACAAAAAAAGCCATTTAATTTCATGATCAAAAGTTGTTTTGAAAAATGACATGAAATTAAAAGTAAATCCTTTCTTGAATTTATCAATTATTTGCTCTGAGAAGTCAAATTCTCCTCTTTAGTATAGCTAAACATTTATTTAACAAGGGAACAATTTCCTGCAAGGTAGATTTTTATTTAATGAACCAAGCAGAAAATCACACAGAAAACGTTCTACCAATGAGAATAACTACCATAAAGGAAGAAGACAAAAGAGTTCACCTTTATCCAAACGACTCATATTTACACTTTTAAGCTGAAGTAAAAATGTAAAAATATCACCAAAACTCCAATAGAAGCAAATTTGGATGTGTCAAGGAAATGCAGAAGTCAAAGGACAAAAACAGAATGATGGGAACTAAAAATGGTCTGTACAATTGATACGCTGGTCATCAACAGCATAGTGACTACCTACTGTACATAGCAACAGCACTTAGACTTATATACAGCTCTAAGCGGTTTACAGAGTCAGCCTATTGCCCCCAACAATCTGGGTCCTCATTTTACCACCTCAGAAGATGGAAGGCTGAGTCAACCTTGAGCCTGGTGAGATTCGAACTGCCAAATTGCAGACAGCTGGCGGTCAGTATTAAGTAGCCTGCAGTACTGCATTTTAACCATTGCGCCACTGAGGCTCTTATATGTTATCTTTTGCTTCACTTTCACAAAGCCATTTGAGGTTGCCTCCAAACTCATTTTCTTCTTCATTTCTCTGATACTGGAAATAATTTTGAAACCTGCATCAGTCACGGTACATATCTCCAGTTTCTATAAGACCCACTCTGTCCTTCACAGAGGTTGTAAATAAATCAATGCATTATTTTTCAAGACTCCGTCCTTATTGAATGTCTTATCACCCATCTTCTGATGAGGAATTTTCCATTGAAACACAAGTGTCCCGTCCCATGGAAAGCACCCATAAATATTTGCCAGGAAAAAAAATATTGCTTTTATGTAAAATATTCCCAGGAGAAAAGAATGGAAGGAATATGGTTTTATATCAGGTGGTTCGCTGAGATTTCTTGGATTAAGTTATCTCATAACTGAATATGAGATTCAGCTTGGTTATTTATTATACCTTGAATTTAGAGCTGCCAAGTGCATGTTTGCATGAAGGGAAAATGCACATTCTAGAGACAGGAAGCAAGCAAGCCATAAATCAGATATATTTCTTAAACAGGATTTCCATAGAAAGCCGCAAACACACACTGCAGCTATAGCTGAAATGTCAGACTGAAAGATAAATGTAATACCCCTCTTGCATCTGTTCATGCCACATATATATCAACAAATTACACTGGACTATAAGCATGGCCTTTAGATGCAAGTAAATTCTGACTGCCCAAGTATCTCCTCTTGATCATCCGTTTTGTGCCTAGCCTCTTTCATTTTGCCTCCTGAATCTCTCTCTGTCAATTTTGCTGCCCAAAGTTAGACAGAAACCTGCTTTTTGTTTCTGTTTTTCTGTGGAGTAAAAGGTCATGTTGATTGTAACGCAAAGGTCTTTGCCCCAAATGGATGATACATGGCTGAAGGTAGCAAGTCTTAGATACAAGAGCTCCCTGCTCTAAGATTTGACATCTTCAGATACAAAGAATTGAGATGGAACTATACAATTGAGGAGCTATACAGTTTCCTGTCAAGACATTTTTGCTTGGGTTTGACTTCTTGGTCAAATGTCTGACAAGGTTGTTATGTATCTTGTAATGTACCAATTGTACGTTGTTGATATACTGTCTTGTATTAAAAGCTATGGAACAAAGGATGTGGAAAGGCATCAATTTTTTTTTAAAAAGGCCTTGATACAGAGTTTGCAATTGTGCTCTGACACAATGAACCAAGAACCACTAATGGGATGGGAGAACGTAACATGCAGAGCGAAGACTCTGGGCAAAATCGTAAGTACTGGATCAGAACAATGATATTATAATGACTTTCTCTGCTTACTGTTTTTACACATGCCGCCTTTTCACAATAATATAGTTGGAAGTGATTTTATCCTTTAGCAAACGGACGGTGTAAGACATGTGGAATCGCTTTTTTTAAGCATCATCAACACATAGCTCTTAAGAAGCATAGGAGAAATGTTAATATTATGCAATACTGAACATTATGGTGCAGTGTCTGCCTAACGTTTGCATAGTTTTACATATAACAGACTTAAAATAAGAGACCTGCCAACAGAGGTGGGTTTCAGTAGGTTCTAACCAGTTCTGGAGAACCGGTAGCGGAAATTTTGAGTAGTTTGGAGAACTGGTAGTAAAAATTCTGACTGGCCCCGCCCCTATCTGTTCTCTGCCTCCCAATTCCCAGCTGATCTGGAGAAAATGGGGATTTTGCAGTAATCTTCCCCTGGAGTGGGGTGGTAATGGAGATTTTACAGTATCCTTCCCCTGCCAAATCCACCAAGTCATGCCACGCCCACCAAGCCACGCCCACAAAACCAGTAGTAAAATTTTTTGAAACCCACCACTGCCTGCCGACACTACTTCATCCCAAACCTTCATGAGTTTAAATTAAAATTACAACAGTTCATATTTTACTTGACATTTCTTAATCCCAAATTCCTATTTCCCTCCAGAAGGGCATTATATTATCAACAATTTTCTTTGTTCTTTGGGGCATAAAATACAATTATTTTATCAATCAAAAGATAAACTAACTTTCTGCAAAACTGTTTTAGGAAACCCCCCCTTTATTTAAGGTAAGCATGCTCGTAACTTGTGGTTGTCTGGAAAATGTCCACATTACCACCATTCCTTCCATATTCATTACCAGAATTATCTAAAATGCAATGGGAGATGGGAGAAAATGCATTTTTAGAAAATGCCCAAATTTGCCATCTAAATATGGTGTTTCGTTTTACATTCTACATATAAGAGCTGTGGTGGTGCAGTGGTTAGAATGCAGTACTACGGACTTTCGGTCTGGCTCCGCTGTGTTGAAAAGCAGTCTTTTTTAGACTGCTAACTCCGGTCTGTAGAGCTGTCAGGACATCGTAAATCAATTGTCCGACAGCTTGTAAATCTCCCCCTCGGGCAAAGAGGGAGAGATGAGCATTCAGGCTGAAGTTGAGACATCCAAAAAAGCCACAGAAAAAGTTTCTGGAGGCTTGAGGGGAGTGCTCTTTCCATAGCCTGAAAAGCTCCAGACTCAGAGGGATCTGCCTTTTGGCAGAAAAAAACGTAGCGTCCAGTCTCCGTGGCAGAAATTGATTTGTGATAGATTGTAACACAGACAGAGCAGAAACTGGAGTTCTAGCATTTGTTTGTAAGAAGACTGCAAGCCCCTAATACAGGATACATTTGTTGCGAAGATAGGAGAGAAGAATGCAAATGGCGTTTTGTGGAATGTGTGTATTGGAAATGAAAGTTAAGGAAATGCTTATTAACAGCTAATGTGGAACTAGGAGATATAAAAGAAGACACTGACTAAATGGAAGAAATGAGAATTTTATGATTTATATTTCTTCTTCTTCTTTGGGATTATAGTGATTTAGAAGAAAAGTTTTTTGAATTTTTCTTTTTTAACCTTTTTTTGTCCGTTGTTAGGTTATATTTTAAAAAATGGCTTTTAAGCAAATAGTACCAAAAGCTACTAAAAACTTTGAAATTTCTTCAGTTCAGATTCAAAAATTAAAAGAAGAAATTAAAGAGGAATTAAGAAATCTTTTACAGGAGTTTTTGGAGATTCGTTTTTCAGAAATAAATCAAAAATTTGATGAAATAGAGAAAGAGATGTTGGATTTTAAGGAAGTGGTGGAAGAGCAGAAGAGGGAAATGAAAATGGTAAAGGATGCAATTGCGCAAATATTAAGCTCTTGTATTCAGATGGAAGATAATTTTGAAGAAATTAATAAAGCTAATTTAGAGTTGCAAAGGAAAATAGAGGAAATTCAAAAGAATCAAAACAATTGGAACTTAGATAATAAGATGGAAGATATACAGGCAAAGGTAGATAGGGCAGATGAAGAAAGAGTAATATTACAATATAGATTAATGGAATATGCTATAAGGGTGAGGGAAAGTAGGAAGGAAAATTTAAAAGAGATTTTTACGCAAGCCTTTGCTCAGATAAAGGGTGTGGAGCCAGAAGACTTTGAGATTAATATTGAAAGAATTTATCGTGTTAATTCTTGGTGGGCAAGACAAAATAGATTATCGAGGGATGTGGTTATTTATTTTACAACTAAAAAGATTAGGTATGAAATCTTGCAAGCCTTTTATAAAAATAAATTTCAAATATTGGGACAAGATATAAAAATGATGAAGGAAATTCTTCCTAAAATGTTAAGAAAGAGAAGAGAATTTGCTTTTTTAGTGGATGAGTTTAAGAAACATCAGATACATTTTAGATGGGAAGTTCCAATGGGTTTGTCAATGAATTTTAGAGGCAGAAAGTATTTTCTTAGCTCAGTTATGAAAGCAAGACACTTCTATATTAATGTTTTAAAGAGTGGGAATCCTTTGTTGTTAGATGCTAAGTTAACTGGTTTGGAAATGATGGAAAATAGAATAGGAGAGGGGAGGAATGTTTAAGATGTGAATATGATGATTATGGTTAATTTTTGGGATTGATTTGTTTAGGATATAAATTATAGGATTTTTGTTATTTGCTATTTGTATGGTTTAAACCTATGGGATGATATTATTTAATTGTGAAGGATGGAAAGTAAAATTTATGAATTTAGATAATGTTGTGGATGTAATGATTTTAACTGTTTACTGTTATATTGTGGATGTAACTTAAATGATTATTTGTTTTAATTGACACATTTATAAGTAAAAGTTATGAAGTTAAGTTGGAAATATTGTATTTGAGAGACTTTATTTGTAATGATATTTGATTGATGGAGTAGTATTGGAAGATCGGACATTAAATGTTATGACAATTGAAGAAATATACAAGTGATGAGAATTTGAGTTCGAGAAGATGGATTGTAATTTAAGAAATGGACTTATGAAATTTGAAGGAATATACAAGTGGAAAAATTTGAATTCGAGAAGAAGGAAGAAGGGAGGAGTGGAGAAGGAGGAGAGGAAGTAGTAAAGTGAAGGAGATGAAGGATGGGAAAGTAGTAGAGGGTAGAGGGAGGTTGTGAAGAAAGAAAGTGGCAGTCGGGCAGGCCCGAATCAGCAATAAATAAAAATGAATGATTAATGATGGATAATAGCTTGTACATAAATATGATGTTGGAAAATGGAAATTAAAAAAAATTATTAAAAAAAAAAGAATGCAGTACTACAAGGCTAACTCACTGTTCACTCCAGGAGTTCGACCTTGATGGGCTCAAGATTGACTCAGCCTTCCATCCTTCCGAGATCAGTAAAATGAGGACCCAGATTGTTGGGGGCAATATGCTGATTCTGTAAACTGCTTAGAGAGGGCTGTAAAGCACTATGAAGCGGTATATAAGTCTAAGTGCTATTGCTATTATCAAAGGGTCATATTATACACAGACATGAGGATTTAAGGCATTGTAGGTAGTCCTCGTTAATGACTTGGACCTAGGAACTTCTTCACTAAGTGTCCATTAAAGAAGATATCACATGACAACGATGGACTTAGATCCTCACTTCTGCAATGGTCCTTTAGTGAAACACCAGAGGCTGTTAAGTGACACGTCACATGACCACAACTTGTGATTTCTACGGTTGGCATCTCCAGTGACTCTCTGTTTTGGAAAGTGTACAAATGATGATCACGTGATCATGGGATGTCATGATGTTTGCAAATGCTCACCAGTTGTGAAGTGTCCAAATCTCAATTTTATGACCTGGTTTCAAAGTTATTTTTTACTGTCGTAACTTCAAAAAGTCACCACACAGGGCAGTCATTAAGTAAGGACTACCTGTATGCTATTCAGCCTATACAAACATGATCTTTAATGTTTCAGACCAGTCTTTTAGACCTTTGAAACCATCAGAGTTTCTAGCTGGCCAGTTGTGTTAACATAGGTGACACTACTTTTCATTCAATCCTTGCATTTTGTTTATGCTATTATTTTGGACAACACGTTCTATTCAAACAGCATAAACATTTAATGTCCCAAAGGTTCCTTTTTCAAGAGGCAACAGGACTTTGTTGAGGTTTATTTGAAGACATTTCACTTCTCATCCAAGAAGCTTCTTCAGGTCTCTTCTCTCTTCTTGAAGAGAAGCACCTTTGGGACAACCATGACATGGCATGACTTAGAACCTCCACAGACATAAACATTTAATATTTGAACCTTTTCCTTGTATGTTTTGCTATTACTATTAGAAGCTTAAGTTTTAGAATAATAAATTAACACCTTAGAGGCTTTGGATTGCATCTCCCAGAATTCCTAGCCAAAAGGGAGTAAATTCTGAGAGCTACCATTAAAACTCCTCCAAAGGGATGAGGAGCTGTGGCAAATCATGAATTTACATGATTTTCTGATTTCATTTAAAATGTTGACAAATATGTATATATGTGTATCCACTCATGCATGCACACTCATTTATCAGGGTTTTTGTGTGTGTGTGTGAAATTTAGGGGTATATATAACATCCTTTTTGTCCTCCATTTATTTACTGGTGAAAAAAACAGGGAGGAAGAATTCTTTGGGGAGAAAATGAAACAATATATGTGCAGCAAGATCTTAAACATGTTTGCTTGGTTCACTAGCGCTTGGTTTCTGCAAAGTGTGTTTAGGATTACAGTCTCATTACAAGAGTATTTGATCTTTTCAATTGCTTTGGCAAATTATGGTCTTTCTATTACCCACAGTCAACACTGAAATGGGTTTCTTTACTTTCCAGTTTCATATGCTGAGCTTCAGTACTGCCCAATGAAGGAAAGGCTATTATGCTACAAGACACTGCAGAGGGGAAAAAAAACCCACAGTACCCCCTCCCTTCTTCATTTTGTTTTAGTCAGCTCCGATTCCTCAGTGTTTCCAATCAATATTTTGTTGCAAGCAGGTATTTGCACAGCAGCAGGAAAGCAGAAGCTTTATAATTATAACACCATGAGGAAAATTGGCAGGGAATTTGGCTCTGAGCAGCCAAAAAGACCTCTTTTGCATCTGCTGCAGAATCTACCCTGGAGCATCTAAGCATTCAAGATGACAGAACACATTTCAAAGATAGACAGACAGACAGACCTTGGTTGAATCCTCTATTGAAAGTGAGAGAGTGTCTAGGAATTGTGTCACCAAGTGTGTGTGTGTGTGTGTGTGTTTATTTATGGGACTTATCTGTTGCCTCAATGTAAGGGACTGTGAGAAAAGTTATTTTCTGATAAAAGGCAATCCCAGTTGATACAGAAGAGAGTGAAGCTGTCCACAAAAGGGCTTCATGTCATCAGAAGAAGAATGAAGAACCTTTTTTGAAGTGTCTTGGTCTGAGAAGTAAAGCTCGGTATAATAAAGCAATTTGCATTTTTGTGGCCAATTTCTGAAATATGGAAGTTATGTGTGTCACCTCCTAAGAAGTATTGTTCCAGAGGTTGTGTCTGTGCTTCTTTTGTGTGCAGTGTAAACAAGCAGCTCTGATTCTTAGAGATGGCTGTATCTGTTTTATCTTATTGAGTACATCCTACACCATTTATGCAGAGGTAGGTTTCACATAATTTCACCACCGGTTTGCCGTGCACCAAAAATGTGAGCACGTGCGGCCTTCTGCGCATGCGCTTTGCTCACACGCATGGCTTGCACGCATGCACATGGCTTAGAAAATGTGGCTAAATAGGACGGCATAGAGCCAGGGCCGCCCCACCTCAGGTTGTCGCTACTGGTTCACCTGAACCGGTCTGAACCGAATACCACCACGGCATTTATGCCTTTTTGGAAGTTTAATTTTTTAAACTAACATGTATACTAGCTTAGATATTCTGATTTGGGTTTAGATTTTGGAAATGCAAATGAAAAAAAATGTTCTCAAAAAGGCCTCTCCGAGCTTAGGAAAGAGGATAACGATTTGTAAAATATAAGCAAAGAACATTTGTATATTTTTCATTTATCAGGAAGAAGAATAACCACCTCCCTACTATATCAACAGACAGTTAGCAAGAGGATCAAGAAACCTCCAGCCCAACCTATTAGGAATAATTGGATGCTTAATTAAATGCAGCTTATTGTCACGATTTCTGCAATCTAATTCCTTTTTCTCTTTCCGTAGATCTGATGAAAAAAGACTCTGAGAATCTTCTTTTTTTAGTTATAAGAAGCTGCTAAGGGCTTAATAAAACCTAACTAATTCATGTTTTGGTAGAATATCCGAAATTTAATGCAACAGATCATATGACCTGAATGTGAAGATAAAGCTTACAGAACACCCAAAAAGCATTATTTCTCAAACATCTTTTAAAAAGAAAAGACTCATTTATCAAACACTCTATCAACGCTCAGATACCTCCCAGTCAGCTAGCTTAGGAAAAAATGTTTAAAGCTGAGAATCCGGTATGCTTTATCTTGTTTTCCTTCAGTTCTCTGGAACTACAATTCCCAGACTCTCAAACAGTAAGAGCAAAAGTCGTGCTGGCTGCAGATTTGGGGGTCTAATCCAATACAATACCAGATTGAGTGAGAGTACTGCTGTTTTCTTCGGCCACTACCTGCAATTATTGACCTGAAGTATGGGTTTCGCGTTTAGAGGAATGATCACCGTTACCCTTAGTACCCTTAGTACTAAGCAAAAGTAATTTTCAGTGATTATAGATTTATTTTTTATTTTTGTTTACATCCCTCCTCCTCCTCCTCCTCCTCCTCCTCCTCCTCCTCCTTCTTCTCATCATCATCATCATCATCATCAAATAACTCAAGGCAGTGAACATATCCAACCATCTTTGTCCTCCTATTTTCTCCACAACACCCTGTGAGGTAAACTGGGCTAAGAGAGAGTGACTGGCACAAGGCCACCCTGTTGGCTTCCATGGCTAAGGTAGGACTGGGACTTATGATCCTCCTACTTTCTAACCTGGTGCCTTAACCACAAGTTTCCCCATCATAGAAAATTACCCTGTTTTCACCCCCTGCTTCCTCCCCAGATATAGTTTCTGTGTGTCTGACCTGGGCAGTCTTTCTCCATGCTGGTCCTGCTCCCAACTCACTGCAAGCAGAAATGCTATGGGAGAACTCATAGCCAGACTATCTGTCACAAGGTTCTCCTTGAATGGAAATGACCATGAGCAAAACGGTGACTCATACCCAGGACAATCATATCCGTGCAGACAGCCACAGGTTCTGTAGCCTCTTTTGTAGCTTCAGAAGTGTTATCCTATACTTCCAATTAGATTTGTGGTGAAAACGAAGTCAGCCCTGCTTGTTACGTGGCTGCTGTTGAAGAACAGGCTCTGCTGTGAATGCATGCCTGTGACAAAATAAATATGACTTGGGGATGTTTATATTTATATACCTGACGTTCCTGTCATTAAACAGGATGACACCTCAGGCAGCAAATACTGAACATCATGAAGGGCAACAAACAATTATTCATTTAATTTATGTTGATGTTTTCATGACCAGGTATGGGGTATACTACTTAATGGATTTTCTGCTTCATCTACATTCTACAATATATCTTGACATGCATGTTGAAGAGAGGAGGCCTGGTTAATCCTTCATTGATAGGTGGAATGGTATCCAATTCTAGGTACCCCAGAAAATAATACTGAGGCCTGTGTTTTTAAACTTTAAGATACGTGGACTTCAATTCCCAGAATCCCAGAAGTATGCTGCAGAATTCTGGGAACTGAATCCACATATCTTAAAGTTGCCAAGTTTGCAAAACACTGATCTAGATCTACAGGAATTTTATCTCATTTTATTCATCTACCAGCAAAAAAAATAAATAAATTTAAAATGCTGTAAAGGATATTTAGAACTACTGAATGCAATATTAATCCTAATGGCGAAACATTAATCCTAATGGTGATTAACCATTACTCCAACATTAATCCTAATGGTGATAATTCAATTTCCCCCTCCCCCCATTTCTGAGCACATTGACCTTTCCTTGATTTATTTTTTCACCAGAGATACAAATACATTGGATGAAATTTTAGCACCCTTATCCTTCCTCTGACGTGCTAGAGCATGATAAAGAGTAAATGGTCGTTGACAGAAATAATAAAAGTAAAAAAGGTGGGTTATCAGGGCAGAACCATATATACATGCTAATAATGTCTTCTTGCTTCTCTACATGCACAGTGTCTCACGTAGAACAACGATTGATTGTTCTCTGATGATTCTAAATACTACTTAGAAAACAAAAACCCAACACTCATCATGTGAAAAGTGTAAGAATTCAAGAATTATAGAACTTAAGTAATGTAACCTATGTAGATTGAAAGGGACATGCAAACTGCATTGGCATCTGAAATCTTTTTTTCCTCAAAAAAGAATTGCCATTGTTTACAGTACTATTACTCCCTAGAAAGGGCCTTTTGGATCACCATTTTTAGGCGCAGCAGTGCAGCGCTCTACACTGTACGCAAAATATGATAGGTTACTACCACCATGGCACTTGTTCCATACTCACAGAAAAATCCGCCCTCCATCAAGTCTCCCTTAAAATAAATATCAAGGAGATTGGGAGTGGAGGGGTGTGTGTGTCTCAGTCCTAATGATTATGCAACAGGGAGTTTGATTGATTATATGCCATTAAGTCTTCCTCGACTCTTAGCAACCACATAGACAGATTTTCTCCATGCATTTGGAAATACTTGCAATTTTGTTGTTTTTAAAAGAAATAATCTTGCTTCTTTTATTGATGCAGCCATCCATTATTATTATTCAAATAAATGATCATTAACAGTATGCATATGTATTGACAGATGAGAAAGATTTCTCTCTCCCTCCCCCCCTTCCAAATCTTTGGTAAATTCTAATGATTATATATGTAGACATTTTTATCAGCTGTCTCCAAGAAATGTGGTAAACAAAGGCAATCCATCGGCATTCCATTTGTGCTTTCTTTCACATTAAGCAAAGTGTTAAATAGTTATTTCCATACAGAGTAGGATGAATTTTATTATTGCCAAGGATTGCAAATTACTTCAGAGACTCCCAGTTTGAACCATTCAGGGTGGCAGATGTAGTAATACCGTATATACTCGAGTATAAGCCGACCCGAATATAAGCCGAGGTACCTAATTTTACCACAAAAACTGGGAAAAACTATTGACTCGAGTATAAGCCGAGGGTGGGAAATGAGGCAGCTACTGGTCAATGTAAAAAATAAAGATAGAGCCAAGTAAAATAACATGAATATTTATTTGAACGAAAAACAATAAAAGTGCAAAAGGGGGTCCCCAAAAAGAATATGGTATCAAAAATACAGTATCTTTAAAAGTAACAGCAACCAAGCTAACGAGAGCTAAAATCCCTCAAAACTCTCCTCCTCATCATCTGTTTGTCCAAACAGAGCTTCAGCTACTTCAGCGTCTGTGATGTTATCCGCATATACGTTGTCATCATCACTGAGTTCACAGTCGTCATCATCACTGCTGTCACCCTCATACAATGCGCTGTCTTCACTGCCATCCATAGCATTACTAATGCCACATTTCTTGAAGGCACGTTGCACCATGTCCTCTGGAATATCTTCCCATGCATCACGAACCCACTGTGCTATTAGTTGTATGTCTGGCTTTCTCAGATTTCCAACTTTTGTCAGTTGAGCTTGACCAGATGTCATCCATTCATGCCACATTCTTCGACACGGTCCTTGAAAGGTTTATTTAAACTGACATCTAGGGGCTGCAATACAGATGTAAGCCCACCTGGAATAACGGCCAAAGTGACTTGAGATGACTTTGCCAATTTTTATGTCATCAGATATGTGGGCTCTGAACATATCCCAAACTAACAGTGATGGTTTTTTCTTTAAGGCTGCTCCTGGTCGTCCGTTCCAAATTTCTTCCAGCCATTTTTTTGTTCCATCTTCATCCATCCAGCCTTTAACATGTGCACGCACTGTAATTGTGGCGGAATTTTACCTTTAGGCAAGGTCTTTCTTTAAAAATAATAACAGGCCTCAGCTTGGTTCCATTAGCCAAACATGACAGAACGACTGTGAAATGGTTTTTCATTTCCTGTGGTTCTTAGTAAAATTGTTTTGTCTCCCAAACTTGCCACAGTTCTGTTGCTTGGAAGATCAAAGGTCATAGGCGTTTCATCCATATTTCCAATATCTTGAAGGTCATAGTTATGGATCCTTCTTTGTTTTATGATGAATGAATGGAATGACATCACTTTTTCATCAAGGTCTTTTGGCAGCTTCTGTGCAATCTTTGTTCTTTGCCGCAAACATAGGCCAAACCTATTCATGAAGCGGGTACACCATCCTGCTGATGCAACAAATTTTCAGTGCCTGGTACTTTAAATTTTTCTTCTTTAGCCATTTGAAGGCACGTGCGAATTCCCATACGTGTTACACAGTAACCATTTTGACGACACTCCATAACCCATTCATGCAATTCAGTCTCTAGAGCCCCAAATGGACTCGTTAAACCACGTCGAGCTTTTTTTGCCTTTGGAAGCTTTTCCAAGTCAGCTTTCATTTTCCGCCACTCCTTACTTGTTTTTCATCAACACAAAATTCTACTTGCAATACTGTTATTGCTTTCTTCTGCTCTTGACACAACCTTAAGTTTGAAAGCAGCAGATGACTCATGCTTTTTGTTTTGATGGTCCAGGATTAGAAGTACTGGGATCCATTCCTAACAGGAAAAAAAAATTATTACGACGTCAACTGCCATCAGGAAACCATCACCCCCAGAAAGCTGTCCAAAGAGACCCATGGACTGGCAAGCTATCTTTTCCAAAGGCGAAAAGAGGGCGAGTGAGAGGAGGGCGAGTGTGTCAAACGCCAAGAGGCGAGAGGAGGGCGAGAGTGACAAATGCCCCCTTTTTAATAAGGGAGACGATCAAGAAAAGGTCTTATTTTAAAAAGTTGCTTCCCAATACACTTCACAAAAGGTTGATGATATGGATGACACAGTCATCCATTTTCATTCCCTACCGTTCCCTTTTCTTTTCTTTTCCAGTCTGTGTTTTCTGGAAATGCTGTAACTATCACACAGCAATTTATATAACCCTGCAACACATCATCACAAGAGACAAATACCGTACATTTGTTTCTATACAAATACGTTTTCAGGTCTCTTTATATAAATGGATTTTCCGCTTCATCTACATTCTACAATATATCTTGACATGCATGTTGAAGAGAGGAGGCCTGGTTAATCCTTCATTGATAAGTGGAATGGTATCCAATTCTAGGTACCCCAGAAAATAATACTGAGGCCTGTGTTTTTAAACTTTAAGATACGTGGACTTCAATTCCCAGAATCCCAGAAGTATGCTGCAGAATTCTGGGAACTGAATCCACATATCTTAAAGTTGCCAAGTTTGCAAAACACTGATCTAGATCTACAGGAATTTTATCTCATTTTATTCATCTACCAGCAAAAAAAAATAATAATTTTAAAATGCTGTAAAGGATATTTAGAACTACTGAATGCAATATTAATCCTAATGGCGAAACATTAATCCTAATGGTGATTAACCATTATTCCAACATTAATCCTAATGGTGATAATTCAATTTCCCCCCCCTCATTTCTGAGCACATTGACCTTTCCTTGATTTATTTTTTCACCGGAGATACAAATACATTGGATGAAATTTTAGCACCCTTATCCTTCCTCTGACGTGCTAGAGCATGATAAAGAGTAAATGGTCGTTGACAGAAATAATAAAAGTAAAAAAGGTGGGTTATTAGGGCAGAACCATATATACATGCTAATAATGTCTTCTTGCTTCTCTACATGCACAGTGTCTCACGTAGAACAACGATTGATTGTTCTCTGATGATTCTAAATACTACTTAGAAAACAAAAACCCAACACTCATCATGTGAAAAGTGTAAGAATTCAAGAATTATAGAACTTAAGTAATGTAACCTATGTAGATTGAAAGGGACATGCAAACTGCATTGGCATCTGAAATCTTTTTTTCCTCAAAAAAGAATTGCCATTGTTTACAGTACTATTACTCCCTAGAAAGGGCCTTTTGGATCACCATTTTTAGGCGCAGCAGTGCAGCGCTCTACACTGTACGCAAAATATGATAGGTTACTACCACCACGGCACTTGTTCCATACTCACAGAAATATCCGCCCTCCATCAAGTCTCCCTTAAAATAAATATCAAGGAGATTGGGAGTGGAGGGGTGTGTGTGTCTCAGTCCTAATGATTATGCAACAGGGAGTTTGATTGATTATATGCCATTAAGTCTTCCTCAACTCTTAGCAACCACATAGACAGATTTTCTCCATGCATTTGGAAATACTTGCAATTTTGTTGTTTTTAAAAGAAATAATCTTGCTTCTTTTATTGATGCAGCCATCCATTATTATCATTCAAATAAATGATCATTAACAGTATGCATATGTATTGAAATATGAGAAAGATTTCTCTCTCCCTCCCCCCACTCTCAAATCTTTGGTAAATTCTAATGATTATATATGTAGACATTTTTATCAGCTGTCTCCAAGAAATGTGGTAAACAAAGGCAATCCATCGGCATTCCATTTGTGCTTTCTTTCACATTAAGCAAAGTGTTAAATAGTTATTTCCATACAGAGTAGGATGAATTTTATTATTGCCAAGGATTGCAAATTACTTCAGAGACTCCCAGTTTGAACCATTCAGGGTGGCAGATGTAGTAATAATTCAAAAATGGCAAGACAAATGTTTTAATAATGAAAATTGCAAAATTCCACCTTAATGGGACAAAAAAAAAATCAGTAATACATTCATAGCTGAGGGAAGTCTAAATTTATCATTGTTGTAAAAGGAAATGCAAATCAACATTTTCCCTCTACTTTCCAGAGTGACACACAGTCAGTTTATGTACATAGTGGGACAGAAACCAGATTGAGGAATAGTTGGGAAAACTGGATTTATTTAACCTGGAGAGGACAAGTTGAAAAGAGCGAACAACTGTAGTTTTAATATATGTGAATGTCAGATGTGTTTTCTGTTGTTCGACATAGAATTATTAAACAAATTGATAGAAATTAAAAAAAAACAAGTTTTGTCCTCAAGCACTGTATAGTTGGAATTGACTTCCAACTTATAAGGATGTAATGCTCCTGATGAAAACATGAGGCAAGGTGTTTCTTTTCCTTCATGCTCTATCACTGTGTGACGAAACAGACTTAACCCCAGATTTTGAGTTCTTCATTCTTGATCTACACATTATTTATTTTTAGATATTTTTAATTCTGCCTTTTCGCTATCAGTCTGTCCATCTATCAAGATGGTGAACATGCTAATATTTTTATTCATCTATTTTCCCCATAACATTAGCTCCATGACATGGGTTGGGTTGAAAGAGAGTAACTCAGCTGGATTTCATGCTTAAGGAGGGTCTAGAATTTATAACCTTCTGGTTTCTACGGTGATACCTTCATTCCCTATAGTAAACTAGTTTTCTGCATTGGAAGCTGGAGAAACATCTATCATGTCATGTCCAACATTGACTTTATTTATTTCTTTATTAAACATCTGTGCCAACCATCTTGCCTGGAAGTAAATCTACAGTAGGTGGCTTACAATAATTGAAAAACCAATATGAAACATAAAAACATTAACAGTTTTAAGAACTAGTTATGTATAATCCATAGGTTCTGTTTTTATATCTTGAAGGAAACGCCAATGAATAATCGTAATTGCTGTGTCATTGTATTAATTCCTCTTCCCTTTTTAAACACATTTGTACACCAAAAACTAAGTTCCACCAATAAAATAGCAGTCAAAATAGAATTTAAATTTGACGATGTCATACATTGTTGTCGTTTCTCTTACAGCTCATGTATTGATCACAAGTCTCTCTCTCTCTCTCTCTCTTTCCCCTCCCCCCTCTCTCTCACACACCTGATTTTTTTTCTGATTTCTTTTCTTTTCATTTTTTTTTGCTTTCTTTGTTTTTTCTAAAACTTCAGTTAGAGCCCACATCTCCATAAATTCTACATGGTTGATGATTTTGACATAGTTCCAAAACAGTTGCTAATTATATTTCTTCAGTAATCTACTACTAGGATGGCCAATTCACAGGTTACTTAAATATCTAGTATTTCATCTGTAGTTCCCTGGGATTTCAGAGCAGGCACAGCTAAAACGTTTGGACTATTTTATTTTTTTAAGGACATAACTTGAAGACGTTACAAGACAAAGTTTATGTCACTGCAAATATTTCTCACTGCCAACTTTTTCTATAGAAGCCTTAAGGGGTAAAATAGGATCCTTAATCATCTTTAAGATGTGGCCATCAAGTTCATACTGAATAATTCAGGCCCCAACTCCCCCCCCCAAATAAAAACAACAGCATGTGGGCTTGAAAATTTCAGTCCCACCCATTCTGGTGATGATGTATCACACGCTAGTTTTCATCTACCAGCAGAAGACAATGTTATTAAAAATCCTATCTGGCTGAAAAAGATAATTTACTTCTGGCCCGTATAAATGGCCTAGAAGAACTGTGCTTTTGCTGGAAAAAAGTTAGGAATAGTTCCTACTGATTGATGCTCTGAAGTGGTTTATCTTATACAGCATGTCTTTGGTTTTGAGCCAACAGTGGCATTAAATGAGAGGTGTTTGAATGGCACTGTGGTTTAGTGTTAAGATTTCTCTCTTTAGGAAAGATGGATCTAAAAAAACCTCATTCATGGTTTTTCATGATCCAACAGCCATTTTGGCTTGGTATATATTTGCTTATTCTGGCTTATCCCTCTGTTGCAAATGTGCAGCTCTGACATTACCATCCAGCCTCATTTCACAGTCAGTCTATTCTATAAGCGAAGTGTGGCTCTGGGTCATGTACAGAGTCAATTTCCCCGGCTCTTTCCACAATTAGAGATGAAAGGATTTGGTTTTAAAGAATAAAGGGTAATTGAACTGGGAAATAAGCCATAAGAGAGCAGTTGGACATGGTACGATTAAGGTGGGAGAAAAAACCGCAGAAGAAATTTATGAAACATTATTAAAACTGCCTGTGAGTCAACTAAATCTTGCAGTCACTTTGGGTATCATGTGGAGATTATTAATCTGTTTCTTCTCTTTTATTATATGCTAAAAATCTTTGATATAACTTACATCCTGTTGCCTGAAACTTTTCAACTGCAGCCATTTCCTTTTTAGTATTGTAAGGAAAGTACAGCATCGTCATTGGCAACCAAATAAGGAGCCCTGAGCCCTTGCTGCCAATTTATCAATTTATGATTGTCTCCAACAAAATGGGCTTCAAGGAATCTCTCTCAAGGACTTTTCCACTATAAAGTTGAAGAAATGCTCCATTTGAAGGATATTTTTTTCGACACTGCATGCAATACTTTTGAAAATATTGCTATTAATAGTTATTAGAAATTTTATTAGAAAATTTATATTATCGCCTATTTGTACATGGCGACTCAAGGCAGCTTACAGGGATATAAAACATCATATATAAAAAATAAAACTAATAAAAGAAAACAATCAAATCATAAATTAATAAAATAATATAATAGCTCCCTACCCCTCATCCCTCAACACAGCACACAAGCCATTTAATGTGCTCCATCCCGCCCAATGGCAGAACCAGGTCTTCAGCACCTTCCGGATAAGTGTTAGAGTGGGGCCCATTCTAATCTCTGTGTCACCTATCTATATGTTACAGAGAAAGCCAATTTTGTGTAGTAGTTAAGGCATCAGGCCAGAAACTGGGAGAGTGTGAGTTCTAGTCCCGTCTTGGACACAAAGCCAACCATGGGCCAGTCATTTTCTCTCAGCCCTAGGAAGGAGGAAATGGCAAACCATTTCTTGCCATGAAAACTGCAGGGCTTGTTTAGGCAGTCTTTGAAAACTGGACATGATTGAAGGGAAGAAAAAAAACCACCCTGTTACAATACAACTTCTTTGAAAAAAAAAGGAAAGCTAGAAACTCTGCAATCTTCATCACTAGTAATCTTGTTTGATCACATCTGTTTGCATCATGCAGCAGGTAACTAGAACTGGGGTATTTTGGCATTAAGATGCTGCCCTAATCTATCATTATGATGAATGTCTACTCTTGCAAGAATTTTTCCCCTTCTCCCATCACTTTGTTGTTTTAAATTATCTTCCCCCTTGCGCAGACAGATCAGCCTAAGATATTTGTATACATTATTGTCACGCGTGAGTAAGTGCATGGTTGAAATGGAAAGCGATGCAGTTAATAGGTTTCAGAGAACAAAATGTGAACGATACCAATTATTTAGGCTAGAAAACTGATACACAGAAAGGTTTAGTGAATAATAGAGGAGGAACATAGTAATACTCTTGCTCAGTGATTCTCTTCTCACTAATCAGAACCCCTTAATGGTCCAATAACTAAATTATGGTTAGCCGTCTAAATTGCCTGTTATGATAGGATTAGCTTCAAAAAGGAAAGTTGGAAGTGAACAATGCATTACAGGCACTTCCTGAGAGGACTGGCCAGCACAGCATAGTGGTTAAGATTCTGGATAGGTATCAAGGAGGGTTATTCACACTCAGTCATGGAATTTCATAAGATAAATTTGGACCAGTTGTTAATGCTAGAATGCCAACAATTTACAGCAGCATTATGTATCTCTTTGACAATATAACCACTCTACTGATACATTATGTGGATGATGTCTGGATGGTGCTATAAATCATTAACCTGATACCTGTTCAACCTATCCTCACCCTGACAGATAAAAGCAGGGTGTAAATTTATTTATTTTATTTATTTATTTATTATTTAAATTTTTATACCGCCCTTCTCCCGAAGGACTCAGGGCGGTTTACAGCCAGATAAAATAAACATTCTTATTACAAAATAAATACTATTAAAATACCACTAAAAAACTTATTCAATTTGGCCGCAATTAAAATTTAGCAAATAATAAAACCCATTAAAAACCCATTAAAAACCCATCGATAAAACCCAATTAAGAACCCATAAAAAGCTAACCCAGTCCAGCGCAAATAAATAAGTGAGTTTTGAGCTCATGCAAAGGTTCGGAGGTCCGGAAGTTGACGAAGTCCTGGGGAGTTCGTTCCAGAGGGCGGAGCCCCCACAGAGAAGGCCCTTCCTGGTGTCGCCAGACGACACTGTCGCTACCGACGGCACCCGAGGAGTCCCTCTGTGAGAGCGCACGGGTCGGTGAGAGGTATTCGGTAGCAGCAGGCGGTCCCGTAAGTAACCCGGCCCTATGCCATGGAGCGTTTTAAAGACGTTCACCAATACCTTGAAGCGCACCCGGAAGGCCACAGGTAGCCAGTGCAGCCTGCGCAGGATAGGTGGCACTCGGGAGGCACGAGGGCTCCTCTATCACCCGCAGCTGCATTCTGGACCAACTGCAGCCTCCGGATGCCCTTCAAGGGGAGCCCCATGTAGAGAGCATTGCAGTAGTCCAGACGAGACGTCACAAGGGCGTGAGTGACTGTGCACAAGGCAAATAAATTTAGTGCATAATATGTAAATTGTGCATGAGTTTTGCTTATATTAAAATTTAAAAACATACATTGAATGAATTTACATCTGTTACAGGTTTCAGAGAACAAAATGTGAACGATACCAATTATTTAGGCTAGAAAACTGATACACAGAAAGGTTTAGTGAATAATAGAGGAGGAACATAGTAATACTCTTGCTCAGTGATTCTCTTCTCACTAATCAGAACCCCTTAATGGTCCAATAACTAAATTATGGTTAGCCGTCTAAATTGCCTGTTATGATAGGATTAGCTTCAAAAAGGAAAGTTGGAAGTGAACAATGCATTACAGGCACTTCCTGAGAGGACTGGCCAGCACAGCATAGTGGTTAAGATTCTGGATAGGTATCAAGGAGGGTTATTCACACTCAGTCATGGAATTTCATAAGATAAATTTGGACCAGTTGTTAATGCTAGAATGCCAACAATTTACAGCAGCATTATGTATCTCTTTGACAATATAACCACTCTACTGATACATTATGTGGATGATGTCTGGATGGTGCTATAAATCATTAACCTGATACCTGTTCAACCTATTCTCACCCTGACAGATAAAAGCAGGGTGTAAATTTATTTATTTTATTTATTTATTTATTATTTAAATTTTTATACCGCCCTTCTCCCGAAGGACTCAGGGCGGTTTACAGCCAGATAAAATAAACATTCTTATTACAAAATAAATACTATTAAAATACCACTAAAAAACTTATTCAATTTGGCCGCAATTAAAATTTAGCAAATAATAAAACCCATTAAAAACCCATTAAAAACCCATCGATAAAACCCAATTAAGAACCCATAAAAAGCTAACCCAGTCCAGCGCAAATAAATAAGTGAGTTTTGAGCTCATGCAAAGGTTCGGAGGTCCGGAAGTTGACGAAGTCCTGGGGAGTTCGTTCCAGAGGGCGGAGCCCCCACAGAGAAGGCCCTTCCTGGTGTCGCCAGACGACACTGTCGCTACCGACGGCACCCGAGGAGTCCCTCTGTGAGAGCGCACGGGTCGGTGAGAGGTATTCGGTAGCAGCAGGCGGTCCCGTAAGTAACCCGCCCTATGCCATGGAGCGCTTTAAAGACGCTCACCAATACCTTGAAGCGCACCCGAAGGCCACAGGTAGCCAGTGCAGCCTGCGCAGGATAGGTGTCACCGGGAGCCACGAGGGCTCCTCTATCACCCGCGCAGCTGCATTCTGGACCAACTGCAGCCTCCGGATGCCCTTCAAGGGGAGCCCCATGTAGAGAGCATTGCAGTAGTCCAGACGAGACGTCACAAGGGCGTGAGTGACTGTGCACAAGGCAAATAAATTTAGTGCATAATATGTAAATTGTGCATGAGTTTTGCTTATATTAAAATTTAAAAACATACATTGAATGAATTTACATCTGTTACAGGTTTAAGTGGGAAAAAACATGTAGGAGCAAGCAACGCAGCACTAAAGAGTATTTGTTAAAGGGCTTTAAATAAATTCTAATAGGAGGCAGGGGATAATTAAACACTCTCTGTGGAGTTACTCCTTTAACAGGAAACAGGCATGTTATTATTACAGTAGGTTACTGATCATATAATAATCTTTGCCTAATAAGCTTTAGTAAATGCCAAGAATGAGCATCTGGCTTTTCACCTATTCTTACAGAGCTACGGAAATGCTTTACATAAATATTTTAGAGTGGACAGCTGTGTATTCAGAGTGTGCGATAAGAAATAAAATGGAAGATTTTAAGTGGAATGTAAACTATGAAAAGGGTGCTACATACAGAGTGAAGAACAATTACCAGCATGAACCAAAAGAGAACTGATGGGTTTTAGGTTATGTTTTCCAAAATCTGACTGACTTTTCAACAGCAAGGCTGCTCCAAAATCATACTGAATGCGGGCCTGCAGTGACACCATATGATCATCACAGGCCTGGAAAAGACCCTAGCAGATGGCAAACTCTGATTCTATAAACATTTTAATCATATAGGAAAAAGGACAGAGAAAATTCCACCTGCACTTAACACAGGCCAATTTGTGGGCCAGCTCAGCTACTCGGTTGTACCTCCGTTGCATTTGGGCTTCTAGTCAAATGCATCATAATCAGCGGTAGGATTCAAATATTGTTACTACCGGTTCGCCCAGCACCGGAAATGTGAGCATGCGTGCGGTGTTACAAAACACGGCAATTCGCTCGTTTGCGCCATCTGCACATGGCATCAAAAACACCGCGATATAGGATGGGATTGCGCCACTACTGTTTCGCCCGAACTGGTCCAAACCGGCTAAATACCATCCCTGATCATAATGTGAACACAAAGAATGAACAAATACCTGAATGACCGGGGCCTACATGAGATGGCTTGGCATCATACTGAATGAGAGACATTTTGCCCTGTGAACTGTTTTTCTTAGGAAGGCAAAGAGTCTTCACTAAAAGAACTTCTTGCATGACAGTGTCAGCTGGAAGATGAGAGAGTTCGTGGAAGCTTCTGAGCATCTGAAAGCCACGTCTAGAAGCCTTTTCCAGTTATGGAAACTGCCAGACAAATCCTCAGAGAAACAATGCAGCTGCTGTGTTTTGAAAGGTGGGAGTGGGAGGAAAGGCTATGAAACTTCACAAAGCAACTTTGAACAGGTGCTTTGCATGAATCTAGAGTGCTGACATAAAGAATTTTCAGAGAAATTTGAAGCAAAGCACCCCTTTAAAGCTTTGCTTCAAACTTCCCCTTTAAAGATGCTTCCCTAGTTCTAGTAGGGAAACAGAATTATTTAGGTTTATAAGAAACTCATTGTCTACCATCTGTTTCACATAGGAACTTGACTATATTTTATATGCTTATAAATAAAAGCTTAAATAAAGGGGAATACAACAGCAACCAAGCCTCTTTGTATCTTTTTCCTATGGACAATTTAGACAAGTTACAAATAATGCTATCATGCACTATTTTTCCAGTCCACTCCTAAAGCTTTTCCCTGTAACGAAAGCTTTCCTACCCTGTTTCCCCAAAAATAAGACCTCCCCAGATAATAAGCCCAATAGGACTTTTGAGTGCATGCGCTAAAATAAACCCTCCTCGAAAATAAGCCCTTTCCGAAAATATTTAAATGCATGCACAACCGGTCCCCGTCATTTCCTCTGGTTAGGGTTAGGGAGACAGAGCTGGAAATCAGGTAAGACGGCAAGAGGAGCCCTGTCGTGCTCCACGCGCCCCAAAATAATAAGACTGCCTCAAAAATAAGGCCAAGCGCTTATTTCAGGGTTCAAAAAAATATAAGGCGGGGTCTTATTTTCTGGGAAAGACGGTAATCAAATTGCTAATTCCCATCAATTAGTTTCTAACTTGTGAAACCTGCCTGTCTTTAAAAAAACAAAAGCAAGGAAGAATTTTGCTATCAAAGTTTGGTGAGGGCCCAGTTCTCTTTGACAGATAGTTTGCTGACAAAAGATCATTCCACTCCAACTGCACAGCTTGCATTTCCAAAGCATACAATAACTAGAATACAATCACCTTATGGCTTGCTGCTATAGAAATCAGGAATCTTTTCACATGGTGAGAGAACCATCTCCCAATTTCCCATCGTGTTATGAGGGTCAATGAAATATTTGAGCTGTCAGCCAGTGAAGCAGACTGCCAATTGGCATGGTGGGTTCTCCTTTGTTAGAAGTCTTCAAGCAGTGGCGGATTAAGGCTCTAAGGCCTTAAGCACTGACAAATCTTGGTGCTCCCGTCCTTTGTACATACTGTACAAACTAAAGCAATCTTCATTGGGTTTTTTTTTTCTTTCTCAACTTTGTACTGCCCCCTTTGGGCCTGGTGCCCTAAGCACGTGCTTAGTCTGCTTAATGGTTAATACACCACTGTCTTCAAGCCTGGATGGTTATCTGTCCAGTGCCAGATGACCAGTGCGCAGTATTCAGTGGTGAAATCTGAACTGGTTTACTACTGGTTCGCTGGCTGCGCATGCGCACACAGTGCGCACCAAAAGGAGGCATGGGACAAGTAGAAGAGCATGGGGGGGGGATGATCAGCTGTGGCGCATGATCTTATTTTTAACTTTTAAAAGCATTTTTTTACAACTTATTCGGCCATACTTACCCATACTTTTAAATGCTTTTAAAAGTAAAAAAAAAAAAGGCTCTGATGATCGTGCGGCTGAGCTGTGATTGTCAGAGCCTCTTTTTTTAACCTTTTAAAAGCATTTTTTAAAAGGAGCAGCAAGTGGGGAAGTGGGCGACTGGGCACTTTTTGCTACCGGTTCTCTGAACCACCCACCACCATCACTACCGGATTGGCCGATCCTGTCCAAGCCGGGAGCATTTCACCCCTGGCGGTACTTCTTAGCAACTCCATGGTTTCTATCAGGACTTCAGTTATTTGCTGATAATCTTGGCTGGGAAATGAATAAATACAAAATGGCTGACCTGCAAAACGTTAAAGTGAGTGAAGCATGACATATTATCCTGTACAAAACTGCAACCTCCCACATCTTACATGCCTGAAATGTGCGATTTTACTAACACATGGGGAAAGCCTACTTAGCATCCAAAGAGCAACTGTCCCATTTTAAAGGTGTTACTGGTTCATCCCTCGTGTTTTATCTACGTTTTAATCTAGATATTTGTAAAACCGCCTATGGATAATTCACTTTTGTCCAAGCTAATGGGTAACAGGTTTGTTAAATCATATTTAATTTACATAGGGCCAAAATGAAAGTGCTTTTTAAATAATAATTTTAAAAAGAAAATCTTCAGAGACATTGTTGCATAAATTGTCAGCTCTCAAGGGTAGCCATGGGTAAAATGCCCTTTCTTATTAAATGTCACAAGATTGAATGTCATAGTGTAATTGGGATGAAGGGATAATTGAACTCAGCTCAACATGTCTTTTCCTGCCACCTCATTATTAATCTGCAGGAGTTTTGAAATACATTAGAGAAAGACCCAATTCTCACAGAACTAGTTGGCAGCTTCTAGAAAGAAATTTTTTTTATAGCACTTCATTTTGGAGTACTGACATAGGGAATATACAGAGAAATTTGATTTGCAAGTGAAATGTGAGAGAATTAGGCACTTATTTGTGAAGCATATAATTTTTGAGCAACAAAATGCTCATATGCTTGTTCTATAGCATTATAGTATCAAGCTAAATAAGCTTGAAAAAGAATCTCAGTACCAAGCTTATTTTTAAAGTTTCTCTTAAGCTTTCAAAGATGAAAACAAGAGAGTGAAGTGTATGTGTATGTGTATATGTATGTGTGTGTGTGTGTGTGTGTGTGTGTGTGTGTGTGTGTATACACACACACAAGGGGAATATATATATATTAGCAGACATCTGGAAACTAGCCCTAGTCAACAAACGAGTCCAAGCCACGAAAACTGACACCGGACCCAGGATAACACACAACGCCACCACTAATCATCCTCACCAGATTCAAACCCAAACCCATCCCATAGACGAAACACAACCACCATCCAGAAGCCAGACCACGCTGGCACCATTGGCTGCTGCGCCCACCTCCGATCCCCACACAAAGAAAACTGACACATGCCATGAGCACATGACAAGACCTCAAACTCGGAGCCAAACCAAAACCCGGGATGCTGCATCACAGCCATCTGCTCAGGACATTACATCACAGAACCCAAGAGGCCACAACACCAAAGCTCAGGTTGTTACAACACAACCTACCAGCCAGGATGTTACAGCACAAGACTCAGGAGGCCACATTCTCAGAACTCAGGACGTTTCCACACAACCCATTACCACTACAGGAGATCACATTCCCAGAACTCAGGACATTTCCACACAACCCATTACCACTACAGGAGGTCACATTCCCAGAACTCAGGACGTTTCCACACAGCCCATTACCCAGGTCGTTACAACACAGAAGACTAATGGGCACACAACTAGGACCACACCCACACAGGATGCTATGAAACAGCTGACTAATCTGCAAACACCACTCCACCTACCAATCAAGATGTAACTACACAACCAACCAACCCGCTTACAGCAACAAAGCCAACACTCCCCACCACCCCACCATTATTTATAGAGAGACGGCAGCTCCGACCATGCTTTGCTTGCACAAGCACAAAGCCGTAAGCACCAGCCTTAACATTATGTGAGACCTCGTTGAAATGTCGCCAAGTTACTCTCAATCTTACACAGGAAAAGACCCAAATACGCCAAGACCTATGAACATATACATACATACATACATACATACATACATACATACATACATACATATATGTTTTCTGAGGTTTTCGTGGGTGTTTGTATGTAGGTCTTTGGTTATTCGGCTTTTCTCCCACATAAAATTGGAAGTGTCTTGGCGTGTGTGTGTGTGTGTGTGTAGTCTTTGGTTATTCGGGTTTTCTCCTGCGTAAAATTGGAAGTGTCTTGGTGATGTTTCGACGAAGTCTCATTCGTCAACTTCAGGCTGGTGTTTACAGCTTAGTGCTTCTAGGATCACACATTGCTCCTAGAAGCACGAAGCTGTAAACACCAGCTTGAAGATGATGAATGAGACTTCGTCGAAACATCACCAAGACACTTCCAATTTTACACGGAGAAAACCGAATAACCAAAGACTACACACACACACACACACACACACACACACACTATATATATATATATATATATATATATATATATATATATATATATATATATATATATATATATATATATATATATAAATTTACTGACAAAGAAATAAAGGGAGACTAGTATAGATCTATTTCAAGCTATTTAGCTCTCATTAGCTAGCCATACCCTTCTGGGATTTGAACCTGGGCTTGCTTGCATATTAAGCAGATTTATTTATTTATTTATTTATTTATTTATTTATTTATTTATTTTGTCACACAGTATATATAAGTGTAAGCATGAAATAACTATACAATATATAAGCATATATATAAGTGTAAGCATGAAATAACTATACAATATATAAGCATATATATAAGTATGACTATGTAATAATTATATTAATTGGATATAACGATATGACTATATATATAATCAAAGGGAACATTTGGACAGGAACGGTAGCCACGTTGGTGCTCTTATGTACGCCCCCTACAGATCTCTTAGGAATGGGGTGAGGTCAATAGTAGACAGTTTTTGGTTGAAGCTTTATGGATTTTGGGAAGAGACCACAGAGTCAGGTAGTGTATTCCAAGCATTAACAACTCTGTTACTGAAATAATATTTTCTGCAATCAAGATTGGAGCAGTTAACATTAAGCTTAAATCTATTGTGTGTTCGTGTATTGTTGCAACTGAAGCTGAAGTAGTCTTTGACAGGAAGGACATTGTAATAGATGATTCTATGAGTTAAACTCAGGTCATGTCGAAGGTGGCGGAGTTCTAAATTTTCTAAACCCAGGATTTCAAGTCTGGTGGAATAAGGTATTTTGTTGTATTCAGAGGAGTGGAGAGCTCTTCTTAAATATAAAAATAAGCCACAGGTTCTCCTCTTTGTCAGCTATACATACACACACACACACACACACACACACACACACACACACACGCATGGGGAATATGACATATTACTCAAAACCCTCTTACAATGAAATATATCCATTTATCTTTCTCTCAGAATTCATATTGTCAAACAACACCAATGAGGCTAAGTACTCTCCAAGAGAAATTTATTAATTAGGATTTAAGCCTAATGCATGCACTCTCTTTTGAAATTGGAGTAGAGAAAAATGAAATTTGATTACATTTTTCCCTGAGCAGTGCCTTTCTTTTAGTGCCACTGAACAATTCACATAGGCCTTCATTTTTATTACTTAAAGCAACATAATGGAACCTATTCCCTCTATATGTTCTTAAAGGTGTTAAGGCACAGTATTATGCAGGTCACAATTAGGCAGCATTGTTGCCTTTATCATGTACTCTGTAACCAAAATATTCTCATAGTGGTTCCTCCCATCCATTTAGAATACGGGTATCAAACTTGTGGCGTCACATTCCTATCATGTGATGTATTGTGACTTTTTTTTCCTTTTGCGGAGCTGGGGTGAGCGTGACCTGCATGTGATGCATCTGGCTCGCTGGCCACCAGTTTGACACTCCTGGTTTAGAATGACCAATGCAATTACAGCAACTTTCCTTGCCCCCACCCCTCCACCAACAACACCCTCTGGAACAATTTTTATTTAGCCCACCTCTGAATTTCACAGGTGAGAAATTGCTAGAGTTTGCAGCAATCCAACCAGCACATAAGTAAATAATTCAGCAGGATTCATGTATAAAAGAAACTTCTTTATATAGAGTAATATAAAGCATGATGCATGTATACAATACCCATGCAGCAGAAGCCAGAACCAGAACTCAGAATCCAGGAGGACAAAATCTATATAATCGCAGAAGCACTAAAACAATAAAATCCTTATTAATCAGCAAACACAAATTTGGTACAAAATAGTTTGTCATGAAAGCGACTACATGAGGGCTCCTGGATTGGAGTTGAAAGGCAAAAGGGAAGCAGTATACTCCCTCCCATGTGGCTCCAAGCCATCTGTCATCGCTCTCAGTCACCAAACAGCTCCCATTGGCTGACTTCTTGTTATGGCTATCCCAGCTCATAATTACATTGACAGAAATCATCTTGCAAAAATGGAATGTTATATTCATGTTGCCGCTTAGGGAGCGCCAATATCTTCAAAATATAAGAAAGCAAACGGTGTTACTTGGTTAAAAGTTTTAGAGGATGGTTGACTTGATCTTTCTCACTTTTCTATTTCATTATTGCTGATTTTATTTCATGTTCATGTATAACAAAAAAAAAGACAACCCCAAAATAATATTTATTAGTTGTAATCTCCCTTCAGAGAAACACTTGCATTTTTTCTCTCAAGCCAAAACAACGTGAGCGACATGTTGTGAGAAATGCAGTTGGTGTCTCAAGCAGCAAAATATCTTGGGTTACAACTGTGGTAGCATGAGGATTAAAATGATACAAAATTGTATTACAAAACTTGCCTCGTGTATTAAGTTTTGGATAACTATGTGTCAGTGTAGACCAAGACATCTTTTCTCTAGGATGCCCTCACATAAGAAATGAGCTGGAGGAGATTCAAGTTCAGATCAATATTATGTTTCGGAATGAAAACCTTTTGCTCTATTGACATACAGGCACAATGAATAGCTAGATTATTTGCTAGGACCTTCTGGCTCTGAAGGCAATTGTGACAAGTTGCATTTTGTCTCGCTGCTGGTCCTTCCTTATGGCCCATTTCATCCATCACCACCCAAGCTGTTGTTTTTGATGATAAGGAATAAACGCAGGAAGAGGCCTGGAATATGGAGCAAATATCAGAGGGCTGATAGTGAAGACAAGAGAAATGAAGCAAAATTGGTGCTTGTTCTGAATAAGCTCCCCAAACACGACAAACCCTCTGAGATGAACTCAAAAGATTCCTTTATTAGGAGTGCCAGCAGCCCCGGCAAAATGTTTCTCTCTCAACGCAGGCTAACAAGGCCTTCCAGCAGGAATAAATAATAATAATAATAATAATAATAATAACAACAACAACAACAATAATAATAATAATAATAATAATTTAATTTCTATACCGCCCTTCTCCCGAAGGACTCAGGGTGGTTCACAGCCAGATAAAAACCAACAATAGATAAATACAATACAAATAAAAACCAATATTAAAAAACTTATTCAATTTGACCACCTAGTTAAAATACATTAAAACTATAAAACCCCATTAAAATTAAAACTAATAGTAAAAATTCTATGCCAGTCCTGCGCGGAAGAATAGATACGTCTTCAGCTCGCGGCGGAAGGTCCGGAGGTCAGGAAGTTGTTGAAGTCCTGGGGGAAGTTCGTTCCAGAGGGTAGGAGCCCCCACGGAGAAGGCCCTCGCCCTGGGGGCCGCCAGCTGACATTGTTTGGCTGACGGCACCCTGAGGAGGCCCTCCCTATGAGAGTTATCTATTCATCTCCACCCCCTGCCTTTTATCCCCAGAATTAGAATAGGGCCTTGTTAGCAGCAGCTCTTCCTTCCCCAGGATCGGCCCACAGCTTTCCACTGCTCTCCTCTTCTCTGCCTTCTGTGCAGCCGGGCATCAGGCACTGGACCCAGCTGTTCCTCCTCTTTTTCATCAACCACCTCCAGACCTGGGGGTTGTTGACTCTCCATCTGAGGGCTGAAGGATGGCCCAGGCTCCGCCTCTCTCTCCCCCCCCTCTCCCCTAGCTCCATTCCCTCTTCCCTCTCGAAGCTGCCAGGTTGCCCTGATGGTGACCCTGCATCCTATGCCTCCTCCTCCTCCTCTGATTCGGCTGCTGGAGGGGTTGGCGACCGACAGGCCACACGGTGCTTTAGGAAGGGCAGCAGTGGCACCGTATATCTTTTGGCACCACATTAACAAAGCTGCCTCTTTTCCTGGGATCATACAGCAGCTGCATGAAAATAATCTTTGAGATACATAGGCACAGCATGTAATAAACTGTTCTGGAGCAGACGTGGGTATGCTATGGATGCCTTCTTAGTTCATAGGCATATTTTCCTGGAATCATGCAGCTGCTGTGCCAGTCCATAAGAGGCTTGGTTTCCTTTAAAAGAGGGGCCCAAATGTTCAGGGAGTCTGCCTACATCCCCCCGAAGGATCCTCTTCTACTCCAGATTTGAAGAATTGTATTTTTCTAGCAAAGAGTAGAAATATTTTCAAGTAGTCTTCATTTAAAAACTGCCTTGTTTCGCAACCATTTCTAGTTATGACGGTGAAGAAAAAACTTTATGAGCAACCCTTGCATTTACTGAAATCCTTCACAGGTGTGTAAAGCAAAGCAAGTGGAAGTAAGGTTGTAAACGCTGTTGAGGTTAGAGAGAGCGGGTCTCTTCTCCGCTGAATTGCTGGTCCCAAATGCGGCTGCTAAACGAGGATTACCTGTGATTGTTAAATATTGTTCGCTTCTATTCGAATTCCAATATGAAGAGCTGGGATATACGGTTGTTCCAGGGAAGTCTGTGAGAGATGAAATTTCCCACTGGGGATTATAACACCATGCAAGGAGTAACTGGGAAGGATTGGGGAAGATATACTTATCCAGGGAAATTCAAGGAACTGGATAACAGCCTGTAATGGAAACAGGCATTTGATCTCTTGTGTCTACATTCTTGCTAACACTTGAAACAGGGATTACTGAAATCCACATTTGTTTTTGTTCCTTCTACTTCTCCTCCCTCCCTCCCTCCTTCATATACTGCTTCTGAAACCTTAAAGAGAGAGTTAAAATAAATAAATAAAGTTCTGAGTAATTGGAACTGAAGTTCTGTTTGGTATTATGAAAGCAATAGCATCTTCCTCCATTTCGAAGAAATATCTACTCTACAACTAAAGAACAGAAACTACTTTGGGCCGGATGCCAGCGTGGGAACAGTGTTCCACTAAATGCACCCTCATCTTCACATAATGAGAGTTAAATTGGGCTGAAGCAGAACTTAATACTTACCAATTCAGAAGCCTTTTCTGTGCTGCACATTTCTACATGTGTCAGATTTACTGTTCGGATTAGATCAGTAATTGGGAACCATTGAGTACAATTGCATTTCCTGAATATATTGATTTTAGATGCCATCAACTGCAGAGACTTTTGTATTTTGCATATACAGCATGTCCTTTGGCTTTCCAAAAAGGTGTCTAATCTCAGTGGGTGGTTTTTTTGTTTTTTGTTTTTTTGTTCTAGTGGCAAATACCTTCACAGAAAGAATTATTGTGCATAATGAGTAACATGGCCTTCACAAAATGACAAAAAGGCTGAACATTTTGTTTCTTGCAGTATAGACACCGGAGCATAAGACTCACCTTAGTTTTTGGGGAGGAAAATAAGAAAAAAGCTGATTGGGGTGGATCGGCCTCCTGGAATACTCCCAATTAGCTGTTCCCAGAGGTGAACTTTAGCAACAGGTTCATTGGTTGTGAGTTCTGCGCCTCGCTTTTTTTTCAGCCTCTCAAACAGAGGTTTCAGAGGCTTTTTTTTCAGGGCTACATTTGGACTATAAAACGCACCCAGATTTTCACCCTCTTTTTGGGGGTAAAAAGGTGCATCTTATACTCTGAAAAATACAGTGTGTGTGTGTGTGTGTGTGTGTGTGTGTGTGTGTATGGAGTTCTCGACTCACAACAAGTTGTTTAGTGACTGTTCAAAGTTATAACAGCACTGAAAAAAGTGACTCATGAGTATTTTTTCACACTTGTGATGGTTGCAGCATGCCCATGGTCAGGTGATTAAAATTTGGACACTTGGCAACTGATTCATATTTATGAGGCTCGTAGTGTCCTGGGGTCATGTGATCACCCTTTCTGACCTTCTGACAAGCAAGGTCAATAGGGAAGCCAGATTCACTGAACAACTTAATTTAACAAGTACAGTGATTCACTTAACTTCTGTGCCAAGAAAGGTCACAAAATGGGGCAAAACTCACTTAACAACCGCCTCATTTAGCAACAGAATTTTTGGGCTCAATTGTGGTCATAAGTCGAGGTCTACCTGTGTCAGTCTACTCTCTTGGGTTTTGTAGCTGTTGATGAAACTGGCTTATCTTCACAGTGAAATCTGTGAAATTTAAGATTATCCCAGATATTTAGGACCCTTTTAAGTATATATGATCTGCCGAATCATTAAACTGTAACATGTTTGAAAATGGTTTTTGTGTGTGTTCCTCCAAGAAGTTTGTTTTTCTACTTGTACTTGATAGTAGAGGCCCACCAGAACATTATGTGAATCAAAGGAAAGAACGTTTACCTACCACTAGAAATCCTAAATTGCATATAACACCATGAATTTTCCCAACATGTCATTTCTTTCGGAGAAACCTCAGGTTTTCACTGTGTTTGCCAATCAACCCAGAAGTGCTGTCTGAAAAACGAGACTGAGACGAATCCCAAATCAGAGAAACGTATTTCAAAGGCCGTTCCAGTATTCTGAGCATCTGAATGATTTACAGTCGGCATATCTAGAAAATGTAGCTTAACTGAATAGGGAGCAATTTGCAGCCTATAGGTTACATCAGTTCTTCCATTTGCTACAAGAGGCTACAAATTCCAAGAGGCTACGAATTATAATGTATATGCTTTCCCCCACTTTTTGGTAATAATATTATAATTATAATTATAATAATTATAATATTATTATAATTAATATTGAAATGGACCTGGTATTTCTTTCTTAGGGTCTCCCCCACCACATACGCGCTCCAATTGTCACATGGCTGAATGAGCAATCACAATTACTGCTTCTACTTGTTGTGATCAACAATTGAAATTTGGTAGACTGCAATGACAATTAAGCAACTTTTCCTATCATCCATCATCTCTGATTCATTCACCTTAAGTTTCCTTAGCCTCTGTTAATATTAATTAAGACCTCTTTCTCCACTGTTGACCCCATTCCATTTTCTCCAGCATCCATTTCCAACAGAGATGATGCCAAATGGGCAGTGGGATATTTTGATGCAAGCTCTACCCTTTTGTACTTGTATTATGATGTCAGAAGGAAGAAAGGGCCACCTTCACAACATCACTTCCCCTTCCTGCTTCTTGCTGTGGATTCTTAAGCTCTGCTCTTGAATACTGTAAATTTCTCGTTACTGTATTGATGTGTGATTCTTTTAGCTTTACTTTTAGTTTTTCTGTGCTTTGCATAATTCTCTTTGCTCTGAAAAGGAAATAGCATGATGAGTACATGTTTATACATGTGACTATGTATGCTGAAAACTTTATCTATCTGCCTGCCTATCTATCTATCTATCTATCTATCTATCTATCTATCTATCTATCTATCTATCTATCTATCTATCTATCTATCTATCTTATCTATCTACAGTATAATATTGCGTGCTTAGGATAAAGAAGACAACTACAAGTCAATCTAATATATAAAAGAAAAGGCAGCCTTTTGACGCCCATCATTTGTTGCTCTGAAGCACTTGAAACAACCTGTCAATACAATTCATGTCTTTCTGATAACTCTGGGAAATATCAATGCAATTTAGATGCTGGAGTGTAGCTAAGACCAAAAAACACAACACAACAAAACAAATCCATTAGATATAAAACACAAGGAAAAAGCCACAATCTGCTTAAAAATAGCTGAAGGAACAAAAAGAGAGTCTTCAAGTACGACATTTGTAGAAAAGTAAACCCAGTTGATAAATGAAGACTGGAGGGAAGAATAGATATTCCTCTCATGCAATTACTCAGTTTAGCTTGAGATGATTAGAAATTGCTTGATTAACTGCCTATATTGGAAGTCACAGAAAGGTAAGATAAAATGAACTTCAACAGAAGGTTGTTCTTAGTATTAAGGCTTTGCCACTATATAGTGTGATAACTTTCTATAAGCAGGAAGTTTTTTAAAAAAAAATAACAATGGGAAGGGACACTCAGATGTGTGCAACTCTTATTAGACATTTAAAGTAGAATAACTGAAAAGCTCTGCAATCTACAATCTACGGTCTACAATCAAACTGCAATTTCCAACTTCATCTTAAAAAACCTTCTTGACAAAATTCTGAGAATTTCAATCTTCGCATAATTAGAGGGTACTAGGTCAGGAAGGCTAGCATCATCTACATTGGATGAGTGAGAATAAGATATCCTGGGATTAGAAAACTTAGAACTCCGCCGACTCCGACAAGACCTGTGTTTAACACACAGAATCATCTCTTGCAATGTTCTTCCTGTTAAAGACTACTTCAGCTTCAATCGCAATAATACAAGAGCAAACAATAGATTCAAACTTAATGTTAACCGCTTCAATCTTGATTGCAGAAAATATGACTTTTGTAACAGAGTTGTTAACGCTTGGAACACACTACCTGACTCTGTGGTCTCATCTCAAACTCCCAAAAGCTTTAACCAAAAACTGTCTACCATTGACCTCACTCCATTCCTAAGAGGACTATAAGGGGCGTGCACAAGAGCACAAAAGTGCCTACCATTCCTGTCCTATTTTTTCCTTTTATTATATATACGCTTATATGTTGTATAGTTGTTTTATGCTTATGCTTATATATACTGTTGTGACAAAATTTAAAAAATAAATAAAAAATAAATATAGCCTGATTCCAGAATGTGCTGCTAGAATGTAAGTCTATCCCTCATTTGTCCTGTTATAAGACCCTGCTACTGGCATGCAGCATGCATTCAAAATGCACACATTCTTCCAGGCTAAGAAAAAGAAATGCTATTTTACTCAATAGATTTAACACCAAAAGTACCAGATAATTAATCATTACCCAACTGATCTATGTTAGAAAGCCAGAGAGAATACTTCAAAGAATGTAGGACAATTATCTCCTAGTTGAAAGAGCTCCTACCTTTAAAATACATGCCATTTTTAGAATTGGAACGAAATAAATAAACCAACTGTTTGAAATTTATGGAACTGGCAGCATAAAAATAACACACATTCCTTCATTAAAATAACTTTTCTTTAATGATGTAGTTGATGGACATTAAGACTGCCCAAATCACGTAGCAGTTCTATGAACGGATTTGACTATTATTTGTGGTTTAAATAAAACCTATATTTGCTCAATATTCATATAAAATAGAATAGAATAGAATTTTTTATTGGCCAAGTGTGATTGGACACACAAGGAATCTGTCTTGGTGCATATGTTCTCAGTGTACATAAAAGAAAAGATACGTTCATCAAGAATTCTAAGGTACAACACTTAATGATAGTCATAAGGTACAAATTTAACACTTAATGATACAACACTTAATGATAGTCATAGGATACAAATAAACAATCAGGAAACAATATCAATATAAATCGTAAGGAACCAAGCAACAAAGTTACAGTCATACAGTCATAAGTGGAAGGAGATGGGTGATGGGAACGATGAGAAGATTAATAGTAGTGCAGATTTAGTAAATAGTTTGACAGTGTTGAGGGAAATATTTGTTTAGCAGAGTGATGGCGTTTGGGAAGAAATTGTTTTTGTGCCTAGTTGTTCTGGTATACAGTGCTCTGTAGCGTCGTTTTGATGGTACAGAGATACAATGCTTTGTACACATTGATAACCATTTTGCAGCCTTCTTCAAATCTAGTTACTGAAATTATAATTCCCAAGAGGTAAAGAAAAGAGCTATAAAACTGAAATATTTCAGTTCATTTTCTGTGGCCCATGTTTAACCAAAAGTACAAGTGACTAGAATCACACTCACTAGAGATATCCAAAATTAGTATAAGATGGGGGGAAAACAAGTAAATTATATCATAGAATTACATAACATAACATAACATAACATCAGAGTTGGAAGGGACCTTGGAGGCCTTCTAGTCCAACCCCCTGCCCAGGCAGGAAACCCTACACCATCTCAGTCAGATGGTTATCCAACATTTTCTTAAAAATTTCCAGTGTTGGAGCATTCACAACTTCTGAAGGCAAGTCGTTCCGAAGTTGTGAATGCTCCAACACTGGAAATTTTTTTTTATTCTTCAATAAAAAATCTGCATCTCTTAGAGCCTGCTGTTCTCATGATGGGAAATGGAAAGGATTACTGAGGAAACAGGTGGAAGAGTAGGAATCTAATCAGAGGAAAGTACAGCTGAGACTAAGAGAGAAACAAACAAATGCCTTATGTCTGGGGTGTTAAACTCATGGCCTGAGGGCTGGATGCATCACACACTAGTCATGCCCACCCCATTTTAGCAAAAGGGAAAAAAGTCGTGATATGTCACGTGACCACAATGTGACGCCGCGAGTTGGACATCGCTGCCTGAAGTGGTCAAAAAGATGAAAAGTGCAAAGGGTTAATGCTTTTGGAGTTACATCTTCCACAGTAACTCTGCATCAGAATGCAACTAGGGGTGCCGGTTGCGGATTCTTATCTCTCAGACAGATTTATGAAACTGTGATAGTTGGCCCTAAGAATTTTATTTCACACAATGCATTGGTTTGCATCAATAATAAAAGCAGCAACTTGCCTTCCAATGTCTGCCTGGATAAGAAGCTGAAATTTGGAACAACAAATAAGAGCAGCTTTCTCTAGCAAACAAAATCCAATGAGCCAAAATATTTTTGATCAGCAGTGGTTTATTAAAAATTAGTTAATAATGGGGTTATTTTTGTTTTCTTTTTTCCAAGTTACATTGATTTTTCCATTTCTGTCAATCCCAACACAGGAGCCTGACAGCAATTACCACTCCAAAAAGGAGACACTAATAGGTGACATGGCAGTTCTTCCTGCAGTGCAATAATTAATTTTGAATGGAAGGACAATAAGCTGGTATGCTCCTGTCAGCCTGCTTGGTTTTCCAATCAAATTGAGAAACTCCAGACATTTGGATCATATGACATGAAAAATGCATGAGAAAATAAGGTGGGCAGGAAGTTACTTCTGCCATGAAAACTTTTTTGTTTTTTTTAAAACTTTTACAGCAACAATAATACTGAAGGAATAACAATTCTGGTGTTGCTGCAAAGGAACCGTCAATACCTGGCAGAAATCTGTAAGGCATCTTTGCTTCGTTGTTCTGAAATGTTTCTACTATGGTAGAATATTCTTGAAAATATATGAGCTTGAGGGGGGAAAAGATCATATTTTCCAACTGGAAACCTATTCGGTAATAAATATTTTCAGTTTTGTGATTAGCAGGATGTTGCAGAATTCAGGACCAGATGGTCACCCTATTGCTTAATTGATACAATGATCTACTACCAAAATTAGGGGCCTTCCCACCGGATGTTGAAGTATCCTGTTTTTATTTTCATAATACCTGATTGCCGAACTCCAGATGTCAAACAGGTGGAAACAACAAGAAAGAGAGTAAAAGACAATTACCACCACAACAAGAAGTAACTCGGCTACATCCAGAAACAAGATCGGTTAAGGATCACTGGCTTCTTAGATACCTTATTTATAGTTTTATATGGAATAATAATACTATTTCTAAAGGCTGGCACATCATTTTTCCCATTTCAAGTCTGCAAAACCTTTAATTCCTTCAGAAATGGGATGTTTACAATGTTGACTAAGAAGGAAAAAAAATGATTTCAAGAATGGTAGCCAAAGAATGCTGCAAACATTTATTCCAAGAGAGTGTTTGCAATGGATAGGAGAACAAGAATGAGAGGTTTTTGTTTTGTTTTGTTTTGTTTTGTCTTAGAAACCAAATAGAATTTCCTTGCTTTTAAAGAAGCCTTTAATGTTTATTCTGGAGGGTCCTGTAGAGATTTCCTATGTTGCTTGCCTTGAATGACAGGAATCGGTGTTATCTGTGTTTTGTCAAATGTATTGGTGAAATTCAGCACTGAGATGGGACACAAGCTCTGGAGGCCCAAAAACTGCTTGCTTGTCTGTAGTCTATTTCATACCGAGTCATCCTTCCACAGTAAATCCATGTGGATTCTGCTGTAACCAGTGGTGGGATTCAGCCAGTTTACACCACTTCGGGAGAACTGGTTGTTAACTTTCTGAGCAGTTTGGTGAACTGGTTGTTGGAAGAAATCATTAGGGCAGAGAACCGGTTGTTAAATTATTTGAATCCCACCACTGGCTGTAACCCTTTCCAAACTAAGTTCAGGATAGTCATTTTTCCCACACAGGAAATCATAACGTCAGAATTGATTCAAACTGTAATGGGAAAATGAGATCAGGAGGGAAGGAGTCTGAAATTGCTCTGCGCATGCGCAAGATGGCGCTGTTCTGAAGACTCGGCTCCGGCGAAGAAAAAGGCCCCTCCGATGCTGGCAATGTCTGGCGGCCCGTCTAGCCGCTTGCTGCCCCCGGCCCGGGAGATCTCTTTTCGAGCAGCCATGGGAGAGGTCTTTAGACCTTCTCTGATACATGGCTGCCGAGAACGAGGCCGGGTAGGCTGGCGGTGGATTCGGAGGCCATGTTCTGAGGCTCGGAGGTGGGGCGATGAGTCGGCGTTTTCTAGCCGGCCGTTTTTCGGCCGATTCATTTCGCTGGCGGGCCTCTAGCCATTGGACTCGTCTTCCGGCCCTCTTCTGACCATCGACTTCGGACTTTGGGGGTTTCAGCCTCTGCAACTTGGATGAGAGCGGAGGTATTACATCTACCCTTACTACTGCCATCTGCCTCTTGTGCCACGGTTTGTTGGCTTTCTCCTGCTGCCGGATTGTGGACTTGGCAGCCTTCATATCCTCCAGCCTCTCGGAGAAGTTCAGCCTTTTATATGGGCCTGGCCTCTTGGGGGGATAAGGCTGGAGAGACCTGGCCTCTGGGGTGGTTAGGATTTATTCCTGGCCATGTCTGGAGGGGGTTGTTGGAGGTTTGCGGGGAGATGATGGAGGCATTCCGGAGCGGTTCCCCTGTAACCAGTCTGTGGTTGTGACTGTGATAACATCATCCATGCCCCCCTCGGCCTTTTTGGGACTTCTTTGGCCGTTTTTGGTCCTATTAGGACTTTTTGGGGGAGACAATGGGACTTATTTGGGGACAGAGGAAGACGGAGGAGGATGTGCCCAAGGACTGGAGTGCCATCTCCCCTCACCCCCGGTTCCAGGATGTTTTGGACTATACACTCGACAGAATACCACCTAGACTGTCATTTGGTGCCTATCGCTGTTCCATTCTGCGTCCGTCCTCATTCTGGACTAGTACCATCTGCTACCACCTGCCATTCGGAGATGGAGCTTTTGTTTTTGCCGATTCTTAGTCTCAGCTGCTACGCACTATACTCATGAGGAACTCTTGCGCCTGCGAGGTGCCCCCGCCTCGCAGGAATGGCCCTCCTCACTACCGAGGGCCGGCCTCCATGACGGGTCTTGGGACCCACAGAGGTGGCATGCGAAAAAGAAGAGCTTGTGGGGTTTTTTAGAGAGGGAACTTTTAAGGGGTGGGAGGGTAAGGGCGGGCAATGGGGGTAACCCGTCGGGTAAGGGGCCAGTCTCTGCACATGCTCGCGGCGGTCTTTCTTTATCAGGTTCGGAGGTTATGGGGGTGGAGGGTGTTCCTATTGATGAGGGTGGTTCTATTGACACGGTAAGTGGGAGAGGCAGATATGGCGGAAGCGAGGGGTCATACCAAGTTTCGGGAGCGCGTGCTCGATGTCTGAAAGCGATCACGCGCCCGACCCCTTGACTTCTCCTGCCTCGGATGGTCAGGATCCTCAGAGCCCGGGCCTCGTTGATGTTGTGCAATGCTCGGTCCGTGGTGAACAAAGCCCCTTGTTTGTGATCTTATTCAGGGGGTTCCATGGACCTTATAGGCATTACGGAGACCTGGTTGGGCACGGAAGGGGTGTGCCTCGTGAGATGTGCCCGCCGGTTTCCGTGCATTCCATCAACCGAGGGCCCAGGGTAGGGGTGGTGGGGTGGCGGTTGTGATTAGAGAGAGTCTAGAGCCGAGGGAGACCACTGTGCCTCAGATTGCCGGGTGCGAATCCTCTTGTGAGATGGGGTCATAGGTGTCAGATGGGTTTGCTGATCGCACCTGGCTCCTTGCTACGTGACAGCTGCCCTGCCCGAGCTCCTGGAGGTGCTGGCCGGGTGGTAGTTGAGACCCCAGACTTTTAGTCATGGGGACTTTAACTTGCCATCTTCCGCCCGTCATCGACAGCGGCTCGGGAGTTCACGGCTTCCATGACGGCCTTGGACCTGACCCAGGTAATTGATGGCCCTACTCACATTGGGGGTGGCACTCTGGACCTGATTTTTCTCTCTGGTCAGTGGTTGAGAGATCTGGACTTAAAGGAAATAGTCACTGAACCTTTGTCATGGTCAGATCACTCTCTTCTTCGCCTGGACTTTCTGACCGCCATTCACCACCGCAGGGAGACGGAGCCGACACGCTGGTTCCGTCCCAGGCGCCTGATGGACCCGGATGGGTTCCGGACGGAGCTTGGGCCATTTCCTGAGGGTCTGGCTCACGGCTCGCCGAGGAACTTGTTGCGGCCTGGGAACGGGCCGCGCGGGGCCTTAGACCGAGTCGTGCCTTTGCGGCCTCTGACCCGGCGCAGGGCCCAACCGCCCTTGGTTCTCCGAGGAGCTGAGGGGATGAAGCGCCGGAGAAGACGCCTAGAGAGTTCCTGGAGGTCTAGCCGCTCGAAGCTGATCGGACACTAGTGAAGTCCTATACTAGGACTTACCTAGTGGCATTGAGGGAAGCGAGGCGAGCTACGCCTCCTCCTCATTGCATCGGCAGATAACCGCCCGCCGCCCTGTTTGGTGACTCGCCTCCTTCATCAGGGGAGCGGGATGACCCGCTGCAGGGACGGGCTGAGGAGTTTAACGGTTATCTATACGATAAAATCGCTCAGCTTCGGGATGGTCTGGACCAAGATTGCGGTGATGCGGGTGAGACGCCGAGGGTGGTCTTGGCGACATTATTTGGGATGAGTTTGACCCTGTGGCTCCGAGGACATGGACAGGTTGCTGGGTAGGTTGAATGCCACCACGTGTTTACTGGACCCGTGCCCTCCTGGCTGGTGCTGGCCACCGGGAGGTGACACGAGGCTGGCTCCAGGCGATTACGATCGCTTCTTTGGTGGAGGGTGTCTTCCGCCGCCTTGAAAGAGGCGGTGGTGAGGCCCTCCTCAAGAAGCCTTCCTGGACCCGCTGTTTTAGGTAATTATCGTCTGTCTCCAACCTTCGCGGCGAAGGTTGTAGAGAGTATGGTGGCATATCAGCTTCCCTTGCACCTGGATGAAACTGTCTATCTAGACCCGCTCCAGTCCGGTTTCCGACCCGTTACAGCACGGAGACGGCTTTGGTCGCGTTGGTAGATGATCTCTGGAGGGCCAGGGATAGGGGTTGTTCCTCTGCCCTGGTCCTATTAGACCTCTCAGCGGCTTTCGATACCATCGACCATGGTATCCTGCTGCGCCGGTTGGGGGATTGGGAGTGGAGGCACCGCCATCGGTGGTTCTCCTCCCATCTCTCCGACCGTCGCAGTCGGTGTTGACAGGGGGCAGAGGTCGCCCCGAGGCGCCTCACTTGTGGGTGCCGCAGGGTCGATTCTCTCGCCTTCTGTTTAACATCTACATGAAACCGCTGGGTGAGATCATCAGTGGTTTCGTGTGAAGTATCAGCTGTATGCGGATGATACTCAGCTGTACTTTTCACACCGAACCACCCCAACGGTTATCAAGTGCTGTCCCGTGTCTGGAGGCCGACGGGTCTGGATGGGGAGAAACAGGCTCAAGCTCAATCCCGCCAAGACAGAGTGGCTGTGGATGCCGGCATCCCGGTACAGTCAGCTAAATCCGCGGCTGAACATCGGTGGCGAGTCATTGGCCCCGGCGGAGAGGGTCCGCAACTTAGGCGCCTCCTGGATGAACGGCTGTCTCTAGAAGAGCATTTGACGGCCGCCTCCAGGAGAGCGTTCTACCAGGTTCGCCTGGTACGCCAGTTGCGCCTTTCTGGACCGGGATGCCCTATCCACGGTTACTCACGCACTCGTGACGCCTCGCCTGGATTACTGCAATGCTCTCACATGGGGCTCCCTTGAGGGGCATCCGGAGGCTACAGTTAGTCCAGAATGCAGCTGCGCTGGTGATAGATGGAGCCCTCGTGGCTATATGACACCTATCCTGCGCAGACTGCACTGGCTTCCTGTGGCCTTCCGGTGCGCTTCAAGGTTTTGGTGACCACCTTTAAAGCGCCCATGGCATTGGGCCGGGTTATTTACGGGACCGCCTACTGCGACCGAATACCTCCCACCGTCCTGCGCCTCACAGAGAGGGTCTCCTCAGGGTGCCGTCAGCGAGGCAATGTCGCCTGGCGACGCCCAGGAAGGGCCTTCTCTGTGGGGCTCCCACCCTCTGGAACGATCTACCCCCGGACTTCGCCAGCTGGACCTTCGGACCTTCGGACCTTCCGCCGCGGGCTTAAAACATACTTATTTAATTGTGCAGGACTGAGCTAGATTTTAAATTTTGGGTTTTAAATTGGGTTTTATTTCTATTTTTAATTGGACGGGCTTTAGAATAAGTTTTTTAAATGTTTTATATTGTATTTATATTCTATTTATCTGTTTTTAGTGCCTGTAAACCGCCCTGAGTCCCTTGGGAGATAGGGCGGTATATAAATACGATTAAATAAATAAATAAATAAATAAATAAATTGATTTGGATTGAGAGGAAGTGACTGGTTCAAAGTCATCTAGTTAGCTCCCATACCTAAGAGAGAGCTAGATTGTGTCCCTGTGCTATGGAGGAACTGATGTGTTCACTTAATAATATAATTCTCTATGGGTAGAATTCTGTTAGTTTACTCTTAAACAGTGCAGAGAAGAGCAACTGATTAGGGGACTGGAGGCTAAAACATATGAAGAAGGGCTGAAGGAACTGGGTATGTCTAGTTTAATGAAAAGAAGGACTAGGGAAGTCATGATAGTCATGTTCCAATATCTCAAGGGCTGCCACAAAGAAGAGAGAGTCAAGCTATTCTCCAAGGCACCTGAAGGCAGGACAAGAAGCAATGGGTGGAAAGTAACCAAGAAGAGAAGCAACTTACAGAATAACAGAGTAATTTCCTGACAAGTTAGAACAATTAATCAGTGGAACAATTTGCCTGCAGAAGTTGTGAATTCTCCAACAATGGAAGTTTTTAAGAAGATGTTGGATAACCATTTGTCTGAAGTGGTGTACCGTTTCCTGCCTAAGCAGGGGGTTGGATTAGAAGACCTCCAAGGTCCCAACTGTGTTATGATATTCTAACTTTTATTAATTAGACATTTGTTTTTAGCAATTGGGTTGCACTCTTAATATTCTGCTATCCGTATTCATTGAATAAATTTTCCTCTTTATATATGGGAAACACCTAAACTTTTGGAAATGGATTTTCTGTGAAAGCTCAAAATGACAGATCACGTTGGATAATTTTGCCCATCTCCTGGTTGTAAGAAACAGTGACCGGCCTTGGGTAAATTATAAGTTTTCCTTTTCAATAAATAATTGTGAATCTGAAGGCTTTAAAAGAGGGATGGAGTAAAAATTTAAAAACGAAAAGAAATGAATTGGTAATACGACTTGAAGAGGTCTACACCCATATTTACCTATGAGTACATTCAAGAGAGGCATCATGTGATTTCTTGCCCTTTATGCCTAAGGATTCAAATTCCACCAAAGTCTATTAATCTTGAAATTCTGAGCACACACATGGATCTTCCTTTTTTTTTTTAAAAAAAAAATCACAATAGCTATAAATGATTCAAATGAATTCCAGCAAAAAACCTGCATAGCTACTGCTGGATACCCAGTTCCTTAGTTTTAGCAGATTTTCTCCCGTCTCAGAGACAGATATGATTTTTTTTTCCTTCCTTCAAACTGACTGAGTTAATGATAAGAAAATTGTACTATCTAAAAACTAAAAACCCAGGAAGCAGCTGCCATACTTCTGGGGCCAGTGGTTGCAGGGAGACGAGTCATTAAAACCTGCACCTGGTAACAAATGGGACGGGGCAGATGCAGTGGAATGTTGAAGTGGACTGTGTTGTCCCCACCCGTAGCATAAAACTCTTCATTTTCATTCATTAAAACAGAAAATCCAATAAGCCTCTTCCTTCATATACTCTGACCAGCTGTTTACATGACATATTAGAAAATGAAATATGTGCAAAATTAGCAGATGTGCACCAGCAAAGATTTTTTTTCCTGGCCCTGCCTTGTATCAAACTTCCACAAGAGGAGGAGTTTTAAAATGTGATTTATCAGGGAGGAGAGCTTTTCAGCAGGGAACTGCACAGAGGGCCTCTGTGGCTCAGACTGCTAATGCAGTCTGTTATTAACAGCAGCTGCTTGCAATTACTGCAGGTTCTAGTCCCACCAGGCCCAAGGTTGACTCAGCCTTCCATCCTTTATAAGGTAGGTAAAATGAGGACCCAGATTGTTGGGGGCAATAAGTTGACTTTGTATATAAATATACAAATAGGATGAAGACTATTGCTAACATAGTGTAAGCCGCCCTGAGTCTTCGGAGAAGGGCGGGATATAAATGCAAATAAAAAAAAAAGAAAGAAAGAAATGTGGGAATATAAGAAGAATGCACATATTTATTCTTATGGATCATGATCCGATACTTGCTATCAGGGCAGAATATCAAAGCAATAGGTTGCAACCAAAGAGTTCATCGCCGCCCTCCACGCCCTACTCTTGATAGAAGTGATTCCTTCTTTGCCTTGCAGAATCTTATGGTCCTTCCCTCCCTCCCTCTCTCCCCAAAATATAAATTTTTGGAGAGTTCAGCAGATGCAGACCGCGTGCTGTTCAGCAAGGATAAGACTACTTATTTGATCCTTGAAACAGCTTACTCTACTTGATATTATTAAGTACCAGAATGTACCTTAATCCTGGAGGATTACAAATTACCATCTCAGTGCTTGTTTTAAAAACTGACTAGAAAGAGAGAGAGAGAGAGAAATCCAAATTATATAGATTTTCTTTACAATTCTCTGAGTATCTTAGCAAACTGTTGGTAGAATTTGATTGGAGACATTACTGTCTCCGGGTAATCTGTTCTTTGACTCCCAAAGCTATTTTCCTTATCTGTTCCTAATAAAAATTGAGAAAACATATAATGAGAAAGGAAAACTTTGGACTAAGAGCTGCTGAAATAGGGCTGTCATTCAGATAAATAAATATTTATTGAATTAATCAAACAAGCTTAATTGACAATCCAATTCTAGCAAGTGGATGTAAACCATAGAATAATTTTTAAATAAATAGTTGATTTTTAAACTAGTAGTTCCTTCTTATAGAAGGAGAAAAGGAAACTTATGGACTGTATTACTGTAGAAAGTTAGCACCCATCCCTCTCCTAGAAGAATGAAATATTTTAGGAAATATTAAAAAAGGCAGACTATTATATTTCCCTGGATGAGAAATGGAGAAACATATTTTTTTAGAGGCAGGAAGCAGGCTCACTCATAATAGCCACCACCTTTCTTAATAGCCCACAGCAGATGTCAGCACAAGAGATAAAGAGATAGATATCTCTATTCATAAGCAAATCCCTTGCAGCAAGGCCTGAACAAAGGTACAATTAGCCCTCAGCCACAATTGGAATTGCCCAACAAGTCAATTCATTGCATCCACCAAATGTCAATCAAACTTAGCTCAGACAAAATCCTAGGATTGGTACATGGCACCCTGAGAGTCTGACAACGGCCAATAGAATACATGTTCTTGCACAGGAACAGGAAGTTCAAGTGCAAAGTCCAAGAGAAGGTATAAATACCCCCCACTCTCAACTCCATGTGCTACCCAGAATCACATGTGCTTGGTGGCTCTGTTTCATCAATAAATAACCCTCTTTCCAATCAGCCTCCAGCCTCCATTTTGTCTCCAGCGCCTTTCTCCTGGCCTGGAACTGAACCAGATGGATATTTCTCCCAACATTACATTACGATTATATCATGTAAATATTCCTCCTATATATTTAGGCCAGTAGCTTCTGCTCATATGATTTTTGAAAGTCAATGTAACTTGTTCACAAGAATGAATCTTATTGAGGGTTGCATTGCCTAACATATAGTTTCTTGACTGTTTACTGGTAATAGTAGGGCTAAACTTGAAAGGGACTAGAGCTACAGTGAATAAATGGGATTAGAGTCAAGGTAGAGCCAAAAACTGCCAAGTGGAAAAGACAGAGGTCTCTCTCTCTTTGCCCAACCCACCTCATAGGCTTGTTGCTGTGGGGGAAAATAGGAGGAGCCAGGTATCCGGGACATATTTGCTGCTTTGAGTTATTTGTAAAAATGATAAAGCTGGGATACAAATAATTAATGAAAGAAAAGAATAAAACAAAATATAATTAAATTAAAATAATAAAATAAAATAAAAATTCTTGAGAATAGCCAGAATTTACTGTTAATTTCTCAAAATGAAATGTCCACCACTGAAAGCCATTATTTGTGTTCTGCTGATTAAAGCATGCCCTAGAACAACGGTCTCCAATCTTTCCAGCACGGGTATGTGTGTGTGAGTAGCAGGTGCACAGGCGTGTGCAGTTCCATGTGTGAGTAGCAGGTGCGCACACACTTCACTCACGTGAATGGAGCTTTGCACATGAGCGGAGGGTGCTTTTGCTCACATGCGAAGCTCCACTCGTGTGAGTGGAGGGCACTTGAGCCAGAAGACGCTTGTGCTTAGGCATGAAGATCCACTCGCGCTTGCCCATCTCTCCTGCGCCCTGGTTTCAAACAGACCGTGGCCTGGTAGTGGGCCGCAGCCTGCGGGTTGGGGACCCCTGCCCTAGAAAGTTAAATTCTCCTGCTGAAGCACATAAAAATATATCACTTTCATTTCATCTTAGAATACTCTGCAGACAAGCCAGAATTCCATAAACAAAGAAGTCCTATGCGTTAGATATTCCTTTTTGTTTCCAGGGATTCCATGTGGCACACATTCTTGAATCCTGAAATGCTAACTTTATTCAGGATTATTTATTAGGTAGTTTATCTCAGTTCTGAGGAAGGATGGAAAAAAAACCAAAACCAAGCATCTATGCATGACTCTCGCAGATTCACTTGAAGATTGTTTCTTATCTCTCTCCATCACTCAGTTGATTAGAAGTAGTAGAGTAGGATGAATTCAAGAGAGTGTAAAACTGTATTTCTTCCTCACTCCATAGGGTATCATGCAACAATGAAGTTCTAAATTTGAGCTAGATTGTAGAGGAAACCTCATCTCGAGTGTCTTGAGAAACTTGTTCCCACACAAAGCTACAGAAACAAGAAAACCGAGAAGATTTGGCACTTGGAGGGAGAGCTCTCCTGGTCATGCGCTTTTCAACAGCAGGATGAAATGTATTGTATTAGTACTTGAATTATGCAGTAATAAATATTTCTAAGGCATTCCAATCTGCATCTATAATTTGTATAAGCATTTATAGTAATTTGCACCTAGGCCTATTAATCAACATCTGAAAAAGATTTGCAGATACCTGTCTGTTTGTCTACGTGATATGAAAATGATCAAACTAGTTCTGATCCACATTTTTTTTCTGTTCTAAAATGAAATGCTATACACATTTCTGGATTTAATAAACAGATCTGAAAAAAAATTGCCTGTAAAATCTTGAAAATATCCTATTTTTAATCTGATAAAGATTACGGTTCCCTCCCCTGCACTTTTTTTTTTTTTAAGTGGGATGGAGATAAGATGCATCTCTACAATAAAGCAGTTTTTATAGATGTTGCCCAATGGTCAGTAAAGGGATAATAAAATTCCATTCGCACCCAAATTTTAGTTTCCTTGGACCAATCAGTCTGAAACTCAGCAGCTAGATCTCCATATATCATATAACTGGTTTTTTTTCCTAAACAAGAGAAATAATAATTTCCTTGATTAGTAGTTAAAACATAGATATATAAAAAAAACAGAGTAGTATCAGTTATTACTCTGAGGAAGAACTTTGTGGTTATTTAAAGATGAAAATGTCACTTAATATTTTTTATTTAGAAAATTTACAGTTCCTTATTACAATTTTGAACAATTTCAGGCAAGTTCGGTTTCGTTATTTGAAAACAATATTCAGTTCTCAATTAACAAAGCAAAATTAGATAGCTGTAACAGTCATCAGTATCTCCTGCATATCTTTTAAAAATTACTTTAAAAGCAATGATTACATAGAATGTTTGAATCTTAATATCTATAATAATGGCATTTTAGGAAAGGCGCATGCATATGTGATTAGTCTGATTACAATGTAATAATCCCTCATCATTGGTAACTATTATAACATTGTAAAATATTATTCAGTAAACTATAAAAATTCACAAACCTAATTGAAAATGCTAGTTTAGCATAATTCCCAAAAGCCATCATTCTTTAAGATTGTAAAATGAATTAGGTTCTCGTGAAGCTATTAATTGATACTGACAGCAATAACCACTCGAATGAAACTCCAATTATGAGTAGCAATTAATCACTTTTACTGTCATCTGTGGTGTCAAGCAAAATTCAATAAAGTTCTAAACACTAAAGTAAGAGAGGGTGAGAGGGAGGGAAGGAAGATAACCTTTGTGGCTAACCATATTTCATTTTTTAATAAAAATTTTAAGAAAAAAGACATTAGAAAGATAAAAACTAATACAAATTAAAAATAATAGAGAGAAAACAGAAAATGTAGAAAAAAGAAGGGAAAATAGAAAAGGAAGGAAAAAAATGTACAGTAAAGAAAAGAACTATAGAAATGACTCCTCCCTTCATCACAAGAAGTGAAAATAATTTTGGTAACTTATTACCTCTTAAAATGAAACAAACGATCTCTTCTTTCCATATTCCATTTCTAATTTATAAACAATTCCTCACAATTCGGTCTTGATCAGCAAAGTCCATTTAAAGGATAAATAAGCGTAATATTCCTTCCTTTTACTTTTAACAATCTTGTTCTTTAATCCCTTCAAATAATATCCTAGAACTTGATTTCTTTTCATCTTCTCATTGTCCATTCTCACAATCCCCACCCTCAAGTTTAATGTCACTGTAGTAGGGGTTTTGTCCGATACTGAAGCACTTTCCTTTTCTTTAATTTAATTGACTTTTAAAAAAAATTTCATAGCATTATTTAAAAACATTTTCATTAGGTTTTCATAAAATTCCCCGTGACAATTTAAATTTCTGAAAATATACTATTTGTATCACCCGCGCATAAGTTTAGTTCACGTTATGTAAGTGAAACTAAATGGTGCTATAGTGGGACTGCAAACAAAAGAGCCTCGTCCCAGAATAGCTCGCGCATCTCCCCCCACACCACCCAGCTGTAACAGACAAGCAGAGCTGGTAGCCGGTGCCCCCCCCAAACCCAATCCACGATGTGCAGAGGCATGTGCAGAGGCATGCGCAGACACACAGCGCATTACTGTGGAACTGGTGGGCAGTTAGAAAATTTTACTACTAACAGAGATGCAAAAGTGGGCAGTAGGTATAAAAGGTTGACTACCCCTGGTATAGATGGTAAAATGAACAGTAGTCCCAATCCCGGCTCTGTTATCAAGTTCAACTGTCGGCAAATGGTGAAGACCAGCCCCAAGCAAGATAGTCCTGTTGGCAGTAGACCCAAGACAGATATTGCAGAGTTAAAAGAAAGACGAAACTATACCTGAAGGCTACATAGGGCTGTGGTGTGGCTCAGGCTGTAAGATAGCCTGTTATTAAACACAGCTGCCTGCAATTACTGCAGGCTCGAGTCCCACCAGGCCCAAGGTTGACTCAGCCTTCCATCCTTTATAAGGTAGGTAAAATGAGGACCCAGATTGTTGGGGGGGGGGGCAATAAGTTGACTTTGTATATAAATATACAAATAGAATGAGACTATTGCCTTACACAATGTAAGCCGCCCTGAGTCTTCGGAGAAGGGCGGGATATAAATGTAAATAAAAAAACAACAACATAGTAATGTTATATTATAAGGAAGTAGAAAGCAATAGATAGAAAGTTATAGAAACAAATAAGGTGAAAGAACTGTAGACAGAAAATAAGTAAGACTAGGAATCTGGCACTCTGGATTCAAATAAAGTGACAGGAAGAATAGTAAAATAGAAATGTAAGCTAGCACAGATATAAAGAAAATGGAATAGAATTAAGAAGATTTAAGATAGTCCCTAGGAATAATAGACACAGAAAGGATAAAAAGAATGTAAATAAGCAAAGTGCCTTTTCTTTGCAAGTAAAATAAACCCTGGCATTGAATTTGTGGGCATACCATCTCTGAAGCTCTGATGGGGTGAAGGAATGGCTGCAGCGAGAATTCTTGCATCGTTTCTTTTCCCTTCCTCTCCCAGTGACTTTAGAAGGGGTCACCTGGAATAAAGCAATTCCTTTATGACTTATTGAACTGCTTTACCAGGAGAGTTGCTTAATTCACAGAGGTCATCAAAAGGAGGAGGATGATTTTGGACAGTGGTGGGATTCAAATAATTTAACAACCGGTTCTCTGCCCTAATGATTTCTTCCAACAACCACTTCACCAAACTGTTCAGAAAGTTAACAACCGGTTCTCACAAAGTGATGCAAACTGGCTGAATCCCACCACCGATTTTGGAGTATCAGAAGGCAAAATAAAAAAGTTGAAGAGCCCAAAGATACTACCAGAAAAGGGAATCTGCAACCAGTGGTGCGTGAAGGATGTGTAATTGTGTATGTATGATCTGTGCTGGGGAACTTCAATAACAGAATAGGGGAAAAGGACTGATGCTGGCAACTAGAGAGAATACTTTGGAAGGACTTGGTGATGGTGGGCCTCTCCAGGCCAGGAAGAGAAGAAAAGGCAATCACCCAGGAAGGTGGTACCACATGAAGTAGGTTGTCCTGGAGGTCACAGGGGAGCAAAAAATCTAACAGGGATCAGCAATGAAGGTATCTTTGTCTTTTATGTACACTGAGATCATATGCACCAAGACAAATTCCTTGTGTGTCCAATCACACTTGGCCAATAAAAATTCTATTCTACCTACTCTACTCTACTTTATTCTATAAAGCCAAAACCTATAACCTGGGTAATAGACTAGCTTAGCATTTCCTAAGTGGTATATTTCAAGATGGGTACTTCAGGAAACTCCCGCATTTCCCCAGCCAACATTGCCATTGCTCAGAATTCAGGGAGTTGAAAACCATATACCTCCCAGGTTGGGAAACACTGGGCTACCTCAACCCCAACACCATCAGCAATGCAAGCAAGAAATCTGAGTAAGCCAAGGAGAAAGTGACTTCGCAAAGCTGAAAAATATATAGATGGTAAAATGAACAGCAGTCCCAATCCCACCTACCAGACACCTGTGTTTTCCCGAAAATAAGACCCTGTCTTATTTTTTTTGAACCGCAAAATAAGTGCTTGGCCTTATTTTCGAGTAGGTCTCGTTATTTTGGGCATGTGGAGCAAGACGGGGCTCCTCTTGCCATCTTACCTGACTTCCAGCTCTGTCTCCCTAAACTTAACCAGAGAAAATGGCGGGGACCAGCTGTGCATGCTTTTAAATATTTTTGAGAGGGCTTATTTTCGAGGAGGGCTTATTTTCGAGGAGGGCTTATTTTCACAGGGGCTTATTTTCGAGGAGGGCTTATTTTCGAGGAGGGCTTATTTTCGAGTAGGTCTCGTTATTTTGGGCATGTGGAGCAAGACGGGGCTCCTCTTGCCATCTTACCTGACTTCCAGCTCTGTCTCCCTAAACTTAACCAGAGAAAATGGCGGGGACCAGCTGTGCATGCTTTTAAATATTTTTGAGAGGGCTTATTTTCGAGGAGGGCTTATTTTCACAGGGGCTTATTTTAGTGCATGTGCTCAAAAGCCCAATTGGGCTTATAATCGGGGGATGTCTTATTTTCAGGGAAACAGGGTAATTAATATAACGTAACGTAACGTAACACAACACAAACAACATAATGAAAGGTTCTAAGGCAGTCACAAGATAGTTGATTTGGATGAGTGCCAGTAAATAGGAGCCAGGCCAGGAAGAGATCTTGGGAGTCTGAAGGTATGGAAAAGTTTTATCCCAGATGAGAAATACAGAGGACAAATATACACGACGCTATAGAGCACTGCACACCAGAACAACTAGACACAAGAACAGTTTTTTTCCACACACCATCACTCTGCTAAACAAATATTTCCCTCAACACTGTTAAACTATTTACTAAGTCTGCACTATTATTAATTTTCTCATCATTCCCATCACCTATTTCCTTCCACTTATGACTGTAACTTTGTTGCTTGTATCCTTACGATTTATACTGATATTGTTTCCTAATTGCTTAATTGTAGCCTATGACTATCATTAAGTGTTGTATCACTGTTAAATTTGTAACCTATGACCATCATTAAGTGTTGTGAGTGTTGTACCTTGATGAAGGTATCTTTGTCTTTTATGTACACTGAGATCATATGCACCAAGACAAATTCCTTGTGTGTCCAATCACACTTGGCCAATAAAAAATTCTATTCTATTCTATTCTATTCTATTCTATTCTATTCTATTCTATTCTATTCTATTCTACCCTACTCTACTCTACTCTACTCTACTCTACTTTATTCTATAAAGCCAAAACCTATAACCTGGGTAATAGACTAGCTTAGCATTTCCCTAAGTGGTATATTTCAAGATGGGTACTTCAGGAAACTCCCACATTTCCCCAGCCAACATTGCCATTGCTCAGAATTCAGGGAGTTGAAATCCATATATCTTCCAGTTTGGGAAACACTGGGCTACCTCAACCCCAACACCATCAGCAATGCAAGCAAGAAATCTGAGTAAGCCAAGGAGAAAGTGACTTCGCAAAGCTGAAAAATCAGCTCAGTGGTAGTCAACCTGGTCCCTACCGTCCACTAGTGAGAGTTCCAGCTTTCATGGTGGGCAGTAGAGGTTTTGTCTGATACTGAAGCACTTTCCTTTTCTTTAATTTAATTGACTTTTTAAAAAAATTTCATAGCATTATTTAAAAACATTTTCATTAGGTTTTCATAAAATTCCCCGTGACAATTTAAATTTCTGAAAATATACTATTTGTATCATCCGCGCATAAGTTTAGTTCACGTTATGTAAGTGAAACTAAATGGTGCTATAGTGAGACCGCAAACAAAAGAGCCTCGTCCCAGAATAGCTTGCGCATCTCCCCCCTCACCACCCAGCTGTAACAGACAAGCAGAGCTAGTAGCGGTGCCCCAAACCCAATCCACGATGTGCAGAGGCATGTGCAGAGGCATGCGCAGACGATGATACACAGCGCATTACTGTGGAACCGGTGGGCAGTTAGAAAATTTTACTACTAACAGAGATACAAAAGTGGGCAGTAGGTATAAAAAGGTTGACTACCCCTGGTATAGATGGTAAAATGAACAGTAGTCCCAATCCCGGCTCTGTTATCAAGTTCAACTATTTGCAAATGGTGAAGACCAGCCCCAAGCAAGATAGTCCTGTTGGCAGTAGACCCAAAACAGGTACTGCAGAGTTAAAAGAAAGACGAAACTACACCTGAAGGCTACATAGGGCCGCGGTGTGGCTCAGGCTGTAAGATAGCCTGTTATTAAACACAGCTGCCTGCAATTACTGCAGGCTCGAGTCCCACCAGGCCCAATGTTGACTCAGCCTTCCATCCTTTACAAGGTAGGTAAAATGAGGACCCAGATTGTTGGGGGGGCAATAAGTTGACTTTGTATATAAATATACAAATAGGATGAGACTATTGCCTTACACAATGTAAGCCGCCCTGAGTCTTCGGAGAAGGGCGGGATATAAATGTAAATAAAAAACAACAACATAGTAATGTTATATTATAAGGAAGTAGAAAGCAATAGATAGAAAGTTATAGAAACAAATAAGGTGAAAGAACTGTAGATAGAAAATAAGTAAGACTAGGAATCTGGCACTCTGGATTCAAATAAAGTGACAGGAAGAATAGTAAAATAGAAATGTAAGCTAGCACAGATATAAAGAAAATGGAATAGAATTAAGAAGATTTAAGATAGTCCCTAGGAATAATAGACACAGAAAGGATAAAAGAATGTAAATAAGTAAAGTGCCTTTTCTTTGATCTGTTAGCATTTCCCTAAGTGGTATATTTCAAGATGGGTACTTCAGGAAACTCCCACATTTCCCCAGCCAACATTGCCATTGCTCAGAATTCAGGGAGTTGAAATCCATATATCTTCCAGTTTGGGAAACACTGGGCTACCTCAACCCCAACACCATCAGCAATGCAAGCAAGAAATCTGAGTAAGCCAAGGAGAAAGTGACTTCGCAAAGCTGAAAAATCAGCTCAGTGGTAGTCAACCTGGTCCCTACCGTCCACTAGTGAGAGTTCCAGCTTTCATGGTGGGCAGTAGAGGTTTTGTCTGATACTGAAGCACTTTCCTTTTCTTTAATTTAATTGACTTTTTAAAAAAATTTCATAGCATTATTTAAAAACATTTTCATTAGGTTTTCATAAAATTCCCCGTGACAATTTAAATTTCTGAAAATATACTATTTGTATCATCCGCGCATAAGTTTAGTTCACGTTATGTAAGTGAAACTAAATGGTGCTATAGTGAGACCGCAAACAAAAGAGCCTCGTCCCAGAATAGCTTGCGCATCTCCCCCCACACCACCCAGCTGTAACAGACAAGCAGAGCTGGTAGCCGGTGCCCCCCCCAAACCCAATCCACGATGTGCAGAGGCATGTGCAGAGGCATGCGCAGACGATGATACACAGCGCATTACTGTGGAACCGGTGGGCAGTTAGAAAATTTTACTACTAACAGAGATACAAAAGTGGGCAGTAGGTATAAAAAGGTTGACTACCCCTGGTATAGATGGTAAAATGAACAGTAGTCCCAATCCCGGCTCTGTTATCAAGTTCAACTATTTGCAAATGGTGAAGACCAGCCCCAAGCAAGATAGTCCTGTTGGCAGTAGACCCAAAACAGGTACTGCAGAGTTAAAAGAAAGACGAAACTACACCTGAAGGCTACATAGGGCCGCGGTGTGGCTCAGGCTGTAAGATAGCCTGTTATTAAACACAGCTGCCTGCAATTACTGCAGGCTCGAGTCCCACCAGGCCCAATGTTGACTCAGCCTTCCATCCTTTACAAGGTAGGTAAAATGAGGACCCAGATTGTTGGGGGGGGCAATAAGTTGACTTTGTATATAAATATACAAATAGAATGAGACTATTGCCTTACACAATGTAAGCCGCCCTGAGTCTTCGGAGAAGGGCGGGATATAAATGTAAATAATAAAAAAAAACATAGTAATGTTATATTATAAGGAAGTAGAAAGCAATAGATTGAAAGTTATAGAAACAAATAAGGTAAAAGAACTGTAGATAGAAAATAAGTAAGACTAGGAATCTGGCACTCTGGATTCAAATAAAGTGACAGGAAGAATAGTAAAATAGAAATGTAAGCTAGCACAGATATAAAGAAAATGGAATAGAATTAAGAAGATTTAAGATAGTCCCTAGGAATAATAGACACAGAAAGGATAAAAAGAATGTAAATAAGTAAAGTGCCTTTTCTTTGCAAGTAAAATAAACCCTGGAATTGAATTTGTGGGCATACCATCTCTGAAGCGCTGATGGGGTGAAGGAATGGCTGCAGCGAGAATTCTTGCATAGTTTCTTTTCCCTTCCTCTCCCAGTGACTTTAGAAGGGGCCACCTGGAATAAAGCAATTCCTTTATGACTTATTGAACTGCTTTACCAGGAGAGTTGCTTAATTCATAGAGGTCATCAAAAGGAGGAGGAGGATTTTGGACAGTGGTGGGATTCAAATAATTTAACAACCGGTTCTCTGCCCTAATGATTTCTTCCAACAACCACTTCACCAAACTGTTCAGAAAGTTAACAACCGGTTCTCACAAAGTGATGCAAACTGGCTGAATCCCACCACCGATTTTGGAGTATCAGAAGGCAAAATAAAAAAGTTGAAGAGCCCAAAGATACTACCAGAAAAGGGAATCTGCAACCAGTGGTGCGTGAAGGATGTGTAATTGTGTATGTATGATCTGTACTGGGGAACTTCAATAGCAAAATAGGGGAAAAGGACTGATGCTGGCAACTAGAGAGAATACTTTGGAAGGACTTGGTGATGGTGGGCCTCTCCAGGCCAGGAAGAGAAGAAAAGGCAATCACCCAGGAAGGTGGTACCACATGAAGTAGGTTGTCCTGGAGGTCACAGGGGAGCAAAAAATTTAACAGGGATCAGCAATGTCTAACTTACGAGAAGAACCAAAACAAAAAAAATGAAAAGCAATTAGTATTTTCCATCTTGGGAGTGCCAAATAGCCAATAAAAAGTTAGATTTTTAAGAAAATCTTGAGAGAAGAGCTGGTATAATCTGGAAGCCCCACCCCGCACGGTGTTGGAAGTTTATGGTCTTGGTAGCCATAGGACTTTGCTATTGACAATTGTTGTTTTGTGATATTGTATTGCAGTTTTAATCTTCTTATGGAGAAAAGGGAATGTATGCTGCTCAGAACCTCCCTGGACGGGAGTGGCAATATAAGTACATAAGTAAGTAAAATGAAGCAGAGATGAGACCTAGGAGGCTTAGTAGAAGAGACTTAAGAGGGATCTACAAGAGTGGGCCAGAATCACAGTCAACTAGTGCTTTTATAAGCATAAGTCAGTTATCTTTGAGGAAGGTGGACGGTCAAGAAATGTAAAATATAAATAAATAAATCTTAACAGCCAGAAGGTTGGAAAGGAGCAAAGCAGCACGGCAAAGAAGAGGTATAAAGGAAAGCCTGAAAAACTTGGATATTGCAGTGGGACGAAGCCAGGTGACATCTGGCTCTGACTCTGGCTCAGGGTGATAGGGCCCATTAGTGTTGGCTCTTAGGATTTTCTTTTTCATGACCACCTGATTTAACCTTTTCTTTGATCTGTTAGTATTGTTCCAACCACATTCAGAGACAGAAGTGGAAAGAGCAACATGTGGCTCTGGTGAGGGATATCAAGCCACACCAGCAGGCCGAACAGCATGATGACCAAGTCCACCTGAAGCCACTGACTGCAGAAATCAGCCCACAGGTACAGACAAGAAGTGAGATGTAGTTGATATTATCTGGATCTGGGATCAGGATAGATAAGAGTTAACACAGAGGTGAAGGTAGAATAAAATGGTTTATGGCAGGGGTCTCCAATCTTGGCAACTTTAAGACTTGTGGACTTCAACTCTCAGAATTGAAGGGGCGTGCATAAGCGCACCAGCGTGCCTACCATCCCTGTCCTAATGTTCCCTTTTATTTTTATCCATTTCATGTATTCATAATTATGTTTATACTTATATCTGTTATCTAATACATGCTTGATGAAAATAAAAATAAAATAAATAAAGAATTCCTCAGCCAGCTGACTGAGGAACTCTGGGAGTTGAAGTCCACAAGTCTTAAAGTTGCCAAGGTTGGAGACCCCTGGTTTATAGGCAGATAAAAATAAAAGACAAAATAGAAATAGAATAGAATATAGACGATTAAAGTAGTTTATAGAAATAGGAGACATGTGATAGAGAAACTGTAAATAAGAAAAGGACAGATAGTCTTTCTTTTATAATGAAAAACTACTTATTTTCTAATAAAACGTTTCCCCTTTTTAAAATGAAGTTATTAGAATTTTAAGTTCAGAATAAAAACTGACAAGAACATTCTCATAGTAGTTCGTTAATTGATTAGTTTTAATGATCATATAAAAAAACTAAAAATACAGGATCTAATCCCAGGGTAAAATAGATAAAAAGAAAACATGGTAATAAAATATGTATGTAGCAAAGTATAAAGAATCAGTATTCAGCTTTGTTTTTATATGGCATGCTGATCTGTAAAGGGCTTTTTAGTTTCTTTGGGCACTAATATCTAGGTTTCTTTGTTTAAAAAATCTTCTTGCCTGCGAGGCAGTTGGAAGTAAATAGTGGAAGTAAATGTTGTGAAATAACTTTGGTAAGTTGACTTCTAATATTTAGAATGAAAAAAAGAGGAAGAAAACAGAGAAAGAAGAGAAGCGCAAAGACAAAAGTACAGAAATAAAGAAAAGGAAAAAAGGGATTATAAAGAAGTGATTTACGATTTTCCTTTACAGCCTGTCATAAATATAAGTGTTACTCTATGTTACAGCATTGTTTACATTTTCTTTATTATCTACTAGTTTTATATAATTTTTACATCATTATCTATTATATTATATGTCATGACTTCATTTTTTTCTTTCTCGCAAAAATCAGTAAGAGGTTTCCAGTCATCATTAAACTTAGATAAATTCTATCCCTAATTAAAGCAATTTGGCCGACTCAGCAAGTTCCATCATCTTTACTACTTTTAGTATCCTTTACTATCCATTCCTCCATTGTGGGTAAAGCTGAATCCTTCCACCTTTGTGCATATAACAGTCTTGCTGCATTTATCATATATAAAAACAAAGTTCCTTTTTTAAGATGGTAACTTACATAAGCATTGAAGACTCTTGAGGTACACACTCTTTAAAAATTCAGTATCAAGACATCAGACCCATCCCTATAGTTCCTGGTTATTTAAGTGTTTCCAACATTCAATAAATAAAACATCATAAAACATCATAAAACCTCATTATGAATCGCCCACACTACAAGCTAACTACACACTACACACACTAACTTCTGGCTCCAGTTCAGAGTTCTTACAATGGCATCTTAAAATGATCTCAGACCAGAAAGAAGGCTAGTGGAGGAACTCATTAGACAAATAAAATGGAGTATGAAAGAGTAATGCTTTTTTATTCAATTATTCAAATATTCAGTATTACTTCAATTGCATTTTAATGACGTATCGGGAGGTGGTACATAGACCAGTCTCTTTTTTCCTGGAGATTAAAAGTTGTTGTGGTTGATTTGATTTTGAAAAGCTGATATACTGTAATTTGGGCTTGTAAAACTGAAAGTAAGGCACTAATCTAGTTATAGAGATACCAAACCGGCTGCAATCAAAGCAGTGGACTATTATTTTTTGAGCTGATTTCAAGCAACAACCAAAGCAATAATTGCAGTTAACTTTTCTCATGCTTAGTTTTCTTCTTAACATATATATTTTTTTTAAAAATCGTTTTTCATTGTTCCAACATCAATTTTGAATGCTATCCTCAAAAAAATAAAATAACAGAAGGACTGCTGGAATTTAATCTTCTTAAACTTGAACAAGGCAGCTTTATTATCAGAGCAATTGTCATTTTCCATATCATTTGAAATCTTTAATATTAAGCTCACAAGCATATACACACACTGAGAGACAAACATGGAAATTTAAAATGTGCAGCTTTCATAGAGGTGCTTGATGTGATCGGTCAAACATCCATTTTCTTCCATACATTAAAAATAAATAAATAATGGAAATGCAAATACAGAGAAACCAGAAATAGCAAAATTCAGGAACTTTAGAAGAAATTGCAATTCTTCTTTAACTGGCCAAGTGGGCTAATGGGGGCGATGGTAGAAGTCTGAGCTGGACACAGAAGCAGCTCAACTCCTTTTTTTATTTAATTTAGTTTCATATATTGTTGTCCAGCCAGTTCAGGGACACAAGATTTGCACTGTTGCTAGGTGAGTTCAGAGGCTAGAGAAATTACTCACTTTCCTCCTTGAGCTTTCCTGCAATTAGCAGAGGCAAAAAGGTATCAACTTTCAGCATTCCTCACTTGCTTCCTCCTTCTTTGGTGCCCTGCCCCTGGGTACATGCGCCACTCTGAGCTTGTGGCAGTTAATCCATAAAAATGCTCTGCTTTTGCCTTCTGTATAAAACCCATCTGGGCTATATACCCCCAAGTCTCCCCACAGAGGTAGCTCACTTCTCTTATTCTGCCAAGAACAGGAAGGGGAAAGTTGATATCTTTTTGCCTTTTCCATGTAACTGCAGCATAAGACAGCAAATTATGCAAACAATGTTCACAATTGCTAACCTTCTGAAGGAACCAATTTAGAGAATTCCCCCCCCCCTTTTTTTTTTGGAAGGGATTACTTACACCCATGGGACCCATCAGTGAATGACTCACATTTGGCTTAGAGTGAAACATGGTAATTGCTAATGGAGAGACAGCCATGATATTTTTCAGTGCAGGAGAAGGCTGTTTTACATAGTTGTCATCCCCAAGTAGTCTTCTCTGGATTAGGACAGACATAAATGATAGAATATAGTTGAAGATATACTGCAGCAGGGATATTCCCTAAGCTTGAGGGAACACTGGTGTTTTCATAGCAAGCCATAATTCCCCAAGTGAATTAGATCAGGTATCAACCAGGGGTGAAATGCTCCTGGATCGGACCGGATCGCGCGATCTGGTAGCGATGGTGGAGCAAAGCTCCACCCATCCACCCAGATGTCATTACTTCCTGGTTTTAACCTGAAAGTAATGTGTTTTTTACCTTCTGCTTATGCACAGGTTTTGCGCGTGCACAGAAGATCTGTGTGTGCATGTGACGCACGCGAGCAAAGCGAGCACGTGCACACAGCGCAGGCACTTCCAAACCGGTAAGAAAGGTAAGAAGATTTCCCCCTTGGTATCAGCCCTCTGAACTACTTCAGCCATGCTTACTTTCATTTCGTTTCTCAGTTGCCATTCTTGGGGGGAGGAGGGGAGTCAGAAAGTATTGGAATGTGGTGCCTTGAACTGCAAGACAAAACATCGACCAGCTACGGTCAAGGAAACTAACATCTGCTGTGACCGAGCGGGAAACTGCCGCTGGACTGATTGGTTAACGTGACCTAAGACACCTGAGGTGGGGTGGGAAGTTTGTATTCTTTTAAACTACCCTAAAGCAAAGGAATTACTTAGAGCTAGCTTCACCTTTCTACATGCCAATATGATGGACTCAATAAAAGGTATTTGGAGCCTGATGAAAGCCTCAGAGTTCTGACTTGACTGGGTTCATTACTCGGAACCATGATATCAGGACCCTTAAAAAAAAAAAGAATCAGGGATGTTAAAAGAATAATCCCTGCAGAGACTTAAGACACCCCTTTTTGCTCCTTAAACTATATTTTCCAAATCCGAATAATAACATGGGCCTCATTTTGGGGCTTCATACAGTCTTGGGGGGCTGTAAGGGTTGAAAAAGTGTAAATAGGGCATCTAGGCTCGTAGGCAATGCAATCCACATCATAGAAATGATTTTTTTTCTTCGTTTTGTATTCTTTTAAGTTGCTTCATGGCAGGGTTAAATTGGGTCTAAAATAAAGATGACCCACTTCTGAAGTCCCAAAGAGCTAATCAGTATAGAATAGGGTGGCTAACTTGAGACATTCATGTGTTGCTTAATCATACTTTCTAGCAGCATCAACTAGCATGATTAACAGTGAGGAATGCTGGAAGTGGTAGCCCAGGAACAATCTGAGTTACCCAGTCTTGGTGCTATGAATAATACTGAACTAGCTGGAATAATGATTTCACAATCTAAGTTTTTATTTTTTAAAAAAAATTCCCTTCCTCATACATAGATGTAGTAATGAAACTAATAAGTGTAGTTGCAAAGCAAGAGTACAATGCGGTCTAACGGTGAACTATTGATAGATGTGGGGAAGATATAAAAATTGACATAAATATACAGTGGAATCCATAGTGGAAGCCATCCAGTGGTGGGATTCAAGTAATTTAACAACCGGTTCTCTGCCCTAATGATTTCTTCCAACAACCAGTTTGCCAAACTGCCCAGAAAGTTAACAACCGGTTCTCCCGAAGTAGTGCGAACTGGCTGAATCCCACCACTGAAGCCATCCCCATGCAATAGCCTTACTTAGCAGCTATGTGCAAAGTTTAATCAGATATACAATATTTTGATAGTGGATTAACCTGACTTTTTGAAGGGGGACAATCAGCTTTTTCCCCCTTCATTTTTTAATATAAATCCTTCTCTCTTGTCCTAATTTTGAAATAATTTAAGAATCTTTTCCCTTAATCCATTCTATAAATGTTTTTGCTAATGCTAATTCCAACCAGTATATGTAGATATTTGCTACAGCTGTGCATATGCAGAATCTCTTTTAGAGATTATTGGATTAACATTTCTGGAGATTACCTAGAAAATCTGAGGCACAGTTGCGTTGTAGTTGTCAAAGAGCCAGCTTTGGATTTTTTATTTATTTTTTTAGCTTTGATTACACTTGATTTGTCTGAAAGGCTCCGAAATAAAGTAGCTAAAATTTTCTTCTTATTCAGATAGTTCTAATAGGATTACATTGTCTTTCAGGCACTACGTCTTTAAAGTAATACATTAAATCCCAAGATCCTGCATCAGTTTTCCACAGCTTCTCAATACAGTGTTATCAAAAATTATAACCTTATCATTGTTTCAATTCACCATTATATATTAGCTTTTTTTTCATTCTTGATGTATTCCTGGAAAAAATAAATAATATCATGCTACAAATGTTAGGACCAATTGCTATTCCAAGGAATTTGTGGAAGGTAAAAGTAAAGGTAAAGGTTCCCATCGCACATATGTGCTAGTTGTTGCCGATTCTAGGGGGCGGTGCTCATCTCCATTTCAAAGCCGAAGAGCCAGCGCTGTCTGAAGACGTCTCCGTGGTCATGTGGCCGGCATGACTTAACACCAAAGGCGCACGGAACGCTGTTACCTTCCCACCAAAGGTGGTCCCTATTTTTTCTACTTGCATTTTTACGTGCTTTTGAAACTGCTAGGTTGGCAGAAGCTGGGACAAGTAACAGGAGCTCACCCCGTTACATGGCAGCACTAGGGATTCGAACCACCGAGCTGCCGACCTTTCAATCGACAAGCTCAACGTCCTAGCCCCTGAGCCACCTTTAATAATTTATCTAAATTTGTTAGGTTTGTATTCTACAGCTTGCTAATAGAATCCTGATTCAGAATTCTGAGCAGAAGGTGTGAATAGGTGAACTATAGACCTACAGTTCTGAAATCTTAGCATCTGGTGAAGTAGAAAGAAAATCCATTTGTCTCTTTTAATACACTTAATTTTTTTCTCTGGCCCCTTAAATACAAAACTCAAAGTTACCAGAAATGAGTTTCTACCGGTTCGACCCGGTTCGGGCGAACCGGTAGGGCAGTTGTGGGAGGCTCCACCCACCCATCTGGACGTCATCACGGACGCTCTGCGCATGTGTTTATATCAGATGCAGAGAAGGTCCTCCATGCTCCATCACTTGAGGTTTTCAAGAAGAGACTGGACAGCCATTTGTCTGGAATAGTATAAGATCTCTTGCCTGAGCAGGAGGTCGGACTAGAAGACCTCCAAGATGCCTCTCAACCCTATTATTCTATGTTCTAAGAATAAAGGAAGGTTTTTTGCTTTTGCAGCAAAATAAGATTTTTCTAATACAGGTGCTCAGAGTTAGCTGGAATTGGGCAGTGCCTAAACTGAATTAAATAAATAGAAAGACACTGCATGAAAAATACATATAAGCTATAAAGCCTTTCTGATAACAGCACGCCTTTGTTCCTCACTGAGATGCCAACAGTCTTCTGTAATATTTCTTTCTTTCATTTACGACGCCAGAATCAAGGGAATAATAAAATATTTCTTTTTCATCACATCAAGCCAAGGATTTCTGTTCTCTATAAGCACTTACAAGCAATTTTACATGTTCTTATAAGAGGGTAAGTTCCATGTAAATCTGTGGAAAATACACATCACAAAATTACTACCACCCCTCGCTCCTTTCAAATTCCTTAATCGCAACCTAGCCTAAATATAATTAACACATGAGCACTTTTCCATACTTATCACTTGTTTTCAAAACCCTTAAAATTAATTAACAGCTGCATAAACTCAATCTCATATAATAAGATAGTGTAGGATAAGAGAAACTAAGCAGTGACATCTCTGTACAGCTGAGATAATTAATTGCAGAGTTGAATTCTCTGTAACATGCTAACTTTTTCTACCATTATGAAGGGCCTTAATTTAAGAACTCTGTCCATAGTTTCTTTTAACTCATATGAGGATGAAGTGGTTGACAGAAAAGCAAAAAAATAAAAAAAAATAAAAAAATCCCCCCCCCCCAAATGACTTATTACAACCTGTCATCCTACAGATGTCCTGGCTTAAAACTTCCAGAATTTCAAAATGTTAAACTTCAACTAGCAATAGGTTAGGGTGAGGTGGGCACCTGGGATGGGTCTGTTGCATGCATCTGAGAAACATGGTTGCGAGACACCAAGTTTTTGTTTGTACTGTTTGTTTTTTTTAAAAAAACTATGTAACTTACCTATCCTCAAGTTGCTTCTGTTTAAATTTCGGATGTCATGCCATGGCTTTGCCGCATCCATAATGCCAGTAGTTCTTCAACGTCTGCCATACTTGAGCATTTCTAACTTTTAATATCAAAGTGGGTTTTGTTGCATGCTGCTGAATCTGTATGCTTTAAGAGAGGGGTGGGGGTGGGGGAAAGAGATATTGAGATTTCATGAGCTGCTCAGAGGGAATTATCATCTTTCCCCCAAAATAAGACCCTTTCTTATAATTTTTTGAACCCTGAAATAAGCGCTTCGCCTTATTGCCATGCGCTCAAAAGCCCGATTGGGCTTATTATCAGGGGATGTCTTATTTTGGGGAAAATAGGGTAGCATATACATTTGCAAAGCTAAACACAATTCATTGAAAATAGGTCCTCATAAATTACTTTGCCAACATACTTGTTAAAAAATAATAATGTGAATGATAATGTTGCTTATTTGCAGGGTTATCCATAAACAAGGGCAGAAGACATGTTTGACAGATCAAATCCACTTATAGATATTGTTAGGGATGATTGAGAGTTTACAAATCAAACTAAACCAACCAGACACAATTTGGAGAACATCAGTTTAGTCTAGCCTTCAAACTGACAAATCCACAGATGTGTTAGGATATATCTAGAACTTCTAGAATTTCCCAGCTGAGCATTCAGTTGGAATACCAATACAACTGGATGATATTTGGCTCAGAAAGGCTGGTTACAATTTGCCAAAGACAGCTTACAATTATTATTATTATTATTATTATTATTATTATTATTATTATTATTATTATTATTATTATTATTATTATTTATTAGATTTCTATACCGCCCTTCTCCCGAAGGACTCAGGGCGGTGTACAGCCAGAATAAAAACAAACAATACAATATACAATTAAAACAAAATTAAAAAACTTATTACACAATTGGCCGAAAACTTTAAAACATTTAAAATTCTAAAAACCCATTAAAATTCATATAAAATTTAAAAATATGAAATATAAATTTAAAAATACAACAAAATTTAAGCCAGCCCCTCGCGAGTAAATAAATGTGTTTTCAATTCGCGGCGAAAGGTCCGAAGGTCAGATATTTGGCGTAAACCAGGGGGAAGTTCATTCCAGAGGGTAGGAGCCCCCACAGAGAAGGATCTTCCCCTGGGGGCCACCAGCCGACATTGTTTGGCGGACGGCACCCTGAGAAGTCCCTCTCTGTGTACGGGTCGGTGGGAGGCATGAGGTAACAATAGGTGGTCCCGTAAGTACCCAGGCCCTAAGCCATGGAGTGCTTTAAAGGTAGTAACCAGAACCTTAAAGTGCACCCGAAAGACCACAGGCAGCCAGTGCAGTCTGCACAGGAGTGGTGTTACATGGGAGCTACGTGGAGCTCCCTCTATCACCCGCGCAGCTGCATTCTGGACTAACTGAAGCCTCCGGGTGCACTTCAAGGGGAGCCCCATGTAGAGAGCATTGCAATAATTTGCCACCTTCACAAGTGACTTTTGACTAGATTTTTTAAATTGCTTTCTTGTCTTTGGATCTCAGAAGGAAATTCCTTCTTGGTCTGCAGTACTACAACATATATCACACACCAGAGATTTTATAGTGGTTTGTGAGAATGACTTTGGGAGACAGGGGGAAGAGTCACAGCAAGGAAACAATCAGATAAGAGGCAGTTTATTGCAGGAAAATGGACATGACCAATGTCTCAGAAGGGATTCTCCTTAGTTTCATGCACTGCAAAAGCAACAGGGGAGACTTGTAATATTGATTTCAGCCTAGTGAGGTAGCCTGGACAGGAAATACAGCCAAATGAATAATAATTCTATTTTACTGTAAAGTTACATTAACACAAACTTGAAAATCTAATGAAGGAGAATGTTTGTAGCTCAGGGCTGACATGAGGCTCCTTGGCGCTCTCTTGTTCTCTCTTGTTCTCTTGCAGACATCTTCATTACGTTTCATTACACCATCAGTGCTAGATTAGCACCTAGTTTAAGTAATGAAACATCTGCAAGAAAACCCCCGAAGATGCTTTTCCAAGAGGCAACTGGACTTCCTGGTTTGACATGACTGGACAGAGCTGAAGAAGCTTCTTGAATGAGAAGCGAAACGTCTTCAAAGAAAAACAAGAAAGTCCAGTTGCCTCTTGAAAAAGCACCTTTGGGACAACCACGACCTGGATGATTGAGAATCTCCACAGACATCTGCAAGAAACAAGCAATCTCAGCAATCTCTCACTTGACAGTCTGAAATTACATCTCTATCCCCAAGCCTTGACTTTACAGGCCAAGAAATTAGACAGAGTCCTTTCTGCGATATTTGCCCATTACTTCTGTGGGCTAAGCTGGCAGTGGCTCTTTCCCATGTACCAAGGTCATTCCTACCTACCATTAAAAATGTCTACCGTACAGACAGCCAGACCTCCCACACAGAAAGCTGCATTAACAGTTTGTGGAATGCTGTAATTATTCATGCCTTGATGTAATTTGAGGCCTGCTCTGCTTTTCCTTGGAGCATGCCACCTTCTATTAACGCGTCAAGCATTTTTAAATGAAAGCAACTCATAATTTGCCTCAAAATGTGTAAACTTCATTAAAAAGCAGCGATTTAGCTTGCTGAAGATTTCTCTCCCTTTCTCCCCAGTTCTTTCCAAAGCTAAGGCAGCATATAGAAGAGATATGTATAGAGGGATGTTTACTTTTGTAAAGGGCCCCGCTTGCTTGCTCTTTATTTCGGTTAGCTTGGAGGGGAAGGACAAACCATCAAAGGGAGAGTCTAATTTACAAGAAGAGAAGCATGCCGACTGTGGACCAGCAGGCTTTTATCATCTTGAAGAAAGACGACCAGGTTCCAGGAAGACAGGTGCACCAATTTACAGCTAGAAGGACAAATCAAGGTGTGTGATGAGGCCCAAGTAGCAGAGAAGGAGCCATTCCATCAGGCTTTCCCCCCAAATAAGCAAATAATTCTATTCTAATGATAATGATAAAATACTCATTTTTAAGCCTAGCAAGTAGGAAGAGCTTTCACAGATGTTGCATATCCATGCCCTGACAAATACAAGGTTGTTTTTAATTGTTTATTTTTCCCCTTTGTATTTCAGTGCTTAGCAAAGTGAAATGAAAGAGGGAAATAAGTATGTGTCGCAACCAAAAAAAAAGTCAAAGATAAACTGGGCTCTTCATAGCAATCAATCATATGATTCCTATGTATTTCCCACATATTATTTCGCCGAACTTCCTCTCTGGAAATCTCACATGCAAAGTCTTTCATGCTTCTACTGGTTGACCTGGTCAAAAATGGCTCAAAAGCCAGGGAAAAATGGAAAGAGATATAGAGGAGCCATCAAAAAAATATAAGAAGTCATACAATGCTTAACAACAAGGCTTTTTTAATGTTTTGTATGGGTTAGACAACCTTTCGTGATTTTTTTCCCCCTCCTCATTTTTTTAAAAAAGAATCTTGGGGGCTTTTTTTCTTGCTTGTTGATGAAGTCATACCTATTCTATAGTTTATGCTATTGTTTTTTATGCATATTCTGCCAAGAGGAAAAGAAACCGTAGCCCCAATTTTCACCAGAGCAAAGAGAAAAAAAAGAAGTTGGGGTTCAGTTGCTCACTTCACTATATATTCAATTGGGATTAGGTTTTAGCTAAGCCTGTATAGCAAAGGCTATGTGGTAAACTGAAATTCTTACTTCAGGGCCGCACCATTGATATACTTATCTAATACAGACAGACATCGATGTAAGGCCACAGCAGTTTGAGAGCATGCCAACGCTTGCAAAATAAATAGGTACCACTTTTGTGGGAAGGTAACTGCGTTCCAAGCGCCTCAGCGTAAAGCCTCAACATGACCACAGAAGCATCTTCAGACAACTCCAACAGCTAGGAAATGGAGATGAGCACCGCCCCCTAGAGTCCCACACGATTGGACAGGGAAAATCTTACTTTAATCCCCATTCCAGTGGAATTTCCTTCATTAACAGAATTGGGAGGGACCTTGTAGGTTATCTAGTCTAACCCTCCACTCAAGCAGGAGACCCTACACCATTTCTGACAAATGGCAATCCAGGATCTTTTTGAAAGCTTCCAGTGATGAAGCTCCCACAACAACTGCTGAAGGCAAGTTGTTCCATTGGTGAATTATTTTCATTGTCAGAAAATTTCTCCTTATTTCTAGGTTGAATCTCTCCTTGATCAGTTTCCATCCATTATTCCTTGTCTGGCCTTTGGGTGCTTTGGAAAATAGTTTAACCTCCCTCCTATCTGTGGCAGCACTTCAAATATTGGAACACTGCTATCATGTCTCCTCTGGTTCTTCTCTTCACTAGACTAGCCATGCTCAGTATTTGCAAACGTTCATTATGTTTTAGCTTCCAATTCCCTAATTATCTTGGTTGCTCTTCTCTGCACTTTTTCTAGTCTCTCAACATCTTTTTTATAGTGTGTTGACCAAAACTGGATGCAGTATTTCAGGTGTGGTCTTATTAAGCCTTTATAGAGTGATATCAGTACCTCACATGACCTTGATTATAAGCACATTGTGAGTTGCCTTCTAAAAGGCAGAATAAAGTACTACATTTAATGTTTCTTCTATTGTGCTACAGTAGTCTGCTGTTTTATGCTTTGTTTTATGGTGTTCTTCACTTTATTGTGGCTATAACAACATATTTTTACTGAATTCTGTTTCTTCCCTTTGTCAACGTTTTTGCAATACCCACGTGATAAACCATTGCTTTTATGGCAGCTCATAAAGAGATGAATTGAATGAAAAAAAGCCATTAGTTTTTTGTTACAGTAGTAGTATTTCTATTATTTGATATTACTATTTTAGTCCAAATGATACGCTTATAGTTGACATGATGCTTTTTAGTTATTTGTCCATCCTCTCCCCGCCCACACAGCCCAAAGATTCTGTTCTATTTGTTGATTGTCTCTGTCATCAGAGAACATTTTGCTCTGCTCATATCAATGAGAGTTATGTCATTGAAAAGATTTTTGGGAACACATTGTCAGGCATATTCACAGCTACCTACAACTTTCTGGTGCAGCCCTGGCACATATTCATTCTTCAACATGAGAAATGAAGGATTGAGTATTGGATGCGTAAGCATATCCTTTTTGAAAAGGGATGATAGTAGTGACAGCAGCAAGAAAGAATAAAAGATGAGAGCATCTGGCTTACAAAGCTTTAATTTCTGAGGCTGGGAATTTCAATAAAAAATATTAATATTAATCACCAAAGACTGTGAAGTCTTTGGATAATTTTGAATTCATCTGTTTGAATATATACGCATGCTGAATAGCTGGATGAAAGAAAAGCATACTTAAAAATAGTGGATAAAAAAACATTACAATTTGGTATGTTCTTCTAACCGTCTTCTAATAAAACTCTGTTAAAAATATAAAAGGAAATTTTGTGTTTGTGTGAAAAACAATTAATTTTTTGATTCAAGATACGGTGATGATTTTCTGACTTCTTCTGACTAATCAAAGATACTTCTCCAACTCTACTCCATGGACCGTTAATCACCAGAGGTCCAACTTTTTAAACTGTTCACTCTAATCCTGAGGGTGGGGTATATAGAGGAACAAAATACAGGTAGTCCTTGACTTATGACCACAATTGAGCCCAAAATTTATGTTGCTAAGTGAGAAATTTATTAAGTGAGTTTTGCCCCATTTTACGACCCTTCTTGCTGCATTTTTTAACTGAATCACTGCAGTTGTTAAATTAGTAACACGGTTGTTAAGTGAATCTGGCTTCCCCATTGAGTTTGCTTGTCACAAGGTTGCAAAAGGCCACCACATAACCCTAGGGCACTGCGACCATCGTAAATGTGAGTCAGCTGTCAGGCATCTGAATATAAATCATGTGACCATGGGGATGCCGCCACAGTCATAGGTGTGAAAAATGGTCATGTCACTATTTTCATGCCACTGTAACTTCGAATGGTCACTAAATGAACTGTTGTAAGTCAAAGACTACCTGTAATTGAAAGGTCCGTCCACCCAGATAGACACAGGCTATAATTGTCAACTCTGAAGCTGGCCTGATTGAGGCCATCTTGGGGACTTCAGTGTTGCCACAATGGTGCTGAGGGATCGGGAGGGAGGAATAGTGATAGCTGGGGTTTTGTAACCAAAACAAAATAGTTTCCCTTGAGAGCCAAGGCCATTCCCACAGGTGGCTGAAGAAAGGAGGAGTCACGTTTCCAAGCAACTGGACAGCACCTCGATTGGACCATGTGACTGATCGTTTCAGAAAGGAGGGAAAACTTTTACTTTTAATTAGATGAAAACCGTGGGAACCTTTAGAGTCAGTTTTCACCCATCTGTGCCAATGTGATATATCCAATAAACTTGTTCTTTGAGGAAGCTGCTTGCCTCGGAGTTGTGTTTGCTACGGTTGTATTACTTGGAACCCTGACAATAATCTTTCCCTACTAATAAATGATCAGATTCTCTGAAATGAAGCTTGGGAGGAGACATAAGACATGCATTGAGAAATGTACTTTTAGCAGAAATTGTGTGATGACAGGATGTGGCAATACAAATCACAGTGATTTATTGTTTATGGATAGTGTGATGTTTGTGTGGTTCATCCCCCAGGTTACAACTTCTAAGTGAGGAAAATGTACGGATGACTAGACCTTAGTCTTCAGAATTCTTATTTTCAAAGATCCTAAAGGGAAACATTGAGATAAAAGCATTGCATATAATAGACCAGGGATCAGCAACCCATGGCTCTGGAGCCTTATGTGGCTCTTTCATCCCACTGTTGCGGCTCCCTGTTGCTGGTTGGCTCCACAATTGATAGGGCTTATGGTTAGGATAGGTAGAGGAAAAAGGATGCTGCGCTAGGAGAAGAATCTATGGTGGGGGAACTGGACTTCTGGTCAGCAGAGGAAAAAGGATGCCATGCTAGGAGGAGACTATGATGGGGGAACTGGACTTCCAATAGCTCCAGAATTGAACAGGGGCTTCCGGTTAGGACCTTTGGGGTTCTTTGAGTGTTTAAGGTTGTCAACCCCTGTAATAGATAAACAACCTGTCAACATTTCTCTGAAGAATTAATTTTTTGGTAATAAAATGACATATGCGGTGTTTGCATACTGTACCTAATTTTATAGTTAAGGTGAAGCTTTCTTTCATCTCATATTAAAGACTATTTATAGTTTTGAAAGGTGCCTTATGAAATATTCAGAGAGTTCTGAAAGTGGCAGAAAAACCATCAAAACCTGTTAACATTGAAAAAGGGAAAACTACCACCTATTCGAAGATGGGAAAAACTAAGCTAAACATATGCTCAGAAATATAAGCCTGTGCTTAAGAGCGTGGGACTCGTAATTTCTGCTTCTGAATTGAATCATCCAGTGAAGACAATGGCAAAACTCATGTTTCAGGGCAGAAATATGACCGTGCCAGGCACGACATTCTTCATAAAGAGGCCGGATAACCAGTGTCTACAGCAAGCAACCCTTTTCTTCTCAAAATAAGTTTATTCCTGGGAACAGCGATACCTGAAATGCAAGATTAATTAGTAGCTGCAGTCAGTCATAGTTTGATCCAAGAACGAATACAAAGAATTTGGACAAAGTGTGAAATGAGCTATATTTTTCACACCACTGTAGTCTGTATTCAAACGCAGCTACACTTCTGCTCCCATCACACCTTAAATTATGACATAGTGCCAATGGTAAGCATCTCAGCAGGTGTCATTAGACAATATTTCAAGTAGGTCACAAAAGTTCAAATTGCCATTAGGTGGCAGCAAAAGGATATATAGACAACTGCATATGGTGCCGTTTATTGATTATTCAGATTTTTACAGTCTCGATTAGAAACTCTACCTAATAGGTGTTTTGATTTGTTCCTTTTTTTAATTGTTACAATGACATATGGTTCGTAAATTAATGTAGACTAACTCTATGACCTTCCTAGCATCCAACATGGCAATAACATCTTAAGCTACCCCTGATCGATAGAGAAGTATGGTCTCTTTTAACTGAATCTGTATGAATGACTCTTCTTCAAATGCTTCATTCCTTAGTGTTGTTTGCCCATCACGTTAACATTATGCTATTTTATATTATTTACGTATGGTGGTGAAAGCAAGACCATACTATCCATCCTTGATAACCTTCTTAGTAGAGAAAATCGCAGCACATTAGAAAGCCAAACCTATCAGAAATCAACTCTCACCAAGATCTGTGTAAGAACATTATTTAGACAGTACAACCACACTGCAGTAACCTGGAACACCAGCAAGGCGAACAAGATCACCTATGCAACATCTTCTAACAAAATGGATACCAATAAAAGTTTATCAAAAAATGCCTGACCACAAAAACTGCAACAGCACAATCAGTACAATCTATGGAAAGACTAACACACTGTACATGAAAAGACATTTCAGAAACAACCAAAAGACTATTACAACCACACAGTATCACTGCAGCACACAAACCAAGTGAAGCTCTCCAAAAGATTCTAAGCAAATTAAAAACTCAATAGCACTAGAAATAAAAACAGGAGTCATCTACAACATGTAATGAATGGACTGTAGCAGCTCTATGTAAGACAGAAAGATAGAAGACTAGCAGAGAGCACCCCACAAACCTCAGCCAGCAGTCAGAGAAAACTCCTAAGCTAATGCCATAACTATTAAGAACCAAACTGGCTCTTTAGACCAAACCAAATCCAAAAACGCTAGGTAATTCCTAGAAGTTTGGCATTCAGAGAAATCAGTCATCAATTGAAACATAGAAATAAACTACATTTACACATGGCTCAAAAGGAATATCTAATAAAGAAACAAAAAGACTAGATCAAATTCCTTCCAGAAGTCAATTTAGATAAGCATGGATCAACATTAGACAAATTATTAGGAAGAAAACAATATTCTAATCAAGAGCCACCAAGAATGAACCCATTTCACATCAAAACTGCTGGGTACACACCATCCACCAAAACTTCAAGGTATAAGCAGGGGTGGGTACAGGGGTGTCAAACTCATCTCATCATGGCGTCATCATGTGATGTATCACGACTTTTTCCCCCTTTGCTAAACCGGGTGTGGGTGTGGCCTACGCGTAATGCATCCGGTCTGCAGGCCACGACTTTGACACCCCTGCTATAGTATATAGACAGGAAGAAAACCCCACACTCACTTGCACTGATGACATTACCTAGTTAGTAACATCTAACTAAGTCTAATGCAATCAAACAACCGAGCTCAGAGAGCACCAAACCTCCACAGTTTGACCAAATATTTTCTGCAAATATTTTCTTCTAGTTTTTAGATTAAAAACTAGAGTTTTTACATTAAAAACTAGAGTTTTTACATTAAAAACAATTTTCTTTTTATGAGACTACTAATCTGGATTATCTTTACAGTTTTCTCTTCACATTGATTTTGTTAAAAACATTGGTAACTTTTATCTCCTATAGAGAAAATAAATGAACCTATGGAAGATTGTAGGGGGAAGGTGGTATGTTTAGTTTGATTTATTGGTTTTGCTAATTTAGCTTTTAATAAAATAGATATTTGTCTTTTTAAATCCAGGTAATAAATTAAAACTCTATGCATAATTACTGAATTTAGCAATTTTCTTCTGAGCTGGTATAGGACTGCATTGGAGATTACTTAGTCTAACTTCAGTTTATATGCTACCTGAACATCACTGATCTGTTAGTGAATCCCAGACAATAAAACAAAACCCACTTAAGTCTTTCTCTTATTTAGGCTGAAACTGACTAAGCCTATCTTTCAATAAGGAAACTGTCAATTCAATTAAAACTAAGGATCTCCTTGGGTCCACACACACAATAGGACTCCCCCAACATTTAAACTCATCACTGAAGGTCAACATCTGGACATACAAAGGCTCAAAGATTATCATACTCCATAGGGTGGGAAACTGCATTTCCTCCCCACCAGATTTAGCTTACTCTCCAGGGTGGACCTTATTCACACACTTCCTAAAACAAAGAACAGACCTTTCTATAAATATAATCAAGGTTTAATGTAAAGCCAGCTTTGATTGCTAAGATGTCTGTTTTGCTGTCAAATAAACCTTTCCTACACATCAAGCAGTGTCTTGTCAAACTAGCGTTGTCACAGTGACATCATGTGATGCATTGGGACTTTTTCCCCCCTTCACTAAATTGGGTGTGGGTGTGGCCAGTGCATGATGCATCCTTGCACGAGTTTGATAGCCCTGTCCTATATTCATTGGAACCCAGCTTAAAACGGTCCAGAATTTTCTTCCAATGGCAGTATAATAGATTTGCGTGGCTGTGATACCACCTTGCTGTGCACAATGCTGCATGGTACCTATAACATGGAATACTCAACCATGCAGTCAAGGATATGGGTTGGAGAAATTTCCATGTAAGGAAATTGGATGTTATTTGCTTTTCAGGAGCTGTTCTGAAAAACCAAGGAGCAGGGATTTCATGGGTCTTTTGCCCCCATATTAAATAATGTAATCCCAATACTTGTGCAGATTGTAGATATTGAGATGAATATCCTAACTAGAATAATGGCAGTGAACTTTGACTTAACCAGTTTTTGGGGCATATACTTCAGAATGCAGACAGCTCTGACAATATTTTCTTCCTCACTTTTTTGCCCAAGAATGGATCCCTTCTTCCTGAGTAGGTTATCAGAAGTCAAGGCTGATTTGATTTTGTTGGAATATATTGAGTGTATTAAGAGGTAAGAATCTACACAAAATCTTGGGTGTGATCTTGATGTCCCAACTAGGGTGGGAGGGGAATTTGAATAACTCAATAAATAAATTTCTGTTTTAGGGAATTAAAGCCATACATCCATCTAAACTCTATGTACCAGCCTGGATTGTAAATAAGAAAAAAAGACACAAAATTGAACTTCTTCACCTTTATAGAGGATATTTCCAATTATTTTGCTTAAATTATGTTTTCTTCCTTTCTTCATATATTCATTTCCCCTACTCCCTTGTCTCATTTTTAGTTTAGACGCTATTTTCACAGTGTCAGCTTATTTCTTGCTCTCTGTCCTTTGAAGCAGTACTTATAAACATTTTAAAGTCAGCAGGGATACTGTGATTACACAAGAAACCTATTTGCATAAACTAATAAACGCATCTTATAGATTCATTCCTCCCTCGCATCAGATAGTTTAGTAGCTATGGTTCATGCATCAATATTCAGATAAATATATGATTGGAGGCTGTTTTTCTCCTTCCAAAATCAATAAGCCTTTGTTAAACTTGACTCAGTTTTCTGTAGCACATTTCTGCATAATTAGAATAAGTTAATTGCAGTGAATGGACAAATTACCCCTACCCACCCCCTCCTTCCGCAGCTTGCCTGCCAAACGCCCTTAAGCCAACTCTGACTGCCATCTCAGGCATATCCAATATGCATTCTTTCTTGAGCACAGCACGCTGCCAAAGGGGCTTCTCCAACCTCTGGGGACAAAAAAGGGTTTGTTTTTTAAAAAAATCCAAGTTGGGAACTGGGTACAAATTTGGAGGAACAATTTTGCTCCCCTGACCTTCAAATGAAGGACAACATTGACAAGAAGCTGTAATCTACAGGGAAGGAATAATTGAAGAGTGTTTGTCTCTAAGAAATAGCTAATAGATTTAACTACAGAAGAGTTGGAAGGGCCCTTAGAGGTCTTCTAGTCCAATCCCTTGCTCAGGCAGGAAGGCTTATACCATTTAGGCCAAATAGTTGTCCAGTCTCTTCTTAAAAGCCTCCAGTGATGGAGCACCCGAAACTTCTGAAGGCACGCTAGTTGGTTGTTGATTGTTCTCACTGTCAGGACATTTCTCCTTAGTTCTGCTGTAAGTAGTTTCTCTCCTTGATTAGTTTCCAGCCATCGCTTCTTGTCCTGCCCTCAGGTGCTTTGGAGAATAGCTGGACTCCCTCTTCTTTGTAGCAACCCGAGATATTAGAAGACTGCTATCATGTCACCCCAGTCCTTCTTTTCATTAAATTAGACATACCCAATTCCAGCAACCGTTCTTTATATGTTTTAGCCTCCAGTCCTCCAATCATCTTGGTTGTCAACTAGAATGATCGTGTAAGGTTATCTTTTATTTTTGGAAAGTATTGTTAGCCTTGTAAAATATTTTTGATAAGAAGCATGCCCAGAATGCTAGTTCTATGTTTATTGTAAGGTTACATTAACCGAAAGTTGCAAATCTGAATGTACATTCTCCCTACTCCCCTTTACAATACAGGAAATTAGGGAGGGTCTTCTCTGAGCTGTTTGCCATACCTCCATTGCTTCTGCAAACTCTTATGTGACACTAACTAGTCTGTAATTTTTCCTCCTGTCTCCCAAGGCAGGGGTGAAATGCTTCTGGTTCTGTCTGGATCTCGCGATCTGGTAGCGATCGTGGCCGGTGGTTTGAACCACCTGCGATACCCGCCACCGGGGTGACATTTTAACCAGGAAGTAATGTGTTTTTTACCTTCTGCGCATGTGCAGAAGGTTTTACGCATGTGCAGAAAATCTGCGTGCACATGTGACACGTGCGCGCACTTCCAAGCCAGTAAGGAAGGTAAGTAGATTTCACCCCTGTCCCAAGGTCATTCCTATGCAATATGTGTGGTCTTAATAATGCAGCCATTTGTTTTTTATTATTATTCATAAATTTTCTAAGATCTCTTTGTTCAGTTTTATTTCCCTTAGAGAAACTATTTAGAAAACCAAAAATTGCAAAAAAGAAAAAGGAAAGAAAGAAGGAAAGAAAGGAAAGGAAAGGAGAGGAGAGGAGAGGAGAGGAGAGGAGAGGAGAGGAGAGGAGAGGAGAGGAGAGAAGAAAAAGAAAAAAAAGGCAAAATCAGCCAAAGGAATTCAAGGCTTTCTCCAGAGAATATTTGACATTCACATCTTTTTTTCCCCTTCATAAAAGGCAAAAAAAATATATTAACATTTCTCAAATTACAGGTATGAAAATTAAGTCAGCTGGAGGCATGTGTCTAAAATATGCATTATATTTCTGAAACCCTTTGTAATGTTAACAGCCAACCTAGGGAATGCAACAAAAACAAAAAATTAATGAAGTAAATTAATGAACTAGAAAATTATTGGTAATGGCTAATCTTGCAACCTGCCCTGAATAGAAAACAACAGCAGATCTTCAACTGCTGACTGCCCCTTTGATCAGCAAGTGAAAACTCACAGGCTCTGGGTATGTGTTATATGAGCAGAGAGTGGACTATAAAAATTGGAAGATAAAGAGAAGTATACTCTAAGTGGGAAGACTAATTGTAAGATGAAGAGATGGGATCAAAAGAACCAGTAGAAGAGGTGTGTCAAGGTTGCATCATCATGGCGGTGTCACGTGGCATATTGTGTCCTTTTTTCCCCTTCACTAAACTGGGTGTGGGCATGACAAGCACCTGACACATTCAGCCCACGAGTTTGACAGCCTTGCAGTAGAATGACCGTTCAAAACTACAAAGTTTGGATGGAAAATTTGGCTATGAAGGCAACTAGGATTTGAACCTTTCACTGCAACATCTCACTCTCAAATCACAGAAAACACATTCATGGGTTATACATGCATCACCTTTTCAAGAATTCAATACCAGAGGCTTCTGTTTATATGTGTGAAAAAGTACTTATCAAATATGTCAACAGATTGTGATAACCAAACTGCAACTTAAGCCATCTCCTCTACGACCCAAAGTATTACAGACATTGCATCTATTTTGTTTTATCTCTTTATTTAGTAGCAGATATCCAATCACAACCCAGGAATTTGGGAGACTCCTGTGGAAAAATTATTTACCAAGAATGAGTTGACGATACCAGTTCAAGATAATCAAATGTAATTTTGAAAAATAGTACCAGGTTTAGCAATATTCACAAAGCAGCATAGAATGGAGTCTTATGAATACTAAACATCTTTTTGTTTTCATCCTATTTGCATCTCTTTTGCTCTGCTTCATGTATCAATAGAAAAACAATCTACAGTACATGAAAAATAATTCGGTACTGTGGATTAATCTGTTGTAAAGCCCTTTCAAAGACTGTTTATGCTTATTGATTCATCATTCTATCAGAAAAGGAGGAACATAAATTGAAAATAGCAACCATTAATAGAACTTTGAATAAATGAGGAGAAATGAGGAGGTTTTATTTATTTATTTGCTTACTATATAGCAGTGATAGTCAACCTGGTCTCTACTGCCCACTAGTAGGCATTCCAGCTTTCATGGTGGGCAGTAGGGGTTTTGTTAAATTGTAAAATTATAAATTTTATAAAGTAAAGTTACTTCCCTACTTTATAATTCACCATTACTGTGGAACCGGTGGGCAGTTAGAAAATTTTACTACTAACAGAGATACAAAAGTGGGCGGTAGGTATAAAAAGGTTGACTACCCCTGCTATATAGGTTGTCTGAATCCTAACAACTCTGGCCAGCTTAAATTAGAAACACACACACAATTGTAACAAAAGAAAATTGATCCCAAAGGAGCTCAGCCTTTCCTCTGCCCCAGATCCTGGGAGAGTAGCCAGGTCTTTAATAATATCCTGAATGTCATCAGAGTAGGAACTTTCCAAATTTCTGGGGGAATATCATTCTAGAAGGCAGGCACCATGTTTCTTGAGTTGTACAAGATTACACTTCTTTAGCGATAGGACCTGGAGCAAGCCCACTCTGCTTGATCATGTCAGAAAGGCAGACACTAACAGAACTTGTATGAGCTTGAAGACATTAATCTATTTTTCATTACTCTTGCCAGATGGCATTCTACTAGTCATTAATTTTTACTACTGTGTTTTAAATAATGAGACAAACCCTATACTTGTCTGCTTTCTCTAGTTAGGGTAACTAATCTGAATGTAAATTCAAGAGGATTTTTTTAAAAAATTCACATTGTCCACACAAGAGATTTCATATTCTCAAAACCCGAAGTTTATTGGCTTAGTAAAAGTCTGACTTTGCCTTGATGTCTTTGATTGACAAGCTACATTTTCCTTGCTGTACAATCTTCTGCTAACATTCACATTTAAGAATAGGCAAGGCTATGAATAGTAAATTGTGTTTAAACCCATTCAAGTTTCAGAGCGAGGAGGTTTTTCTTGCTCCCCCTTTTTGTTCTGTCAATTTGTGGTTTACAGAAGCACACACAAAAACAAAACCCTTTAGGAAAAAAAATCTAAGGGAGCCAAGACAGTCAAATTAGGGCAAGGTTTCCCCAGCAGAACGTTGATTTACTAATGGAATGAAAGAGAGACTCTTAGAGAAAGGGTTGTTTGAGTGGAACATTTAGTGGAAACCACCCAGAATGTAACATTTCAATCTGGTCTTGGTCTCCTCCTCCATCCCTTCCCTCTTCTTCCTCTACTCCTCCTCCTCCCTCCCCCTCTTCTTCCTGTCTTCTTACTCCTCTTACTCCTCCTATAATATAGAATATATATTTGGCAAGCACAAACTTAGCACTTTCATTTAAAAACAAAATAGTTCACAAGCAAACAAACTGAGCAGGTTAGCATGGAGTGACTCATTATAAGGAAAGTTCATATGGTCAGATGCTTGTTTTTCTTTTTGGAAAGCACTATTGGTTATTTTCTCCTTTTAGAAGTACAACTTGATCTTACCAAGCCTCTATTAAAATGAGAACAAACTACTGTATTTATATGATCACTCACATTCTTGTGGTAACAATCTGTACTTGTAATTGTATACATGTTTACTCCTAGAGCACGAAATTACGTATTTTTATTATTGTTCTCTGGTACAGATACAAAAACACCATGATAAAAAATAAACATAAAAGTAGGGACATTGAAGTTATGAGTATCTAATAAAGAATCATAGGAAAGAACAGTATCTTTCTTTTAAAGCATGCAAGTTCTCTTTCACGAAAGATGATTTTATTTATTTATTTATTTATTTGTCACAACATTATATATAAGCATAAGCATGAAATAACTATACGATATATAAGCATATATATAAGTATGTAAAACTATATGAAATTGGATATAATCAAAGAGAACATTTGTACAAGAACGGTAGCCACGTTGGTGCTCTTATGTACGCCCCTTACAGACCTCTTAGGAATGGGGTGAGGTCAATAGTAGATAGTTTTTGGTTAAAGCTTTGGGGATTTTGGGAAGAGACCACAGAGTCTTGTAGTGCATTCCAGGCATTAACAATTTTGTTTCTGAAGTCATATTTTCTGCAATCAAGATTGGAGCGGTTCACATTAAGTTTAAATCTACTGTGTGCTCGTGTATTGTTGTGATTGAAGCTGAAGTAGTCTTCAACAAAAAGGACATTGTAACAGGTGATTCTATGAGTTAAGCGCAGGTCTTGCCGAAGGCGGCGGAGTTCTAAATTTTCTAAACCCAGGATTTCAAGTCTGGTGGCATAAGGTATTTTGTTGTGATCAGAGGAGTGGAGAACTCTTCTTGTAAAATATTTCTGGACATGCTTAATTGTATTAATGTCCGAAATAAGGTGTGGGTTCCAGACAGGCGAGCTGTATTCAAGAATTGGTCTAGCAAATGTTTTATATGCTCTGATTAGTAGTGTAGTATTTCTGGAGAAGAAGCTATGCAAGATTAAGTTTACAATTCTTAAAGCCTTTTTTGCAATGTAGTTGCATTGGGCTTTGGCACTTAGATCATTTGATATGAAAACTCCAAGGTCTTTAATGGGGGGGGGGGTCATCTATAAGGTAGTGTCCATCGAGTTTGTATTTATAGTTCAGATTCTTTTTTCCAATGTGTAAGACAGAGCATTTGTTGATTGAGATTTGGAGTTGCCAAGTTTTTGACCATTCCGACACAAAGTCAAGGTCTTTTTGAAGGGTAGCTGTATTGTTTGTAGTGTTAAATAGTTTAACATCATCAGCGAAGAGAACACAATTGCTTATAATATGGTCACAGAGATCATTAATGTATAATATGAAGAGTGTTGGTCCAAGAACGCTGCCTTGGGGAACGCCACTACTGACAGGAACAGGATTTGATAGGGCACTGCCTATTTTGACCACTTGTCGTCTGTTTGATAGGAATGCTGTTATGCAATTGTGGAAGGGTCCAGAGATGCCGTAGGATTTTAGTTCTAGTAGAAGTTTGTCATGTACCACAGAGTCAGAAGCTTTACAGAAGTCTATGTAAATTGCATCTATTGCTTTGCCCTGATCAAGATTTGTAGTCCATATGTTTTTGCAGTGAAGAAGTTGTAAATTACAGGATAATTTTTTTCTGAAACCAAATTGTTTATTAGAGAGTAGGTTGTTTGTTTCTAGGTGGAAGGTAATGGACTGGTTGATGATTGATTCCATTACTTTGCAGGTGACGCAGCATAAAGAGATTGGTCTGTAATTTTCAACTAGGCTGGGGTCTTCTTTTTTGAAGATAGGGATGACCGTGGCTAGTGACCAAAGTTTGGGAAGGGAGCTGGTCGTGAAAGCTTTTTCAAAGATTATGCCTAGGGGTTCTGCTAAGTTAGTAGAAAGCTTTTTTAAGAAGTATGCACATAGACCATCAGGTCCAATAGATAGAGATGGTTTCAGTTTGCGAAGGGCCTTTTCGACATTATCTTCTGTGAAATCTATTTGTGTTAGGTCATTGTTTATAATTTATAATTAATTTCAACTGTGAGCCTACTGCGTTTATTAAGGATAATCTTTGAGAAGTGAAGAAGTAACTAGCTTATTAATTTGGTTCTTAGAAAGTAGTCTCTGAGACATGCAACAAACTGACTGATCGAAAACTATCAGATTATACAATCATGAAAAAGAAAAAGAAAAGAATCAAAATGATTTTGTGGGAATAAGATGGTGTTTTAATTTAATGGGAAGAGAGAGGGAGAAAGTGAGTTTTCACATTAAAAGAGGGCAGGAGGTAACAAACTTCCTTTAATTTCTCTTTTTACAAGAAACTATACTGAAAGAGCACACCAAATCTGATTCAGGAGATCAGGGGGAAACCTAGGATATGGATGAGGAAACAACAGATGAATTTTCTGCTCCCCCCCCCTCTATTTACTGAAGTGTCTGCTGGATTCAAAACCATTATGTGAGAAACATAGCAGCACTGAACTGAAATATTTGCTAAGCATACAATATTTGGCAAATGTTCTCCCAATTCATGTGGGACTAATTACTTGATAGTTTCACATAGACACTGCATCTGCCTGGAAATAGATATGTATTTCACCACTTTTTAAATTTACACGAGAATCCTGAAAAGCACATTCAAAGATGCTCAGAGGACATCTGTGACTTCAAGGATTCCTCTGGAATTGTTAACATTTGCATATTGTCCCCACAGCAATGTAAATGAACTTGTACCAGTCCTGCTCATTAAATAAGAGCAAGGACAGTTTGGGATGTCAGATTTTCTTTAGAGTTTCTGTAGGACAATTATAGAATTCTGGATTCTCTAATACTTAAAGTGAAAGGAATAATTGCATTGGTTCTGCTTGCATTTGTATATGACTTTAAACCAATCCACATTCTCTTGAACTTAATTGTGGACAAAGATTAATGCGTATGCAGGCATTCATACTCTTCAAAAAGGTTTTGATGTGATTTATAACTCAAAACTAAGGAGAATCATTTAGAAAAAGTGTGGACAAGGACTGTAATTGTTCCCGATGGAAGATGGAGAGAGGTTGGGGAAATAAACAGGGCCTTTGTAAGCCGGTTCCATTATTCCTATTTTAATTTCCTGAACACTGTCCAGCCTTTAAAGGATGTATTAAAACAAAGCAGGGATCGACTGCCTTTTTGACTAATGAAAACCTTTCAAATTTTGTGAGTTTGTTATGGATGGTTTCACAAAATGGCTCTTGCAAACATGCTGAGTGTGGCCGAGCTTTTACTAGAATACAATTCTATTTGTCACAAGTTACTCTCTGTTATTGCTCCAAAAGTTCCAGGATTGACTTTGCTGTTGCTGGATTCTTTTTTCTAGATAGGTGCATACTTTCAAAGGAAACAGTGGACTCCAGCATCCCACCACTAATTTTTTAGAATATCAGTCGATATATTGTTGCTCAGATCTCAAAGATGACACTCTGCTTAGCAACATGCCACTCATTCTTTTTTAAAAAAAAATAATCTTAACAAGGAAAAGAAGTGAACACTCAGAACAGAAAAATCTGCTGGGCACCAAGAATGTTATCTTCAGGTGGCGTATTATCTATGCTATTAGTATAAGTAGTACTATTATTTACAGGTAATCCTAGACTTACGACCACAATTGAGCCAACAATTTCCATTGCTAAACAAAACAGTTAAGTGAGTTTTATCCCATTTTATGATTTTTCACAGTTGTTAAGTGAATCACTGCAGTTGTTAAGTTAGTAACACGGTTGCTAAGTGAATCTGGCTTCCCCATTGACTTTGCTTGTCAAAAGGTCACAAAAGTCATGATATGACCCTGGGACACTGCAACCATCGTAAGTACATGCCTGGTGGCCAAACACCCATAATGTAGACTTGTAACCATGGAGGTGGGTGGGGGGAAGACGGGTTATAAGTACCCCCAGATGTAAGTCTGTCAGAACTTTAAATGGTTGCTAAGCAACTGATCTCATGTCAAAGAATACCTGTAGCCATTTCACCCCCTACAGACTTGCTAGATAGTTAAATTACTGTTCCTAAACTAAACTAGGCTTCAAGTCTAGCATGGTTAACATACTTCCATTGGCAGATTTGGAGGGGAGGTAACTGAGAGACTCTGCCCATGTGGTGAAGGTGTCAAAAAAATCATCAAACATGACTTACCATACTATCCATTTCATTCCAAGGATTGCTGTGAACTGCTAAATCCACATCTAATATCCTGGTTACTCTGATCTGCTCTATTAAATCTCTGTCAGATTCAAACAACTCTCTTTAATTGTGGCCAGACTCTGCCACATAATATGTAACGTGCGTAGCAACCTGTCTGATAGATCTGTTCACCTAACTAACAAATCAATATCAATTTTATGTATCCGAGTGCATTACAGACCCGTCATTGACTGCAATTGGTGTATGCTCAACATTAAATAATAAGAAATCAAGGTTACAACAAACATTTGGGATGGATTCCAAATTATATTGGCTTCAGGTAGACCCACTGGATTCCAGCTGGCAGTGGTGGTTAACATGTCACATGTATTCACAACATGATTAAATTCAGGTCCAATTTGTAACAAAGTTAAACATTTTGAAAAAAGAATTGAGTTAAACGTTACATATCATGTGTTGTAAAACAATTCACATGGTAGAATGAACTAGACAATAAGTTCTCACACATGCTGTAGAATTTTGTCTTTACATTTCTTTCACCGTGACTAGAAAACCAATACTTACAGTACATAACGGAAATAGGAAGAGACAAAGTTCTCATTAAAAAAAAAGGCATTATAGTTCAATTTAGCAGCAACAGCAGGAAGTACACAGATGTTTGAAGTGTGCCTCATAATAGACTACAAAGTGGCTAGTCTTTTCCTTGCGCAGCCAAATTTTTAATGAATAATTGACCAAAAAGAAGAAAAAAAGACAAAAGCTGTACCAAGAGCTAAAGGGTCATAAATTCTTTGTTGGAAGACTACATAGTGCTTCGTATGGCACATCATTTGTCAGGAAATAAGCCACATGTAGAGATTAGCTGAAATCAAGGTAGATAATGATATACTTCTTACGATACATGGATTGTCACAGCAAGGTGAGTGGCAATGATATATCTATGATGGATGGGAAAAAAAGCTTCTGTATTTCTATAACGAGTGTGAAGAATGCTCCTGTCATGCAAGATAAGTGGGAATTTCCTATTGTCGCTCAAATTTTTAGACTCTAGTGAATTCTCCGAGCAGAAAGCATTATGAAATTATGAACAATAAAACAGGGGAATTTGTTTTTGGACAGCACACTTGTTTTGCATGTAGATCTCAGACTGGTCAACCTATCCTCCAAAGCACCAGAAGGCAGGGCAAGTAGCAATGGATGGAAATTAATCATGGAGAGAAGCAACCTAGAACTAAGGAGAAATTTCCTGACAGCACAATCAGTGGAACAAGTTGCCTTTAGAAGCTGTGAATGCTCCAACACTGGAAGCTTTAAGAAGAGATTGAACCACCATTTGTCTGAAATGGTATATAGGCCAGTGATGGTGAACCTTTTACTTACCGAGTGACGAACAGGAATGCGCTTCGCGTGCTCGCATGCCATCCGTGCTCATGCGTGGCTCCTCCCCATGTGCTCTGTGCGCAACCGCACCATCTGCGCATGCGTACAACTTTCACGCATGTGCCCCAGTGCATGCTGCGCGTGCAATCTCACCGTCTATGCTGTCTGTGCATGCGCATGCTGCACACCAGTCATCTTGCGTGCATGCACAAACTTGCGCGCATGCGCCGAGAGCTCCGAAGATCAGCTGGGTCCCCTGAATTGCGCGCATGTGCGCTAGAGGCTTGAACACCAGCATGCACAGCTTCAGGTGAGTTTGGTGATGTCTCGCGTGCCTGGAAAAATGGCTCTGTGTGACACTTCCGGCACGCGTGCCATAGGTTCGCCATCACGGGTATAGTTTTTTTGCCTGAGCAGGGGGTTGGACTAGAAGACCTCCAAGGTCCCTGATAAAAGTGTAATGGATGTCCCTATTAGTTTCTGCTAATAACATTCTTTCATTCCCCACCCCCAATCACAACTGCATGTCTGTTTCAGAGTGAGAAGTTTCAAGTAAAAGCGGAATTAGATACACTTAGGTAAGATTGGGTTATTAAGCATATTTCAATCTTCCTTGCTCCAGGTCAAACTATCTCAGAAACAAATAGTTTGGCATTCTAACTTTATATTCTACTTATCTTCTACAAACTTATAACTATGAATATTGTTAGGGTTTATCATGGGTTCTTTTATGTAAAGATTATTTAAGTCTCATTTTAAAACATCTGTCTTTTTCATGATTCCCATTTTCTAACCCAATAGGGATTAGAATTGTGATCTTTTGGGAGTTGGGGGAGGTTAAAACTGGAACATAGGGATCAACTGCAGATTGCAATTTGAATAAATGTAAATTGTGAATGTCTACAAAAATATAATGTTATAGTCCCAAAAAGACAGATGTGTAATATCTACGAGAAATGTTAGAATATTCTGGTTTGGGAAACTGGTACATATTAACCTCAGAAAATAAGATTCAGAAATGGGTAAGGTGGCATTTTCTTCAAATATAGATTTCTAATGATCTAGCCGGTTATGTACTTATTCCAGGCATTCAGTGTAGCTGTAAGTACTTTATTTTACTTCATTTGTAGCATTTTTACCTAGCTTTTTCATCATTAAAAAATAAACCCAATGCTATTTTTACTAGATGATATGCTGTGTTCAGGAAGAAGATTAGGGAGAAAGAATAGATGAGGAATGCTAATAAGCAGTTCACCTTTTTTTTTAAAAAAAATCAGTTTGCTTGGTATTTGCATATATCATAAAAATGAAAAGAAATGGTAGGCTTAAATAGTTCAATGTAAGTATAAGAGCAGAGAACCAAGGGGGCAGAGATGCAAGATGATGATTTATTTATATCTCACTTTATTATTTTTATAAATAACTCATGGCAGCAAATACACCTAATACTCCTTACTCCTCCTATGATAGCTTATTCTAATCCTGGGGGATAGGCTGCAAAATTGTAGATGAGGATTCAATTTATAATAGCTAGACATCATTTTTGAAAAATAATATACTAATATATAGCTCCTACTCAGTGGTGGGATTCAGCCAGTTCGCACCACTTCGGGAGAACCGGTTGTTAACTTTCTGGGCAGTTTGGCAAACTGGTTGTTGGAAGAAATCATTAGGGCAGAGAACCGGTTGTTAAATTACTTGAATCCCACCACTGCTCCTACTCGATGGGATATTATAAACAGTCCATTGGCTTAAAAGATAGTTAGATAGCTTATGTAGAACAACATGAGCATGAGTGGGATAAAAGTGAACTCTGCGGTACACTGGCTAAAATGTGCCAAAATTGACTAATACTGCTCCTATGGTCAGGAGAGAATACTGCTTACGGCACAGGCATGACTAGGAGTGGCGAACCTAGTTTGCACCTCTTCTCTTTTACACAAAAAAGGAATGTGGAAAAACATTGATCAAAGTCATGAGACCTATGGGTCTCCATCGGGGTGAAATCCAAAATTTTTCCCTACCGGTTCTGTGGGCGTGGCTTGGTGGGCGTGGCAGGGGAAGGATATTGCAAAATCTCCATTCCCACCCCACTCTGGGGCCTGCTAGAGGTGGTATTTGCCGGTTCTCTGAACTACTCAAAATTTCCGCTACCGGTTCTCCAGAACCTGTTAGAACCTGCTGGATTTCACCCCTGATCTCCATCTATAACCTTTAGATGTTTCCTTTGTTTTTCTTCTTTCTGATTCGCTATTCCTTACTCCTTTTCTGCACTCTGCATATGCTTTGCTTACTCTGAAAAGAAATGTTATGAGTATTTATGTATCATTTAAATGTTAAAATGTTATGAGTACTTATCATTTTAAAAGACCTTAAAATATCAAATAGCTATTAGAAACAAATATTATATAGGATAAATATGAGAAGCCAATGGCAAGATAGACTCGGTTACAATGGCAATGAGCGCACCATTGGAAGACCTGAAGCATCAAGTTAGAGACAGATCATCATGGAGAAAATTGAACTGTGTGGACACAAAGAGTCGATACTGACTTGATTGGCAGATAATCAAAATATGGGCAATGAGAAAAACCCCCAAATGAAATATATTTGAAATAAAATATATAGTAAAGTCAGAAAGTGGTATCTATTGGCAATTTCATGCATCACTTCTTAGGAATATGACCCAGTCAAGGTGAGTTTAAGCCCGAACCTAAGACTGACTATACACATATAGGACCGCACCTCGGACGGGTCAAATTTTTCAATTTTCAATTTCCAAACATTAGGGGGGCTTAAAAGTTGTAACATGCCTTGCGGATTGTAAAGATAGTTTGGTTACTTTACTATAATTTAGATGTGCTTGGTAAATAACTACGTAAGTATCATAACTTTTAAACATTTTGTTTCATATTGGGGTAAGTAATAATTCTGCCAATAATTCTATTTCCTTCCTGGATTCATTTGTCTAACTTTGTTGGGATCCAATTTAATAACATCTGGTTTCATTTTCTTTGCAAATACTTGTGTCATAGGCAAGAAAGATGGCAAAGCGTGACAGTAAAAGCTAAGTAGGGAGCAAAAACAATCCCATTCCTTCCTGTTTTTAGCATGTATGCATTCTGGCGCTCATGGATGAGGGGTGTTGATGTTCTCCTATACTCCCTTGCTCTGCAGCTTTCCTTCCTTTTCAATACCACTTTAAAGTTGTGAATGGTAGAATGGGTGGGCTGCTGGCCAGAAGCCAAGGCCTTAGTGCCTGCCCTACATAAGAAATGGAAGAAATGCAGTGACAACTTTGTACCCTTTTTATGACAGGCATATGCAGAACTATTATTATTATTATTATTTATTAGATTTCTAGACCGCCCTTCTCCCGAAGGACTCAGGGCGGTGTACAGCCAAAATAAAACATAAACCATATACAATTAAAATGAATTAAAAAACTTATTATACAGATGGCTGAGAAATTAAAATATTTAAAAAAGCTAAGACCCCAATTTAAAACATAGATAGAATTTAAAATTTAAATCTAGGCAATTTAAAAAGAAAAGCCTTAAGCCAGCCCCGCGCGAATGAACAGATGTGTTTTCAATTCGCGGCGAAAGGTCCGAAGGTCAGGTATTTGGCGTAAACCCGGGGGAAGTTCGTTCCAGAGGGTGGGAGCCCCCACAGAGAAGGATCTTCCCCTTGGGGCCGCCAGCCGATATTGTTTGGCAGATGGTACCCTGAGAAGTCCCTCTCTGTGTGAGCGTACGGGTCGGTGGGAGGCATGGGGTAACAGCAGGCAGTCCCGTAAGTACCCAGGCCCCAAGCCATTGAGCGCTTTGAAGGTGGTAACCAAAACCTTGAAATGCACCCGAAAGGCAACAGGTAGCCAGGGCAGTCTGCGCAGGAGAGGTGTTACATGGGAGCTACGTGGAACTCCCTCTATCACCCGCGCAGCTGGTGACTGCGTTCTGGACCAACTGAAGCTTCCGAGTGCATCTCAAGGGGAGCCCCATGTAGAGAGCATTGCAATAATCCAGGCGAGAGGTAACGAGAGCATGAGTGACTGTGCATAAGGCATCCCGATCGAGAAACTATGATAATAGAGCAATCTGCCTGGGGTTATAAATGAAAGATAGTAACATGTAACATGTGGCACAATGACTACACCTTTTCTCAAAATACCCTCCAAATCAACAACTAATTATTCTTCTGGGAAAGGAAAAAAAACAACTGGTGGCCAATACCATCAAATCACAGCCAAAACTTTGCCTCCTAGAATCCAATATGTTTTTATTCCTAAATACACCCTCACACAGATGTACAATTCCCACCTTTTTAGCAGAACGATAGGAGATCAGAAAGGAAGCCGTTGTATTGACAAGCAGGCTCAGTCACAGCTGAGCACAGACCAAACAACCTCCTTCAGTGCAGTTATTGGTATTCTACACCCCTCTGTTAAATTTGCATTTTATTAGTTTAATAGCAATCCAAGTTAATGTAGAAATAGCAGTAACACCTGAACCTATTTATGAAGCATCTCATATACAAGATGTTTCAATATGATTTAGTTACAGAAGAACAAGCTCTGCCCTTGGGCTTATAACATTTACAAATCAGGAAAAAAAACAAAAACCAAAACAAGCAAATCTCCCAACCAAACGAACTACCAAATCTACCTGAAGGAGGGAAGCAGGTTAAAATCACACATGAAGAGAATAGCTTTTCAATACCACTTTAAAGTTGTGAATGGAATAGGTGTAATGGCATGGTTCTGACTTCTGAGTTGGTTTCTCAATAAATATCTCTGAAAGGATAACCCCAACCAAGGGTGAAATCCAGCAGGTTCTGACAGGTTCTGGAGAACTGGTAGTGGAAATTTTGAGCAGTTCGGAGAACCGGTAGCGGAAATTTTGAGTAGTTCAGTGAACCGGCAAATACCACCTCTGGCTGGCCCCAGAGTGGGGTGGGAATGGAGTTTTTGCAATATCCTTCCCCCAGGAGTGGGGAGGGAATGGGAATTTTGCAGTATCCTTCTCCTGCCACGCCCACCAAGCCACAGCCACAGAACTGGTAGTAAAAAAAAATTAGATTTCACCACTGATTCCAACGCATCTCAGGTTTTCTAGTTCCTCTTTTAAATCCAGGGGTTTGGGAGCCTGGTGAGCAATGTGAATGAGTGATGTAAAGACACACTAATTGCTTTGGCCACCATATTGCCAATCCTTGCTGTTCTCCTTTCCCTTATACAATCACAAAAGCATTAACCTTAGGCACAGCCTTGCTGGGGAGGGGATAGGGTGGAGTGCATTACTCAAAGCAGGAAAGAAGAAGATAAGGAAGGGATTGATTTAATTTAGACATTTAATTATAAATCATCAATACTATCAATGGGACTATTTCCCTTGTATTTGATAATCCCTTCCTTTGATCATAATGAAAAGGGCCCTTCTTTGACAAGTTTTACTATACCTTAGCTAGAGTTACTATATGAGTACTGTAAACCTCTGGACAACCATTGGAGGCTTTCTAAAACACTTTGCTACCACCTAAGGGTTCTTCCAGCTGTTATGGCCCAGACACAGTAATTCGGAGCTTGGCACTTTTTGCAAACCATACTAGAACAATATTACATATTGGATTCAGAAGACGATGCCTGCAGCCTTATGAAGACTTTCTTATCTACTCAGGATTTTTCTTTTTGTCCATAGATTTATTGCTTGTATTTTAAGATTGCATTAGGTTGATGATTCCCAGTCATACTGTAGCCTTCTGCCCTATTGCCACTTGGAGCACTTCCAGTAGCCAAACAACAAAATCTGCTAATTGATCATCTGTTCTTAAATACATGACCTGGGTTCTTTTGTGGTATTGAATTACAGCATAATTCAATTTGGAATCGTTCTTGATGAGAAACAGAAAGCGGCCCAAGGAAAAATTAACAGTACTTCTCAATAAATCCGATCATCACAACCCACTCCCTGCACTCTGCAGCCAGTACCTGGGAGGGAGTGGGGTGAATGGATTTGTACGCTAAATAGATTGCCTCTCATTCCTGCTTACACGATTACTCGATTTTCCTCTCTCTAAGGGGGTGGGGGCAGGGATCAGCCATCAAAAACAGAGCTGAGATCTATAATAATTGGTGCTGGCAGAAATGTCACCCCACTGCCAACCTGGTAGAAAGTTGCATCAGAGGCTGAATGCTGACAATTCGGTCTGCAGAGAAATCTTCTGTTCCCTCTAATTAAACTGGATAATGTAACTCATGAACGGTTTCTGGATTGCCGCTTTTCTTACTTGAAAGGAAATCAATGGGGGGAAAAAAGAAGTTGCCTTTTTTCATGGAGGAAGCAAGAAAAAAAATTCTTAAGCAATGAGAAAACAGATTGCGAAGATAGTTCAAGCAGGCTGGAAGGGAACATCGAAGTCCTGAGAGCCAATCTGGCCAGCGATGGAACGTGCTGACCAGCCGCACAATTACTCGCTGGATTATTCATTGGTAATAGTAGCAAGAAGCCACAACCATTGCACAATTTCGCGGAAATAAACCCTCCCTCCCCCAAATACAGAAGAATTTATTTCCAAGTAAATAATGACAGAATGTGATGAGATCCCAAATGATTCCCTTTAGACAGGAGAAGAGACATAATCTGGGAAACAAATACCTTCCCTTTTGTTGTAACTAACACTAATTAAGACCCCTGCATAACCTTTCTGAAGAAATTGCAAATTACTTTTTCATCCAGAGAATAAACTTGCCTATGCAATACTTTTCCGTGAAGAAAGTAAAAGAAAAAAGAAAAAAGATGAGTTCATGGAGGCCAGATCCCTTGATGCTTATTAAGGAAGCCCTATGATTAGAAGCAGCCTGCTAAGATACCCCCGGCTTGGAATCAACAGCCAAAAGGGAACAACTATTGTTAATATGCTTCCTCAAAAAAACAACTGGCTAGTCACAAGGTGGAACAGCACAAGCTGTTAAGTTTCACAACGTTATCCTAATCCACTGTATTATGAAAAATTCACCAAAATATAAACCTGCAAATGGAATTCACAGTGAATTTGTTTGCAGATCCCATAAAAAAAATTGCTCCCATGGAAAAGTTTTAAAATGTGTTTGAGGGCCTGTTATGTCAATCAAAGTGGGGCTGGGAGCAGGGGATCTGCAAAAAATGACTGAATGTCATAGTAAAAGTTAAAGCATACACCTCACTTTGATAAACCATTTTTTGAGGAGTCCTTTGTGCTCTCTGACTTGATGGTTTTCTTGCAGATGTTTTATTACCCAAACTATCTAACAACATCAGGGCTAGTAAGCAATGGGGTTTGTTCTCAACTTATCTTCTAGTGGTTTGCCCTCTCAGTGCTGGTGGGAGTGGTCTTGGAGTTTTTTTGGTTGGACTATTTATTATCAGCTTCTTTAACAGTTTCATGATTGGGATATTATTTATTTCTTGATTGTTGGTCTGTTAATGTTGATGTTAATAACCTATTTTCCTCAAAACAAGACCTATCCAAAAAAGAAGCCGTAGCATGGTTTTTTTACATGTGTGCCTAATATAAGCCCTACCCCCCTCCAAAATAAGCCCTACTTAAGAGCCTGCGCAGCCAGCTACTCACAGTGCCGTGAGTAACTAGGCGAGGCAATGGTGGAGCTTCTCCATGTGCCCTGCACCGACTTACCTCAGGGCCCCTGTACCCAGGCCATGCACGCCTCAACACTTGCCTTGCAGTGGCAGTACCAGCATCCATGTGCAATAGGAGCCCACATGGCTGCCGGTCCACTTCTGCTTGCTCGCAAGTGTTGGGGTGTGGATGTCCTGGCTGCAGGGATCCTGAAGTAAGTTGATGCGTGGCATGTGGGGAAGCTCCACCCCCACATGTTGCTTGACTTCTGCTCCATTGTGGCCACAAGCGAGCAGAAATGGGCCAGCGGCCACGTGTGGTCCTGCTGGACGGGGCTACTGGAGCTGCTGCCGCAAGACGAGGCAAGTGTCAGGGAGTGGGTGGCCTGGCTGCGTGGGCCCTGAGGTAAACTGGTGTGGGGCGCGTGAGGCAGCTCCATCCCTCTGCCTCACGGTGGCAGCACTGGAGCTCTGCATAGCCTCCTGCCTCATCCCGAGCAACCAGAAGTGAGGTACATGGGGGGGGGGTGAAATAAGACACACGCACCCCGGAAATAAGCTCTAGTGCTTATTTTGGGGCCCAAAGAAAAATAAGACCTGGTCTTATTTTCGGGGAAACATAGGTATATCTTCATCTGGTGGGGGAGGTGCTTCGTCTTTTTGTTCCTTTTTTGGCTTGGTTGATTGCCTCTTTTGCACAGTACGTAGATGTTTTTTGTATCTGTGTGTCTACTGATAGCCGATTTGTCAGAGTGCCAGGTTTCCAAGAATTCTCTAGCATTTTTGAACTTGGCTTGACCTAAGATGGTCACAGTTTCCCAATCAAAACTATGGTTAAGTCTGTCCATATGTTGAAAAATTAAAGAGTTTTCATCATGCCTTTTGACTGCTAGTTGGTGATCATGGATGCATTCTGCTAATCTTTTGCCTGTTTATTCCATCTACATAGTGGCTGTTACAATCTTTACGCTGTATATTGTAAATGACTCCTGTTTCTTCTTCTGTGACTGCTGGGTTTTTTGTTGTTGTTGTTTATTTAGGAAGTTTTGGATGGCATTAGTTGGTTTGTGTGCCATGCTGATTCCATGTGATTGTAATAGCCTGTTGGTGGTTTCTGGGATGTTTCTGATGTATGGCAGGGCTATTCTTTTTACAGCTTGTGTTGGTTGTGCTATATTGGGTTGATTGGTCAACCATTTTTTTGATGAAGCTGCATGGATATACAAATTGACATCAAATCCAAAAACCAGAATTGTCTACAACATAAGAAAGGCATTTCCAGCATAGATCTGGATTCAAGAATTTTCCCAAGCTTCCTATGAGATAAAGCAGAAATCCTTGTTTGAAATTGAAACTTGTTCTTACATTCCTATGAATGTGAGCAGAACATCAACCAGTCATCTCTGAGAGATGAAAGAATGAAGGAGGAGAATGTTTATTAAATGTATACATTGCCCTTCTCTTATTGAAGAGAATCTGTGGAGCATCCAAGAAGGGCATATCAGATTTATCTATTTGTCTGTCTATTATGTACATTACTTTGTTTGAACAAGGTTTCATCTTCTTCAGAATCCACCACCAATCCTCAATCTGATATATCAGCAGTGGAAAGAGGAGCCATACACTATAGAGAAGGGTTTCAGCAGCTTCTGACCAGTTCTGGAGAACCGGTAGTGGAAATTTTGAGTAGTTTGGAGAACCAGTAGTAAAAATTCCGACTGGCACCGCCCCCATCTATTCTCTGCCTCCCAAGTCCCAGCTGATTGGGAGGAAATGGGGATTTTGCAGTAACATTTCCCTGGAGTGGTGGGTGGGAATGGAGATTTTACAGTATCCTTCCCTGACACACCCACCAAGTCACGCCCACCAAGCCATGCCACGCCCACCAAGCCACACCCACAGAACCGGTAGTAAAAAATTTTGAAACCCACCACTAATACAGTATCACATCAGGCAATTGCCATGGGGGTGGGTGGAATAGTAACCTAGCAGCCCTTCATGGATAAACCTAAACCTGTATTTTCCCAGCAAGCCTGGAAGGCACGCAAGATGACATTGCCTGATTGGAACCCACCCAAAAGATTCCAAAGGATAAGACATCCAGATTTTGCAGATCTAAATTTCCACTCCTTCCCACTTCAACTTAGCACACTCCCCTTCTGATATGTTATTGAAAGGACCTGGTTGAATTTAAAGGTTGCCTTTCCCTTTTACTTTTGCCCCTCTCCGACGAAGACAGTGTAATCTACATAATATGCAAATTAAGAGCTAATTACACAATTTGGGTATACAAAATTAGCCTACCCAATTTGCATAATTCTCAGCCAGTTTCTATCCCTGCTCTTACCACAAGCAGAAAACAGCAGGTGGGGAGCCAGAGGGGGCCTGAACCATTTCTTTAGTTGCAAAGGGAAAAGGGCTACTCATACCAAATTCTCTTTATGTCAGTATTGTAGCTGCACTTTTATTTGGGGTGGGGGGGGAAGGAGGAGAATTTTAGTTCATCTCTGTTCTTCTGTTTTCATCTCTACGCTGGCCTTAATTCATTATGTATGGAATTCTAGCAACACAATGCCTGAGGTTCAAGCTTGGTTATTCACCTCAGTTTCCAGCAAGTCATTTAAATACTTAATATACATATTTTCCTTCCATTTTCTCAAATTCTCACAATTAAGTTCATGCAGGGATGAGTCCCCCCCCCCAAGGATATCAACCTGCAATCTCATAAATCGTAGCTACATGGTTAGGTGTTACAGATGATGCGAGAGGCTTAACAACATTTGGGGAGCCAGATGTTCCCTATACCAGATCTAAAATAAGGTGGTGTTTGGATTCTTGGGATGTGCCCAGTATTCAGACACTGAATATTAAAACTCCAGTCAAATGCCTAAGAGCATGGGTGTCAAGCTTATGGCGTCACATTGCTGTCATGTGATGTTTCACACGTTTCCCCCATTTGTGGAGCTGGGATGGGAGTGGCCTGCGTGTGACGCATCTGGCCCATGGGCCACCTGTTTGACACTTCTGCCTAAGAGGAAACCACCATACTTGCAGTTAGCAGAGAAAATAAATCATTTAAAGAGTAAATCCATTTTCTACATTATAAAATCTACAATACTAAGGGAATGGCTCACGTGACTGACCGCTGTTCCACACAAGACTATATGGATAGCTCCGTTATCTGCAAGTGAGTCCAGCAATGACTTTCAAATTCAAACCTTTATTGTCAATACACAACATGTGTACAGTGAGATTGGATGAGCCTCCCTATTCTTCCAAATAGGGAAATCCAACCACAGGCAGAACGTCTTTTTTTATTACAGACTTTTATGATTTTTTTCACCTGAGGTAAAGGTTAAAAAGTAAAATAGTCCCTGTGAATTTTACTCTGCTAGTCATTGCCAACTACAGGAGGCAGTGCTCATCTCTGTTTCAGGGCCACTGAGCCAGAGCTGTCCAAAGACATTTCTGATCACGTAACAAACATGACATCATGAAGCTTTCCCACTGAAGTGGTACCTATTTATCTACTTGCATTTTCATGCTTTCAAACTGCTCGGTTGGCAGGACCTAGGGCAAGGACAGGAGCTCACCTCATCGCAGGGCACTCAGGTCTCAAACCTTGCCGGCTTTCCAGCCAACAAGCCCAACTGTTGAGCCACCATGCTGTTCTTTCCTCTGAGGGACATGCTACAATACCAATTGTAGCTACAATAGCAATATGTTGAAAAAGATTATTTTAGATTGGCAGGTGGGCTGGTTGGCATTAAACATTATATAGCTGTAGTCTTTTTTTTATAGGCAAAGGGATGTCATCACCCTAGCCTTCAAACCACAAGGGCAATAACCTGTCAGAACCAACATTTTGGAGGTTAAGATCAATAGTAACCTGCTCTGTGGGGCACACTCTCTTGCCCACTTCATAGAAAAGCTTTTATCTTTATGTGCTACAATGCCTGTCCAGTTTTGCCAAAAGTTTCCATAGCATTTTTATACAAGACTTTGCCCCTGACACAAGGCAAAAGTAGCTCATGTGCTTCTGTAGTATCTTTCCAAACAGAATGGGGAGTTGTACTAATATAGTACCTCCTCATAACTGTTCAGAGAAGTTCTCTTCCTCTTAGCTGACAAGGCACTGGATATCAACAGCAAAACCAATCAATCAACTACTGCAACTTCCAACATCTGCTGCTGAGATGACTGCTTAATTGGAAGGTTGGTTCTGATTGCTGCTTTCAGCTGAATTTGCTGATTTACTCATGATGAGATTTATCTGCAATTATAATCTCTTAAAACTCCCTTAAAATCCAAGTCTCACTCTAAGCAATTAAGCAGGCACGTTCATGTTGTTTTCTGGGCATTCTGCAGCCCGTCTTCCAAGATTTTTTTCTTCTTAATCTTCTCAGTCACACCTACAGCGTTGGGATTTATTTATTTTTTTTGATGATCCAAGGCAGTGGTGAAATCCAATTTTTTTTACTACCGGTTCTGTGGGTGTGGCTTGGTGGGCTTGGCAGGGGAAGGATGCTGCAAATCTCCATTCCCTTCCCACTCCTGGGGGAAGGATATTGCAAAATCTCCATTCCCACCCCGCTCTGGGGCCAGCCAGAGGTGCTATTTGCCAGTTGTCCGAACTGCTCAAAATTTCCACTACTGGTTCTCCAGAACCTGCTGGATTTCACCCCTGATCCAAGGGCTGACTAGATTTATTTCAGCTTAGCATTCTGAAAGTACTCGTGGTCAGATGGAATTAACTTCCTAACCGATTGAAACTACCTTTTTAAAGTGGCCAAATCAATTTTTAAAAAATTGTATGGAATTTGAAGGATTGAGTGTTCTGACTAAATTCAGCTGTTTAATATCTTCCAAATCCAACTACAGGTAGTCCTTGACTAACAATCACAATTGGGAGCAGAATTTCCGTTGCTAAGTAAGGCAGTTGTTAAGTGAGTTGCGCCTGACTTTATGACCTATTTTGCTATGGTTGTTAAGTGAATGGCATGGGAGTTCAGTGGAATCTAGTTTCCCTCATTGATGTTGCTTGTCAGAAGCTGGCTGCAAATCACATGACCCTGGGATGCTGCCACCATCATAACACACAGTACGTACTGGCTGCCACATGCCTGAATCTTGATCACATGATCATGGGGTCATGTGTGATGGTCATAAATGTGAGGAATGATCATAAATCACTTTTTTTCTGGTGCCGTTGTAACTTTGAATGGTCACTAAACAAATGGTTTGTAAATGGTCACTAAATATAAACCTGTAATTCCCAGATCTTGGTCATAATGTTACAAGACTGTAAACTATAGGTTCCAAGAGGCTTTTCTCCACATCTTCTTGCACAGGCTGTGAAGCATTTTTTTTACAGAAAAGTTCAGCAGTTTTATTTTACCCACAGAGTAAACTGTCAATTATCCTACCTAATTTTGTGATAAATCCCTTCTAGCGTGAAAGGTGTCAAAGGAATTCATAAATTAAAGGGAGAGCCAAATGACCATAGACACTAGTTGTGCCAAGTATCAGAAGAGGAGCTTATGGAAAGCCTGCACTCTTCCTCTGGTAGTGGCAGTTTTTCCCACTCAATCCTTTTTTAAAAAACTATACAACAATTGAGATAGGCGGCTACAGAAATGAATGAGTGAATGAATGAATGAATGAATGTTCTAAGACAGCTGCTATCCTCCTGCTAGGGCCATTTAACAGGTCAATATTCAGTTCTCTGCGAACATCATTTTTGGGCAGAAATCTATTGAGCATTAAAAAACAGATGACTGAGGAGGCAGAAGCCATGTAGAAACTCACCGGTCCAGTTCCCTACACCTTCACTTTAAAAGAAGTGTCAAAATGAAAAAGGGCAATCAAAATGAAAAAAGATCTTGCTTAACATTATAGTTTGTAAGCCCTGATTTATGGATTGGTATGATCTGTGAATCTATGGGTAATTTAATAAATTACAGTTAAGCAAACTATGACTTAGCACAAGAATGTTTCCCTCTAGGACAGGGATGTCAAACTCGTATCGTCATGGCATTGTCACATGACGGATCATGACTTTTTTCCCCTTTGCTAAACTGGGCGTGGCCAGTGCATGACGCATCTGGCCCGCGGGCTGCAAGTTTGACACCCCTGCTCTAGGGCATATTGTATTTCACCTTTAACATTTCTATAAAGCTGGCTATTTCAAGCACCATGGGATGGGAGCAATGAAGCAAAGCAATATGGTTGCATCACTTGACTCTTAGAAATGAGGGGAGGGCATATGCACATTCCTAAAATATGCTTTCGAAAAGGATTTTCTTCTGTTTTACTTTTTTTTTACATTCTTTTTTTTTTTTTACATTTGTGGACATATCGTCCCCCATACTTTTGATTTGAGTTTTTGAAAGGAGAAAAGGACATTCATTAGCAGCCTGCATGGTGGCCAATCTGTAATTCAGCAGATTTCATTTTAGGAGGTTATACAAGTTTCACTTGCATTGCAATCTTTTTTTTTTGTTTTGTTTTACATCCCTACTAGAAGTTCTTCCTTTTCCCCCAAGTCCACTTTTTCCTATTATTCTTTTTTTGTAGCAAGAATTGTCTCGGGAAATTTTGAAACTGCTCTATGATGAATTCCAGAATTCCAGAGTACTGAGTTTTTATTACAAAAACACAAGGGTGATTCAGATTGATGATCAAAATGCATCAACTGTTACCGGTCTCCTCAGTCTGCCTGAAGACCCACTGAAGACTATGTGCTGAGTGGCAGGTCCCCCACATTTCACATGCAGAGCTTACTGGCTCGATAGTAACAATTATTTTTCAATACTGATCATCCGCTCTTGAAGGCATTAGGATGCTACAGAGTGATTGCTTGGTTCTTTTTTCCAACACGTTGCTATTGATGAGCAGGTTTATTGCTCTTTTGTGGTCGTGTTAAACTTTTAAACACATGGCTGTTATGTTTGTTTTGTCATTGTTTTTGCTAGGCAGGCTAAATTGTGAATTCATTTTGTTGTACAGAATTTCGGGGGCTCTCGTGGTTTTCTCCTGATCTGTGCTTAGCAATATACTGTATGTGCTACCGCCTCTGAGCATCTCCATCTGCTGTGACTATCTCTCTCAGCCTAACAACAGAGCTGTCTTTCATCCACACATAATCAGATGCAATATCCGAAGCCATTTCGGTATTGGAGGCAAGAGTTATTTACAAGCAACCTTCTCTAACGGTAGCCAAATTCAGGGCTCTAATCCCCAGTCTCTGATGATACTTGGTTAGGACCTCTTGGCTGAAGTAGAGAATCCAAGCAGACAAACAAGGTTTCGATTCCAGCATTCACAAACTTGAATTACACTTCATTCAATCTGTCGGTGTTTACAGCAGCTGCAGTCTCTGAAAGCATCGCTTTTCTGCTGTTTGATTTATATATTCCCATAAAACCCGGCTTCCATAGGCTGACAACATATAGATAAACAGTGATGGGGAATAAAAAACAACAACAACCTCACTCTTTAACGATGATGAGAATTGTCTAACATGGAAAATTAGATTGGAAAGCAGTTCCAAGAATAGATGTTCCTACGACTTTCACTGACCGTCTGATGCTGCAGTTTCCCTGAAATGGAAAAAAAATAATAATAATCACCCGGCTGCCTCCTCTTTATACTCACTTTCCTGAATTCAATCAAAGAGCTCTAAGCTGAACTGAACTTTCGTTTCCTTCAGCTCCAAATAACCTTCTCAGGGGTTAGTGGAAGTGGATTTACCTGGCAATGTAATTTCAAGGAGGGGAGCAATTTTGCCCTCATGCCTGATAGAGGCCTGTAATTTTCATGGCCCTGGAGAAACTGGCAGAGAGAACTTTGGCAGCTTGCCACTCCCCTTAATTGGAAAGTTTTAAACAAGTTACTTTTAAATTATGGTTATAAATGTCATTTTAGAAAGGTATTATGAGCTTCCCCCTGGAGCCAGGGCTTTGAATAAATAAATAGAAAATAAAGAAGGCTCTTTTTCAAAGGTTGAAAATAGTGTTGCCTGAACTGAACTGAATTGATGCACAGAAATCACTCAAGAGGACTTAGAAACTCTACAAAGGACAATTCAGCTATAAAAAGGGTGAACCAGAGACATGAGGGGAGGTTCATCCCATGCATATATCAAAGTTGACAAAGCATGAAGTGGAAATTGTCCCCCAGTGTCCCCCCAATTGTCCCCCCCAACGATCCCAATGTTGGGACAAAACAGCCATGACATTCAGAAAATCAGACTTGACCAAGGTTGCTCATAAGACAAAAATTGTGTGCATTATTAATTGTGCATGAAGATTTTAAAATGGAAGAGTCTTTTAGATTGAGTGAAAATATCCTGCAGGGAGTTGATGACTTTTTGTTTCTCTATTGTTTTTTTTCTCCTTTGAGAAGAGGAGAATACATTAATTTCAGGGTTGACTTTCCCAATATCAAAATCTTAACCCCCTGTAGATTAACTTCCACCCCAACATATCTGCCGCATTCATCAGTCAATTTAAGTTTTGGATATAATTGAAGATTTATATACAGAACAATTCCATTTTTTTTCATTACTGCTGAAATAAATTCTTCATCCAAATGTTTGTGTTGTGACCCAGGTTCCTGGACCCAGACTCCTGGACTCGGATGATTCAGAAAATGAGGGAGAAGACCTGGCAAGCCCTGTTTCTCTTGAGCCCTCTCCCTCCCTGGCACCCACTCAAAGGGAGGAGGAGGGGCCGGCACGGCCTGATTCTCCCGGGCCTTCTTCTGATTTGGCAACGCCCCAAGAGCAGTTTTGGAGTGACGCAAGATTACGAAGACTTGATCGACGTGCGCAGCAGCGGAAGAGTTGGGACAAAGCCAAGTCATAATTGTCATGCAGTGACATCTGCAGAGACTATAAATAGGAGGCGGGACTTCCTGGTTTTTTGTCTTGGACAAAGCAATGAATTTGGCGCGAGCTAACTATTTCATGGAGGGAAGAATATATTCGTGAGTAATTCTGGCCTTATCTATAATTTCCTCGTTATCTCCAGAAACTTGGCAGGCCCGTGGGTAGACGTGGCCAGGACATGTATCTATGTAAATAAAAGGAAAAAAGGAAGGCCTCTGACGGACTCTTTGCTGGGAGTATTGGGGGAAGGGAAACAGAACAGTTTGTGACTCAACTATCTTATATCTTTTCCCCTAATATGTGTTTCTTGTAAAACAGCATCTTGTTTTAACTTTGTTAAATAATGGAATATTTCTTTTCTCTTTTGCAGAACTACTGCTTCATTTATATTCCACATTAAGCATTTATAATCCATAGTTATGTCAAAAGACTATTTTTGTAGCACCAAACACACATCATCTTCAATATCTTGTATTTGTTGGTGCAATTGTTTAGACACATCAGTGATCCTCACTTCTATTTGCATTTATTCCAATCTCTTTGAATTTTCCCTAGAAACATTTGCTTTCTGCACAGAGATCAGTCTAAATCTTTGCTGTTTAAAAGCAAAAATCACTCCTTCCAATATATCCGAACTGAATCTTCTTCTACTTAAGTATGTCAGAAAAAAGTATTCTTTCCTCTTACTTTATATTCTAATTGAAATTTCCTCAAGTTCAATTTGTCCTGTATCATGAATTCTCTACTGCAAAACCTGATCTCCAGTCTTCCTGACGGTGTACAAGGACATCCCTTGGAACATTTCTTAATTTTGCAAGTGGATATTGATCCAGTAAACCTTTTCGATTTGTGTCTCAATGTCAGCTTCATCCCAATCCCAAAAGTTAGACAGATACTTAATCATCTTTTTTTCTGATATATTCTCCCTTGAAATTGCTCTAAATCTTAACTTTTTCCCCTCAGTTGCACTAATTCCAGATCTTTCTCCCTCTCTCTATTTATAACCTATCTTGTTTTCCAAAACTTCTACTTTGCCATTAATTTGTTTTATGTCTCCAGCCAATTATTTTACATCTTCTTTGATTTGTCTTTTTTTTATTATCCCTTTTTATCCCTACAAATCCAGCTAGCATTTCCGTTCTAAAAGCATTCAAACTATTGGCAACTGTTGAGATCATCTTCTTGCCAAATTCCTCAAACATTTTCTGCAATAAATCTGGTGTGGTGCCTTTATCTGTAAGTTGTTCTAATGAAACTGTCCTCCTCCTATTTTTGCTGCTTTTTTTTCTAGGATGAAAGTAAAAGGCATGCTTCTCCCCCCCCCCCACCCTCTTTTGGTCTTCTCTTTCTTTTAACTCTTCTCTTTCTTGCTCTTTTCTTTCTTTAACTTTTTAGTCCCAGTTAGCTTTCCATAGTTATAGTCACGCAGTCTGGTTCATATTACTGTGGTTTTTATTTTGTAAAATCCACCAATTGTCTACATTCTTTAAGCAATAATAAGTTAAGGTAATAAGCAATCAACATTCCTACGGCGGTCCCACCTGTTTTCTTGTTAACTTTTCTACTATGTTCAAAAGCACTTTCATCAACAAAACAAAATTATTCTTCTATTTTTTTTAAAATTATCAGTCCCTTTATCCATTTAAAACTTTCTTAAATCACGATTTTGTTAAGTTTTTTACTTTCAAGTCAAAATCCTTTAAGATCTTTTTTTTAAATTTCTTAATTAGAACAGAAGGTGATCAAGTGCTTTTGTTCTTTCAGAACATCCCTCTTAAGCTGTGAATTAATTGTATTCAAAAATGTTTAAGAAAGTGAAGCTTTTGCAGGTTATTTATTCATAAAAGCTACAAAATGGTTTTGAGCACAATGTGGATCTCTCAGCTTCCAAGCTGCCCAACTCACAGTCAACCACAAGAGATTCAATTCGTATGGTCTCCTCACGAAAACCAATTATCCATGGTGCAAGTGGGCAATCCGCCACTCTCCCCTTCTACAAATAGCAATAGCACTTAGACTTATATACCGCTTCACAGTACTTTTTTATTTATTTATTTACATTTATATCCCGCCCTTCTCCGAAGACTCAGGGCGGCTTACAGTGTATAAGGCGATAGTCTCATTCTATCTGTATATTTACAAAGTCAACTTATTGCCCCCCCAACAATCTGGGTCCTCATTTTACCTACCTTATAAAGGATGGAAGGCTGAGTCAACCTCGGGCCAGGCTTGAACCTGCAGTAATTGCAGGCTGCTGTGTTCTAATAACAGGCTTCTAACAGTCTGAGCTATCACGGCCCCTTTACAGCCATCTCTATTTTTTTTCACTTTATTTTTATTTTTTTAACAAAAAAGAACAATACGTAACATACATTGACATAAAGCATATATTCCTTCTTTACATCAGCTTCGTTTCCTTATTCTTCTCATATTTACATCCTTATTCCCCCCCTCGTTTCTTTTACTTGTACTTTTCTTTTTTGTCCCATTCTCTCTTATTTCTTTTTTCTATCCTATCTATCCTTCTAACTATTCATTTTCTTTCATACATTGCCATTTTATATACATATATATATATATAAGCTTTTCACCTTTTTTCATCATCTAGTGTTTCTAGTCTCTAGCCAATTATACAATTTGTTCCAATTCTCCATGGAAGGAGAGAGGCTCTAGCTCAGAAACATCAAGGAATTGAGATTCTGATGTCCAGACAGCAATAGCAATAGAAATAGCAATAGCACTTAGACTTATATACCGCTTTACAGTGCTTTACAGCCGTCTCTAACTGGTTTACAGAGTCAGCATATTGCCCCCAACAATCTGGGTTCTCATTTTAGGATAGAAGGCTGAGTCAATTTTGAGCTGGTGAGAATTGAACTGCCAAACTGCTGGCAGCCGGCAGTCAGCAGAAGTAGCCTGCAGTACTGCATTCTAACAACTGCACCACCACAGCTCACAAAGAGAATTTAGTTAGCCAGAACCTGCTGCCTGGCCATTGATTTCATCTAAGTTCTGTCCCTGCTAATGGAGATGCTCATAGGGATATCTAACCTGCCATAAATTCTCATCTGGAAGCCCGGATCATGTTATTGTGGGGGTGCTGGCACAGTGGGAACTTTTGAGGATTGGTTTTAAGTACCATTTGTTCAGCACCCTTATAAATTTGAATTTTTCTCATTGAGTTGATAACCAAGGGTGACCTGTATGTAACGAGATACCATCTGCATACTGTTGATATCTTACCTCATGCAAATAGCCCAGTGGTTTCGTGTAGATGTTAAACAGCAGAAGAGAGAATACCCAATCTAATCTAGGAAGAGAACCACTCAGAATAGTGCTTCAAGACCTGTGGTGGCACAGTGGTTAGAATGCAGTGCTGCAGGCTATTTCTGCTGACTCTCATCTGCCTGCAATTTGGTAGTTCGAATCTCACCAGGCTAAAGGTTGATTCCTAGGTGGGTAAAATGAGGATCTGGATTGTTGGGGGCAATAGGCTGACTCTGTAAAACCGCTTAGAGAGGGCTGTAAAGCACAGTGAAGCGGTATATAAGTCTAAGTGCTATTGCTATTCTCACTCTTAACATTTATAGCCATTCTAGAACTATATATAGTGTATCACAAAACAAAAGTTGAGATTACTTCTTACTCTGCACTGGCCTCAGGAATGCTAAAATTCCAAGAAGCTGTTTCCATTTCTCCATGGTTCTGGGAATGCTACTGCTGCTGCATTGTGTCAAGGGCCATATTAACTATACAAGATCAAAGAAGCAAGTCTTCAGTAAATTATATTTGATGTTGGTCATGAAATAAGTTAAGAGTTGACAATGATTTAATGGCACAAAATCAAAATCATCATCCTACCCTCAAAACGAGGCTATAGAGCACTGTATACCAGAACAACTAGACACAAGAACAGTTTTTTCCTGAATGCCATCACTCTGCTAAACAAATAATTCCCTCAACACTGTCAAACTATTTATTAAATCTGCACTACTATTAATCTTCTCATCGTTCCCATCATCCATCTCCTTCTACTTATGACTGTATGACTGTAACTTTGTTGCCTGCATCCTTACGATTTATATTGATATTGTTTCCTGATTGCTTATTTGTACCCTATGACTATCATTAAGTGTTGTACCTTAGAATTCTTGATGAAGGTATCTTTTCTTTTATGTACACTGAGAGCATACGCACCAAGACAAATTCCTTGTGTATCCAATCACACTTGGCCAATAAAAATTCTATTCTATTCTATTCTATTCTATTCTATTCTATTCTATTCTATTCTATTCTATTCTATTCTCAGTCTTGGGATAGATCATGGAAATTTCAAAAGAAATTTCTAATCTATCTATCTACCCCCCTACCTACCTACCTACCTACCTACCCACCCACCTACCTATCTCACTTAGAAACATCTGTGTCCTTCACAGAGTTATAATTTATAATGAGTTCATGGAAGTAGAGCCATTTCAATTAATTAAATACTTCTCTTTGTCAAATTTCAATAATAATTTATGGATATGTCTAAACAGATCAGTATTTTTCAAACTTGGTAACTTTAAGGTGTATGAACCAAGTCCCTGAATTCCCTGGCCAGAATGCTTTGGAATTTGAAGTTCACAAAAGTTAAGGTTGCCAAGTTTGAAAAGCACGGTAATAGATTATCGTGGTTTAGTGTAAGTGTTTCAAATTCTATCGTCCAAATCTTATCTGCCAAAATTTTCAACTACAAATAATATGGGAGAAAGTAGAATCCTGTAAAGGTGGAATTCAAGGATGTCCACTCTTTTCCTGGGTTTCCTCTCAGCTGGACTGAGACTCATTTTCTCTTGATTGCTATGTCCACTCTTACTTTCATTCCTTTCTTAGCCTCCCCATAATCTTTCACACACTGCTGATTGGGAAAGGCTTTTAGAAAGAGAAGACTACGTAGGAGATGTAGGTGTAAAATGTGAATTCTTCCAATTTTATCTATGGTGGAGAATAATCTGGAAGTTTTGATGTATGTCTTTATGAGCTTTCATAACTTTGTGGTGAGCTTGGTATATACATCTTGCTGGCACATCCATTACAAAGTGGGTCTTTTAACACTGGTCCTTTCTTTCCTTGTCCTTGCTGCATTTGCAGTAAAATATATTACGTAACTGAGGCATAAATTTTCCGCAATTGCATTAATTCCCTTCTGAATTTGCTTGAAATACAATAAAACAAAAGTTCAGATGGGAAAGGATAACATACTTTTCTTTGAATTATTTCTTTTTCTATGAACAGTCTAATAACTTCCCTGACTCCTTGAGCAAGAAGTGGATACTGCTCAATGCAGCTACAACCTTGAAAACTGTCCTTGAAGTAGTAGAGTATTTTAAAAACCGAGAAATATGAGAAATGTGTCTTTCATAACAAAAAATAGGAGATATTTTTTTTTCTCTTAAGAAATGTCGAAACTTCCTTGACACAATGTCCTCTCTTGCTAGTTCTTCATTGAGAGATGTAAGAGAAACAGGAGTCATGGTCAAAAAACAGCATCTCAGGCTGATATGTTAGGGTGTTCCGGGTGTTGATTCTCACACGTTTGCAGAAAAGTTCTTAAGGAAAGCAATCTAAAGGTGCAATGACAGAAAACTTTCTTCGGTGACCAGAGAATGTTGTGTTTGAATTTGAAGAGGGCAGCAGAATGCAGCACTCAACTTACAACAGTTTGTTTAGTGATTGTTCAAAGAGCCGAGGTGGCGCAGTGGTTAGAGTGCAGTACTGCACTCTACTTCAGCTGACTGCTAGCTGCAAAATCTCACCAGGTGTTGTGACCCAGACTCGAGCAGGTAGCAACAAATGCAGCCCTTAATGAAAATAAACTTTATTCAAGCAGCTGGGAATTGACCCATTCCCAGCGTTGTGAAACTCAAAAGAAAGCAAAGGCTTCTCACACAAAGCAGTCTGTCATTATCTCCAACCTGGTCCAATTTAGATAATTGCCAAAGTCCTTTGCAGATAAGCGTCTCGAGCAGAGAATGGAGAGCTGCCAATGTCTTCTCAGAGAAACATCCAGAGCAGAGAATGGGACGAGTGCAGCTCCAACGTTGTTTTCCGGCAAACTGAGACACCGATGCCGGTCTCCTTTTAAACCTTGTGGGAGGAGCCAATTATTTCTTGGCCCTACCCCCGAGGTGACCTCTTTGCTTGAGCTGCTCCTGCCTCTTGGCAGTTCTTCTCATCGGGCATTAGGGACAGGCTCTCCCAGTTCCTCCTCCTCCTTGCTACTCTCAGCCTCTGGAGGCTCTGGAGTCCGCACCTCACTCTCACTACTCTCAGGCCCTGGAGGCTCTGGAGTCCACACCCCATTTCTCGACAGCCCTGGCCTCACATCCGCCTCATCACTGTCTGATTCTGCCACCAGCACCGTAGGCTGCTGATGGACCACAACACCAGGCTCAAGATTGACTCAGCCTTCCATCCTTCCAAGGTCACTAAAACGAGGACCCAGTTTGTTGGGGGCAATAGGCTGACTCTGTAAACTGCTTAGAGAGGGCTGTAAAAGCACTATGAAGCGGTATGTAAGTCTAAGTGCTATTGCTAAGTTACAATGGTGCTGAAAAATGTGACTTATGACCGTTTTTCAAAGTTTCGACCTTTGCAGCCTCTCCATGATCACGTGATCAAAATTTAGATGCTTGGCAACCGGTCCATATTTATGACCATTGCTGTGTCCCACGGTTGTGTGATCCCCTTTTCTGATTGTCTGACAAGCAAAGGCAATGGGGAAGCCAGATTCACTTAACAACCGGGTTACCAATTTATCAATTGCAGGGTCGTAGAATGAGGAGACTTTACAAATGTCTCATCTAACAACAGTAATTTCAGGCTCAATTGCAGTCGTAAATCAAGGACTACCTATGTATTGGAAGAGAGCTGGCACAGCCGACAGACTAAGAAAGATCATGGAACTACAGTGCAGCATTTTGACAGATGACACCTGTGCTCTCACAATAATTAGAGGAATTAGAGATCAGAAGCCTTGATCAGCAATTCTACTCCACCCTGTCCCTCCTCAGTAACAAATAACAAAAGAGTAATGCATCATAATAGAAAAGAGACTCAGCCAACCCATTTGATAATGAAGGGCTGCTTAAAAGTGCCTTCATTTGGGGTGGGGCGATTGAAAGAGGGGGGTTACTAGCCACGAGGAGGCATTTGGTAGGAAAAAGCAAGATTCATGAAGAATGGAACCACTACGCTCTTAAATTTCACCTGTGAAATTTTGCCTACGTCCAACATTCTGCCCCAATTTGGCATAACTTGAGAAGGACAGGTTAGGAACCTTCATTTATCAAGGTGGGTTTTCATTATCACAATTGGGTAGATAACATAGCTGTGTTCTGACTCAGCCTTAGCAGAACCAATAAACAGACTCCTTGTCCTGAAAAACCCCTCTTTATTTAGCTACTGTGAATTAATGGCATTCACACACCAAAAATTCCAGGCAATAATCCTTCAAAGGGTTAACTGCAGTAACACACCTTATCACTTCCTTGAGATAATTGATAGGCCGGGAGCTTCCAGCCACAAGACTGTAAATTAAGTTCTGGCAAGCAGTCTCTGAGGCACTAACCATGATGAGCAAATCTTCCAAAAGAAATCTGAACGGTTGTCTCCTGCAAATCACCCCTCCCCTTTTCTTCTATTTATTCCCCAGCCCGGGAGGGGCTATTCAGCATCCACGTGTGCTTTTCTTCCTGAGTCGGCTCCTTGTCCTCCATTGTTCTCCTCTCCTAATAGCTCTGCACATGTGTGCATCTGGAACAGGCCCCAGCTGTTCTTCCTCCCCACTTATCTCCACCTCTGAAGGCAGCTGGGAAATGTTGGACGGCCCTGGCTCTATCTCTGCTTCCAACGCAGAGCCTTCCCCAGACTCCAGGACTGGCCCAAGTTCCTCCCCAACCTCCTCATCGTCCGAGGAGCTGGCGGGCCACGACAAAGTGTTCATTAAAATGCTGAATACAGTGAAGATGGCAGGGAACAAACTGACAGTGTTGTGGGTGAAAGCAAGTTATATTTCTTTCTTTCATTTGTTAATGTTTTTAACTCCCATTCTTTTTGTAATGTTTCAGAAGTAATTTGAATGTCACAGGTAGTCCTTGATTTATGATCACAACAGATACTGGAACTTCCATTGCTAAGCAAAGCAGTCATTAAGTGAGCAATGTCCAATTTTATGATCTTTTTTTGCCTGGGTCACTAAGTAAATCACCATGGGGACATGAATCAGGAGTTCATTACGTGAATTTGGCTTTTCCCCACTGACTTGGCTTGTCGGAAGCCAGCTGGGAAGGTTGCAAATGGCAATCATGTGACCTCAGGATGCTACAACCATAGTGAATACATGCTGGTTGACAAATACCTGATTATGTGATCGTAAGGATGATACAGTGGTCTTAAGTCACTTTTTTTCAGCGCCTTGGTAACTTCGAATAGCAACTAAATAGATTATTGTACCTGTAGTTCTTATATATCAACAGAATCTAATTCAATTGGAAAGATTATGAAAAAACATGGATATAGCCATACTTTTAGTTGCCTTCTAGTGTGCAATCTTCATTATGGAGGCAAAGTGACCTCCATAAAGTGACCTCACCTTGCACAGACCTATTTAAAAGTATGGTTGAACAGAGAGGCTAACTTAGACTTTTGCAAGCTAAGAATGCAGAACCTTCTACCTTGATGTATAGGCAGAAGATGTCCCACCTTCCATCCTGCAAAAATTGTAATTCTTCCACTCCCGTTCATGAAGAGAGTTGTGAACTTTGACTTCTCAGAGAATGGATTGAATGAAATCCTCCATCACCACAGCCTCCACGAGAGCACTGATAACACCCTTTAAAAATCAAATAGCAGGGTTTTCTATTATTTCAAAATGTTTCCATATAGCCACTCACCCTCCCTATTTTCTTCAAGTCTTCCTCTTAGCTCATTCTACAGTAGGTGAAGGTATCAAATAATTCATGCTATGGCATTATAGGAAAAGAAAACATGACAAAATTCATCACTATTTTTTTAAAAAAAAAAATACTTTGCATCCAGGTAAATAACATTTCAGAAAAGCAAAATCTAAGTCCTTGGTATTTTAGTTTTCGAGAAGCAGGAAATTATGAAGGAACTACATGAAGATGTATTAATCAGCTATTATGTGTATTGATGAGGAATGAAAGCTGACAACATAATTCCTTCTAAATCAAATTACAGTTTGATTTTAACTGTACTTCCCACGACATCTAAGACATTTTTGGAAGCATCTCATGATGCCAATTAAAAGATAGTAACATGGCTTCCGGTGGTTTCGTTTTCCCCGAGGAGGACGCCTGGAATGGCGTCCCGAACTGAGATTCTGTAAAAGCTGGTGAAACAGCGGGAGAACGGCTGTTAGCCAGCTTCAAAGCTTTTCTCTGGGTGAAAGAGAATAGCGAAGAGTGGCTGGATAGCAGAAGATTGCCCCAGGGGCTCTGCTTTCTTATGCAGAGTCTCGGAGGGCTGCCTGCATAACCCAGCCCCACTCCAGACTCGGCTCGATCCTGTTAATTAAGCAGGACAAGAGGAAAACGCCCACCTCTGCTCAATTGATTCCGTTTTGAATAACTTAAAGCAGACGGGGCAAATACAAGTGATCGATTACTGGGGAAGCAAGAAGAGAGCTGACTTCTACTCCTTTTTAAAAGGGGAAAACTTTTTCTCACTTGAACTTAGTGAAGGAAGAAATGGCGTCTGAGAGGAAGTGGATTGGAGGCTGCTTGTGAGAGAAAGTGAAGTTCGTCTTTGTGGATTTTAGCTGAATAGAAGCTTTCCAGAGGAGGCAAGGTGAAAGTTTTTATTTTACAACTTTAATTGGAGACTTTTTGAGACTTTGAGATTTTATAATTCTAATTAGAGACTTTACTTAAATTAAAATGGCTTCTAAGCCACCAAAAGTTCCCATGACGAGAAGGGGGTCTGAAACTAATTTAGAAGATATATTAAAGGAACAGAATAGAGTTTCTGAAGAGCGATTTAAAGAAATTATGAATAATATTCATGGTGTGAAGGATCAACTTAGGGAAGAAATTAAAGAGACTAATAAAAAAATTAGAGAAGATTTATTGATGGTTTTTCAAGGTTTGGCAAAAAATTTGGAAGTAATGGAGGATAAAGTGGAAGTAATTAGTCAAGCAAATCAGTATTTGGATAATAAAGTTGGAGAGCTTCAAAATAAAGTGGATAAAATGAGGATCATGTGGTGGTATTGCAATATAGAGCGTTGGAGAAGGCTTTGAGAATTAGGGTCTTCAAGACCGGAAGGAAGAAGATCTTAAAAAGTTATATCAGAAGCCTTAGCTGAAATGTTAGGCATGGACCCTGAGAAGTTGATTTTCAAATTGATAAGGCATATAGGGTTAATTCTTGGGTAGCGAGGCAGAAAAAGCTCCCAAGAGATATTGTAATTTATTTTTTAACTTCTACAATAAGAAATCAGATTTTGCAAGCTACATACCAAAAGAAATTGCAAATAGCAGAACAGGAGGTGTTGGTTTTGAAAGAGATCCCTGCTAAAATGTTAAAGGATAGAAGGGATTTTAGGTTTTTTACACAAGAGCTTAAGAAGCATCAGATTCAATATAGATGGGAGGTTCCAATTGGTTTAACAGTATTTTTTCAAGGCAGGAGATATCGAATTGATACTGAATTGAAAGCAAAAGATTTTCTTTTTAATGTATTGAAAGTGGATGTAGAAACAGTGGATAAAAGTCTTCAAGAGAAACAGAGTGGGGAAGCTGAAACTGCACCTGTGATATCAGTACCTCAAGAACAATCTCAAGAACAAAGAGTGACAAGGGAGCTATTAGGCGAAGGAGATGGAGGAACGACTTCAAAGACAGGAACGGATTCTACTACTGAAGCTGTGGAGGAGCCAAGCCGAAGAGTGAGGGTCTTCAGCTAATTGCTCAGAAGCTTCAAGAGGCCAGAGATGGCAAATAAATTTTTGACATGGAATGTTAATGGTTTAAATTCAGCACAGAAAAGAAGAAAAATATTCCATTATTTGAAACAATTTAAAATGATGTGATATGTTTGCAAGAGACACATATAAAATTATCAGATCAGAAATATTTGATTAATTCAAAATTAGGTAAACATTTTGTTTCTTCTGCTCCGAATAAGAAAAATGGTATAGTTATATATTTGAAGAAAAATATATCAAGTAAATTAATTGAAACGGATATTCAAGGAAGATATATTGCTATTGAATTGATTTTAGAAGGAAAAAAGACACTTGTGATTGGCATATATGCACCTAATCAACAACAAGAAAAATTTTATAAACTGTTACATGAAAAATTGACTTTTTGGGACTATAAAACATTTATTATATTAGGGGATTGGAATGGTGTAATGGACACTAGAAGAGATAAAAGAACTCTTTCTAAGAAAATTCCTATGCATGCAAAATTGCCTAAATCTTTTTTTGATTTGATGGAAGATTTTGAGTTGAAAGATATATGGAGAAGGCAGAATTTTGATGATAGAGATTATACTTATTTTTCGGACAGGCATCAATCTTTTTCACGTATTGATTTTATATTAATTACCAATGACTTGCTTTCTAGGGTTAGGAAAACAAAGATATTTCCAAGGTGTTTAACTGATCATAGAGTTGCAATATGAAGGTGGAAGAAGATCATGGAGAATAAATGAAAATTTGTTTAGATATGAGGATAATGTAAATCAATGTAAAAAACAAATGAAAGAATTTTTGATTATAATTTGGGAAAGGGAACCTCGATAGAAATGGTGTGGGACGCGAGCAAGGCCTTTATGAGAGGAAATTTGATATATATTAATAGTAGACAGAGGAGAAAACTACAAAAACAGCGTAGGGATTTAGAAGAGGAAATTCAGAGGAAACAACAATTATTGGTATATAATCCACATGATTTAAAAACTACTGAAGCGATAAAGATATTACAGAGTCAATTTAATATGTTAATGGCAGATCAGGTGGCAACCAATATACAATATGCTAAACATAATACTTTTTGTAATGCCAATAAATCAGGGAGGTGGTTGGCTTATATGTTAAGGTAAAAGACAGAAAGCACGTACTATTGAAGGAATTGAATACAAGGGTAAAGTGCGATTTCAACAGGATAAAATTAAAAAAGCTTTCTTGGAATATTATACAAATTTATATGCCAGAGATACAATATTGAATATGGATATTGATAAATATTTGAAAGAATATAAGGTTAAAGGTTTAACTAATGAACAAAGGGAAGAGTTGAATCGGCCTATAACTTCTGAGGAAATTATTTTGGTAATAAAGCAATTAAAAATAGGGAAATCCCCAGGCACAGATGGACTTACAGCAATATATTATAAAAAGTTACAGGATGAGATAGTTGGTCCACTTATGGAGTTATTTAATCAGATATTGATGGGAGGAGGAGTACCACCATCATGGAGGACTACTTTTATTTCATTGATACCAAAAGAGGATCAGGATTGTACTAAGCCTGGGAATTATAGACCGATTTCACTCTTGAATAATGATTATAAGATTTTTGCAAAAATAATGGCAAATAGGTTAATGGAAATTGTACAACAAAGGATTCACACTGACCAGTCTGGTTTTATAAAAGGGAGACAAATGAGGAATAATGTTAGGCAGATAGTGAATTTATTGGAATATTTGGAAAAGAAAAATCAGATTCCGGCAGCGTTTATATTCTTGGATGCAGAGAAAGCTTTTGATCGTTTGCATTGGGAATTTTTATTTAAATTAACAGACAAAATGCAATTTTACGAATTACTTACGAATACTTAGGGCAATTTATGGAGAGCAAACAGCTCAGATAATAATTAATGGTAGTTTGACAGATAGTTTTAAAATTGCGAAAGGAACAAGGCAGGGGTGTCCTTTATCACCTTTATTGTTTATTTTATCTTTGGAACCTTTATTGGATAAGATAAGAGAGTTAAGGGAGATAGAGGGTATTAGAATTAGAAGATATGAATATAAAGTCAGAGCATTTGCAGATGATTTGGTTGTTATGTTGACTCAGCCTATAAATTCGAGTGTATATTTGTTGGAAGTAATTAATCAATATGGAAGGGTCTCAGGGTTTAAAGTGAATCAAAATAAAACAAAAGTGTTAACCAAAAATATGATTAAGAACCAGAAAGAAAAACTAGAGGAAATAACAGGATTTGAAATTGTAAAAAAGGTTAAATATTTAGGAGTCTTTCTTACTTCATCAAATGGAAATTGTATAAGAATAATTATGATGTGTTATGGAAAAAATTCAGAAGGAAATGACATCCACGTGTGCTTTTCTTCCTGAGTCGGCTCCTTGTCCTCCATTGTTCTCCTCTCCTAATAGCTCTGCACATGTGTGCATCTGGAACAGGCCCCAGCTGTTCTTCCTCCCCACTTATCTCCACCTCTGAAGGCAGCTGGGAAATGTTGGACGGCCCTGGCTCTATCTCTGCTTCCAACGCAGAGCCTTCTCAGACTCCAGGACTGGCCCAAGTTCCTCCCCAACCTCCTCATCATCCGAGTCTGCCACCAGTTCTGCTGGCAGCTGGCGGGCCACGACAAAGTGTTCATTAAAATGCTGAATACAATGAAGATGGCAGGGAACAAACTGACAGTGTTGTGGGTGAAAGCAAGTTATATTTTTTTCTTTCATTTGTTAATGTTTTTAACTCCCATTCTTTTTGTAATGTTTCAGAAGTAATTTGAATGTCACAGGTAGTCCTTGATTTATGATCACAATAGATACTGGAACTTCCATTGCTAAGCAAAGCAGTCATTAAGCGAGCAATGTCCAATTTTATGATCTTTTTTTGCCTGGGTCACTAAGTAAATCACCATGGGGACATGAATCAGGAGTTCATTACGTGAATTTGGCTTTTCCCCACTGACTTGGCTTGTTGGAAGCCAGCTGAGAAGGTTGCAAATGGCAATTTTTTTTTTAATTAAACTTTTATACCGCCCTTCTCCCGAAGGACTCAGGGCGGTGTACAGCCTTCATTTAAAACAATTAATATACATACTAAAATAACAATTAAAAAGCTTATTCAATAAAAGGCCGAAATTAAAACCGTCTAATAGACCATATAAAACACCCAATAAAATTACAATTAAAAATTAAAATTTAAAATTTAGAATTTAAAATCAGGCCAGTCCCGCTTGTATAAATAAATAAGTTTTCAGTTCCCGCAAAGGTCCAAGGTCAGGCAATTGGCGAAACCGGGGAAGTTCGTTCCAGAGGGTAGGTGCTCCCACAGAGAAGGACCTTCCTGGGGCCGCCAGCCGACACTGCTTGGCGGACGGCACTGAGAAGACCCTCTGTGAGAGCGCACGGGTCGGTGGGAGGCATGTGGAACAGCAGGCGGTCCCGTAAGTACCCGGCCCTAAGCCATGGAGCGCTTTGAAGGTGGTAACTAAAACCTGAAGCGCACCCGAAGACCACAGGTAGCCAGTGCAGACTGCGCAGGAGTGGTGTTACCCGGGAGCAACGTGTGCACCCTCAATCACCCGCAGCTGCATTCTGACTAACTGAAGTCTCCGAGTGCACTTCAGGGTAGCCCCATGTAGAGAGCATTGCAATAATCCAGTCGAGAAGTGACGAGAGCATGAGTGACCGTGCATAAGGCATCCCGTCAAGAAAGGCGAACTGGCGGACCAGGCGAACCTGGTAAAAGCTCTCCTGGAGACGGCCGTCAAGTGATCTTCAAACGACAGCCGCTCATCCAGGAGAACGCCCAAGTTGCGCACCCTTTCCGCTAGCCAGTGACTCGCCTCAACAGTCAGCCGCGGTTGCAGCTGACTGTACCGGGATGCCGGCATCCACAGCCACTCCGCCTTGGATGGATTGAGTCTGAGTCTGTTTCTCCCCATCCAGACCCGTACGGCCTCCAAGCACCGGGACAGCACTTCGACAGCTTCGCTGGGGTGGCCTGGGGTGGAGAAGTACAGCTGGGTATCATCAGCGTACAGATGATAACTCACCCCAAAGCCACTGATGACCTCGCCCAACGGCTTCATGTAGATGTTGAACAGGAGAGGCGAGAGAATCGACCCCTGCGGCACCCCACAAGTGAGGCGCCTCGCGGCCGATCTCTGCCCCCCTGTCAACACCGTCTGCGACCGGTCAGAGAGGTAGGAGGAGAACCACCGATAAACGGTGCCTCCCACTCCCAACCCCTCCAACCCGTGCAGCAGGATACCATGGTCGATGGTATCAAAAGCCGATGAGAGATCCAACAGGACCAGGGCAGAGGAACAACCCCTATCCCTGGCCCTCCAGAGGTCATCCACCAACGCGACCAAAGCTGTATCCGTGCTATACCCGGGCCGGAAGCCGGACTGGAACGGGTCTAGATAGACAGCTTCCTCCAGGTACTGAGGGAACTGCCATGCCACCACACTCTCTACAACCTTCGCCACAAAGTGAAGGTTGGAGACTGGACGATAGTTACCCAAAATAGCTGGGTCCAGGGAAGGCTTCTTGAGGAATCATGTGACCTCAGGATGCTACAGCCATAGTGAATACATGCTGGTTGACAAATACCTGAACTTTGATTATGTGATCGTAAGGATGATACAGCGGTCTTAAGTCACATTTTTTCAGCGCCTTGGTAACTTCGAATAGCAACTAAATAGATTATTGTACCTGTAGTTCTTATATATCAAAAGAATCTAATTCAATTGGAATGATTATGAAAAAACATGAATATAGCCATACTTTTAGTTGCCTTCTAGTGTGCAATCTTCATTATGGAGGCAAAGTGACCTCCATAAAGTGACCTCACCTTGCAGAGTGAGTATGGTTGAACAACAAGTATGGTTGAACAGAGAGGCTAACTTAGAATTTTGCAAGCTAAGAATGCGGAACCTTCTACCTTGATGTATAGGCAGAAGATGTCCCACCTTCCATCCTGCAAAAATTGTAATTCTTCCACTCCCGTTCATGAAGAGAGTTGTGAACTTTGACTTCTCAGAGAATGGATTGAATGAAATCCTCCATCACCACAACCTCCATGAGAGCACTGATGACATCCTTTAAAAATCAAATAGCAGGGTTTTCTATTATTTCAAAATGTTTCCATATAGTCACTCACCCTCCCTATTTTCTTCAAGTCTTCCTCTTAGCTCATTCTACAGTAGGTGAAGGTGTCAAATAATTCATGCTATGGCATTATAGGAAAAGAAAACATGACAAAATTCATCACTATTTTTTTTTTAAAAAAATACTTTGCATCCAGGTAAATAACATTTCACAAAAGCAAAATCTAAGTCCTTGGTATTTTAGTTTTTGAGAAGCAGGAAATTATGAAGGAACTACATGAAGACGTATTAATCAGCTATTACATGTATTGATGAGGAATGAAAGCTGACAACATAATTCCTTCTAAATCAAATTACAGTTTGATTTTAACTGTACTTCCCACGACATCTAAGACATTGTTGGAAGCATCTCATGATGCCAATTAAAAGAGAGTAACATGCAGGACCAGGGTTCAGAAAAGTAGACCTTCAGATCAGTGATGGGTTTCACATTATGTTACTACTGGTTCGCTGCACGCGTTCTCACTTTGTGCGCACATGTGCCTGGTTCATGTGCACGCCTGCCTTCCACACATGTGCCCAGTCTCAAAAACATGCCTAAATAGGACGGCACAGAGTTGGGACAGGTGGTCGGGGGCGGGCCCACACATGATTTCCACTATTGGTTCCGGTGGATCGGTCCAAACCGGCTGAATACTAATTTTGGTTCAGATGTACTACAGACACATTATCTGCAGGAGTCTGGTTCTACTTAAGGGGTGTGTTGCTGAACCAGGCTACAACATGTTTCTTGGTCTCTTCATGCATCATTATATTGGCCCTGGGATGATTTTCTCATTAGTCTGGCTGCTAGTAATGCAGTGAGAAATCCAGGTTTAAATATTTGTACTGGACACTTAGGGGGAAAAAAAAAGCCAAGTAATGATTTCAAGGGAAAAGCAACAGTGCAAAGGAGAATTGAAAATGTTCTGAAAGGCGAAGCGGTCTGTAAGATTTCTTCTGAAGAGATGTCAGAGAGAACATCTTCACAGGTAGTCCTTAATTTACAACAGTTCATTTAGTGACGATGGCATGGAAAAAAGTGACTTATGACCATTTTTCACACTTGCAACCGCTGCAGCATCCCCATGGTCATGCAATCAAAATTCGGTTGCTTGGCAACTGACTCATCTTTATCACCATTGCAGTGTCCTAGGGCAGGGGTCTGCAAACTTGGCTCTTTTAAGACTTGTGGATTTCAACTCCCAGAGTTGAAATCTGGGAGTTTCAAGATTTGAAACTTTGCTGGCTGAGGAACTCTGGGAGTTGAAGTCCACAAGTCTTAAAAGAGCCAAGTTTGCAGACCCCTGTCCTAGGGTGATGTGATCATCTTTTGTGACCTTCTGACAAGCCAAGTCGATGGGGAAGCCAGATTCATTTCAGAACCCTGATCCTAACGTAACAACTGCAGTGATTCATTTAACAACTGTGACAAGAAAGGTCGTAAAATGGGGGCAAAACTCACTTAGCAACAGAAATGTTGGGCTCCATTGTGGTCATAAGCCGAGGACTCTGTATCCAGAAAAGTACCTTGGAAAATGGCTGCTGCTTCAGCAGAAAGTTACATTCACAAGCAGCCTCTGCAGAGTTAACACTGTATCTAGCTTATCTTCTTTTCAAAAAGATAACCCAAATATTGTCCATTGTTTTTTGTTTGCTTGCTTATTTGTTTAATGAAATAAAGACGTCATCAAACCTATTCTTCAAAGTAATTCTCCTTGGAGAGAAGATAACACTCCATTTTAGAATGCTTTGAAAAATTAGGACACTTCAGCACAACATAAAGTTGAGGTGTGCCACTTTTGGAAAGATGATAAAGATGGAGTTATTATGAAGAAGTTATTATGAAGAGAATGAGGCGGCTGGATGGAGTCACTGAAGCAGTCGGTGTGAGCTTAAATGGTTTCCAGGGGATGGTAGAGGACAGGAAGACCTGCCCTGGAGGAAAGTTGTCCATGGGGTCATGATGGGTCGGACAGGACTTCGCGACTAACAACAACATTATGAAGATCCTTACAAAGTTAAAATAACATTATGCTTGTGGGTGCTATTTGATGACCAAATGGCAATTGATTCACTTGTTATTGTATTTTTCTTCTTGCTTTGATCAATATTTTGTTATGATCGTTTTATTGTAAACTATCGTAAAATAAATGCACTATTCCCAGCCTTCTCCAACCTGGGTATTTCAAAGGGCTTTTTTGAATGCAACTACCAAGCATTCGCTGTAGTTCAACACATCTGAAAAGTCACCAAGAAAGACATAAGTGATTTATGCACTTGGAATATGAAAAAGGCTCTTGGCTTTTGAGTGGTCATGTGCAAGCAAATACACAATTTAATATTATCTAAATGATTGTAGATACTTGGATTGTTAGTTCATCAGAGGTTCCCATAAATTTTGTAGCAAAGTTCTAAAATTACTCTTGTCCACTTTTGCATATAAGCCATGCTGGCACAGTGGTTAGAGCACAGTACTGCAGACTACTTCTGCTGCCTGCTGGCTGCCTGCAATGTGGCAGTTCAAATCTCACCAGCTCAAGATTGACTCAGCCTTCCATCCTTCCAAGGTGGGTAAAATGAGGATTCAGATTGTTGGGAGCAATAAGCTGACTATGTAAACCGCTTAGAGAGGGCTGTAAAGCACTATAAAGCAGTATATAAGTCTAAGTGCTATTGCTATTGCTATCTGGACATCAGAATCTCAATTCCTTGATGTTTCTGAGCTAGAGCCTCTCTCCTTCTCCTGACCCCATGTTTTATAACAACATATTTGCACAACATTTCCACTGATTTTAGTGCCTTCGAGCATCTTCATTTGGGAAAGGGACCATGCGTTGAACGCAGAAAATTCCAAATTCTGCTCTAGCAGCTTCAGCTAAAAGGATCAGATGGCAGGTAATGGAAAAGATACACACTTGAGATCTGAAAAGCCCATACTAGGGGTGTAATGGTGGTTGAATGGACAACAATATTACCCTAATTAAGGCACTTTTCTCTGATTCCCAATTCTTTCCTTATATATAATGACCTGTCATATGGCTTTATTAAAGCTACTTTTCTATGATGTTTTATAATATGTGAGAACACCTAAAGCATTGTAGGCCTAATTTTGTTATCACACATATCATCATATCAAGACATCTTCTCTCTCTCTCTTTTAACATTGTTACTATACAAAATCATCTCGGAAATATAACAAGTAGAAAGAGGCAATTGAATTTAATTAAGCTGAAATCTGCTGCAAAGTGCACCTAATACAGCTCTAATTTTGAAATTCAATGTAAGTTATCCCTGCAAGTTAAAACTGAAACGAATGAGCAAAATACGGTCTCAAGTGGCAATAAAGCAATAGAACAGAGAAAATTATTTTTGCATTCAAGTTTAGTAATACAACAGGGGAAATTATTCTTGCACTCAAAATCTGGTGAGATTAACCGTGAAAACCCCATATGTGCCTATGCAGGAATTCGACAGTGTTTGCTCCAGGTAAGAATTTATATATTTACAGTCTGAAATCCCATTTCCAGGATAGGATCAAAAGATAGAACTGATATGCATTCCATCTCTTTAATAACTCAGTGGTAAATGGTGCATATTTTACGCAATATATTGTTAAAGTAGGAGTCCTTAAAGCACAGGTTAGGAGTCACAGGAGTCGGTATCCAATTAAAAGGTTTAACTGAAGGAAGAAAACAAGAGCTCCTGGTCAGTTTATCTGGACAAAGTTGAAAAACTGGCAAAACTCACTCCAAGATCCTCATCTTTTTCTCGGCCAAACCCAGCCTGTGCTATACAGATTAAAATAACATTTAACGATTAAAAGTCGGTGGTATATTTACTTATTGCCCAACCCTAGCTTCAATGAAATTATTCATTTTAAATCATTACTTTTAAATATAAAGGCAAGGGGAGGGAGATTATGATAAACTATTTTATTGTATCATTCATGCAAAATTTGAGGACTTCTGAACTGAACTATGGAATTCCCTGCCCACCAAAGATGGCCATTAATTTAGCAGGTTTGAAAGGAGGGAGCGGGCCAGGTGTGAAATCCAGCAGGTTCTGACAGGTTCTAGAGAACTGGTAGCAGAAATTTTGAGTAGTTTGGAGAACTGGCAAACACCACCTCTGGCTGGACCCAGAGTCGGGTGGGAATGGAGATTTTGCAATATCTTTCCCCTGCCAAGCCACACCACATCCACCAAGCCACGCCCACAGAAGTGGTAGAAAATTTTTTGGATTTTACCATTGGAGCAGGCCCAATTCATGGAGGCCTAAACGAAGAATGGCTACTGCTCTTGTTGGCTGTTTTCTTGTTGGCAGTATACAGTAAGCATCAACCACTGAGGAGCAACTCTAGAAAAAGGCTCAAACTTCCCATTTCTGCTTATGATTTTTTCCTGAATGCATCTGGTCACAAAGTCATCTAGCAGGATTTTTCTTAGTTCTGTATTTATATTCAAAGGAATGTGTATTTAGGACTTTAATTTATTTGCAAATTAATTTTGTCTAGACCTGTATCTAAAAAAGATGGCAGCTACAACATTTTGATACACTCGCTTAATTGAACATGGTGCAGGTAATCCTCAACTTACAACCATTCAGTTAGTGACCATTCAAAGTTACAACGGTGCTGAGAAAAGTGACTCACAACTCACACTTATGACCCTCTTAATCACGTGATCAGATTTCGGGCATTTGTTAACGGGAATGCATTTGTAACAGTTGCAGTGTCCCAAGGTCACATGATTGCCATTTGCGACTTTCCCAGCTGGTTGCCAACAAATCAAGTCAATATAGGAAGCCGGATTAAGGAACCCATGATTCACTCAACAACCATGGCAAAAAGGTTGCAAAATTGGGTGTGACTCACTTTGTTGAGCAATGGAAATTCTAGTCTCATTTGTGGTTGTAAGTTGAAGATTGCTAGTAGACAGAAGTAAAGCATTTCAAATAGAAGAGTGTTTAAACTTCTATTATCTACACTTCTCAGTGTTGTATAGCAGAGTGACTTCCTAGTACTTTTAGGTCAGTCTCATACTCCATAATAGGGTAGGTTTATTATAAATATAAATCCCTAGTGCCGCGTAATGGGGTGAGCTCCTGTTACTTATTCCAGCTTCTGCCAACCTAGCAGTTTGAAAGCACGTAAAAAAAGCAAGTAGTAAAATAAGGACCACCTTTGGTGGGAAGGTAACAGTGTTCTGTGTGCCTTTGGCATTTAGTCATGCCGGCCACATGATCATGCAGACATCTTCGGACAGCACTGGCTCTTCGGCTTTGAAATGGAGATGAGCACCGTCCCCTAGAGTCGGGAATGACTAGCACATATGTGCGAGGGGAACCTTTCCTTTTATTATAAATTGTATCTCCCTTTTTAACCAGTCTGGCACATTGGGGAAAGGCTATAGGATTCGTTGAAATAATAAAGGGAGAGAGGAACTCATGTGGTTTTTATCCTTCAACTGGTTTTGTGGGACTTCACAGTACAGAACCTTATTATTTGTGTCTCTTAAAAAACAAGCTTCTAATTTGGATATCAAAAAGTATTTATTTGCAAGCTCTACAGTCTGTTCCTAATGCGTATCAAAGCCAGTAGGGAAGTGTATCAGTTTAAGCACTTTCCTCACTGTCAAGTGCGCCAATTATAGAGAAGATATTGAACTACCTACCAGACCTTTTTCAAACCTGTTATTACAAAGTATCTTTCAGTGTGCTTGGATGAGCTGGGCCTGGCACTTTCCCGTTGAAATAAAGTCTAGTAAAGCTGCTGCATTTCTCTTCCTTTTCCTCAAAAAATGATTCGTCTTAACCCGAATCATTCATTTAAAACAGGATTCCTCCCCCCACGCTTGTAAAAAACCAAAGCAAAACAAAACAAAACCAATTGTAGTCCGAGAAGCATGAGCTCGTGAATCCTAAGGTGGAGGTGTAAACTAGATAAAAAAAAGAACCCCCAAATTAGCTTTTAAATAAAGATCCTGTAGGAGTATGAAAATGAGGGCATGCAAAGGATGAAGTAAGCATCAAATGCAGCCATCACATCGATCCAATTATGTAAGTTGTGGCATTTGCATGTCATCCTTTGTCTTTGCCCCTTAACTCAGACCTGGGCATTTTATGGCCCAAGGTCACATCTAGCCTATGAGCTGTTCTAGCCTGGCTTGCAATGGCAGGTGGCATTCCTGGTGGACAAAATAACCTCAGTGGTAGTGAGGCATGCATTGTCATTGGGGAATGGGCACATCGTTGTCAGGGACTGGGGCATTAGCGGTAGGGAGTGGGGCATTGGCAGTGGGGTGTTGGTGTCGGGGGGGGGACAGGGCATTGAGGGCAGGGTATCAGCAGGCCCTCCACAACAGTTCCAGTTTCTCATGTGGCCTCTTGGGAAAATTAATTGCCCCTCCCTGCCTTACCTGCTATGTCTGCGAAGCTGCTATGTAGCTAATGAGAAACTCTCTTGCTAGGTCAGGGGTGTCAAACACATGGCCTGTGGGCGGGATATGGCCCCTGTAGGCCACACCCACCCCAGCTTCGCAAGGTCAAAAACAACCCCGATAGGTCATGATACAGTCCGTGATGCGATTGGGTATGGCATTCCTGCTCTAGGTTATTGTATTTTACTACTATGGAAAGTTGTATATTCACTGAAAGAAAGGAGGTCAATTCCATATTCACACACGCACACGCACACGCACACACACACACACACACACACACACACGGTAAAAGTAAATCTGCAAATTGGTCATATTTTAAACTGCTGCAATTGTGCTTATACAGAGGTAGGGATTACATTGTGTGATTTTAAAATTGGTTTCAAAGGAACTATGCATCGAAATGGGACAGGCTTATCAGGAGACAATCCTCCAGATACAAGTATGAAATGATTCCATCCCAAAAAAGGCCAATGGCATGGGATGATGGTCTTAAGCCGATGGCAGCATCTTATATAGGCCCAGAGGGTAAGCAGAGCTGGGCCAGATTAAGGACTGAGAACATCTTTGTATTGCATTGACTGACATCAATACAATTTAACGTGTCCAGAAATATTTTACAAGAAGAGTTCTCCACTCCTCGGAATACAACAAAATACCTTATGCCACCAGACTTGAAATCCTGGGTTTAGAAAATTTAGAACTCCGCCGACTCCGACAAGACCTGTGTTTAACACACAGAATCATCTATTGCAATGTCCTTCCTGTTAAAGACTACTTAAGCTTCAATCGCAATAATACAAGAGCAAACAATAGATTCAAACTTAATGTTAACCGCTCCAATCTTGATTGCAGAAAATATGACTTCAGTAACAGAGTTGTTAATGCCTGGACTAAACTACCTGACTCTGTGGTCTCTTCCCAAAATCCCCAAAGCTTCAATCAAAAACTGTCTACTATTGACCTCACCCCTTTCCTAAGAGGTCTGTAAGGGGCGTGCATAAGAGCACAAGCGTGCCTACCGTTCCTGTCCTATTGTTTTCTTTCATTAAATCCAATTAATATAGTTATTACATACTCATGCTTATATATATGCTTATATATTGTATAGTTATTTCATACTTATGCTTATATATACTGTGTGACAAAATAAATAAAAATAAAATAAATAAATAAACAGGCAGTGCCGTTTGTTCATTACTTGTTTTTAACTCCAAAACACCACTTGTTCATCCACTCGATTATCCCCTTCTTTACAACCTGGAGAGGGAAACACTTTCAACATTTGACATTTGTATTAATTCAGCTCTTGCCTGAAGAATAAATTACATCTATCAACAATTACTTGCTCACCTTCCCCAGATTGCTTTTTACACTTTAGTTTCATTAGCAAGCACAAATTGTGTCTGTAAAAGAAATTTCACTTCAATAACAAGCCTATTTGGCAAATTGCTTTCCACATCAACAGTGGGACTCTGCAGACTGTGTCAGGATCCAACCACCCAGGCCCACATCCGGCCCCTGGACTGACCCAGTCTTGCCTGTAGCAGAAGGCATCACTGAGGGTGGAGTGGGGGGGGGGGGCGGAGAACATCATTCGTGATGGTCATTGCCCCCCCATCACCACTTTCCAATTTCTTTGAATGGCCAAAGATATTTACATTACTTCTCTTCTTGCCTCACGTATGGGTTGCCGCACAATGCTAACTAAAGACTGTAAGGAAAAAAGAAATCTGCTACCAGCATCTAAAATGGCTTTCTTTCTTTCTTTCTTTCTTTCTTTCTTCCTTCCTTCCTTCCTTCCTTCCTTCCCCCCCCTCTCTCTTTCTTTCGCCATTTGTGCAAACTGAGATTCCCTTTCCAATCCATACACGGAAATCCACACCTCAGTTCAGCAAATCACAGCTTGGTGTAATTTAATGGAAGCCACTTACACAGCTCTTGACAAAATTCTACTTCCTAGGAAAGATTTCTCTGGCTCTAAACTTCTTCCTTTACACTAAAAGTTATCAAAAAGGAATACATTTGGAAGGCTAGCTTGTCAGCTAACTGCCACTTTGGCTTTTTGAATTCCACTTAAATTGTGTTCTAATGCTAAAGGAAGAACTGGGTAACATCATCAAAACAATTATTTCCTTCTTTTTGGCTGCCTGAATTTAGTTCTATAGATTGCTGAAGTTAATAGGATAGCATTATGTTGAACCAGGGCTATATACAAAGACAATAGCACTTGAATTAAGTGTCTAATGAGTGAGATAATCAAAATTCCTGGAGTGGTTTAGAGCAACTCAAAGAGGGAAGGAGAGGGTCAGAACAGCAAACCATTCAGTGAATAATCAGGAAAGTTGCTGCTGGAAATCAACTACTATAAAAGTGTTAATTGCATACCTGGGGAAAAAGCTTTTAAAAATTCTTTGCGGAGATTCAGAATCTACCACAAAGAGCTCTGTTATAAAAAAACAACAACTGTTTTACCAAAGAGTTCATCTTCTGAACCTCATCTTCCTCTTTTATACCATAACAGAACTCCCAAGGAGAGTAACAGCATCACATTATCTGCATGAGTTCTCCTGGCTATAGGAGTATCTAGTAATATGGATAAATTTGAAACTAGGGAAATAAAAAATGACTTTCCTTTTATTAATTCCACTCCCAGGATGAGACAAATCAAAATTTGTTTGGATCTGGCTTATATAGGTGTTGCTACCACCAAGTTGTTTGGAAAGAAAGAAAGAAAAGGAAGGAAGGAAGGAAGGAAGGAAGGAAGGAAGGAAGGAAGGAAGGAAGGAAGGAAGGAAGGAAGGAAGGAAGAAAGGAAGGGAGGGAGGAAGACTGTGTGAAAAAGTAGGAAGAAAATCCATAGTGAATAAAAACCATGGAATTCAACCGATTCGCACAGCTTCAGCCCAAACAGTTGTTAAATTGCTGGCTGGCTGGCCCAGCCCTGCCTTGCCCCTCCTCACCTGACCCTTCCAGAATTCCCCACACGCCCTGTTTTGGCTCCCAGGTAAGTGCAAGGTCCAAAACGGGGCATGCCCCCTCCCACGGCCCATTTTTGCTCCCAGGAGGGTGCAGGAGGCTGAGTGCTGCCTGTCACACCTCCTGTCCACGCCCACCATGCCCACACCCGCCCAGCCAGTCATTAGGACACAGAACCTGTTGTTAAATTATTTTGAATCCCACCACTGCACGTATTTAACTATATGAAGAAGGTCAGGAAGATCATTCCTCTTGGAGTGCATGGGAATTATAATCCTGTTTTTTGGAGCAACAGTTTGAATAGGCTGCCAGTGAAATCCCTCTTCAACTCTGTGGTAAACAATTATGATTAAGTCCTTACCTTCCTAGATAAGGTCCATAAGACCTTTGCAGTTTCTACTAAGCTTCATCCCCTCCTGGTTTCTCCTTTCTTTGCCAGAATACTTTGGTTCAGAAAGGTGAAAAGATTCACAGCAAGGGGTGGGAGGCAGACTCGAAAGTACAACTTTCTTTTGAGTTTTGTTTTTAAAGTTCAAAAAAAAAAGAGAGAGAGAGAGAGAAGCCCTTCCAGTATAAATATGCATAGCATAGTGGGAGGTAGGGAGCGGAGAGACACTTTGAACTAAAGAGCTTAGAAGAATATAACAATGAGTGAAAAGAAACGCTACAGTCAAGAAGCTTGTTTCTGCCTTTGGGCACCTTATGATCGCCTGCAAATCTTCAGGAGGTATGTGGGATCTTTTTAGCTGCACAGTCATTGTTGCAGAGCAGATAATTCCAAAAGCTACATTAAGGAGAGGAAAGAAAACTGATTTCTGCATGGAAAAGAGGCATCCAAAATACCACTGCAGTTGTCTGTGTTTAGAAAACACGGATTTCTGCAACTGATACAGCCAGAAGCAGGCAAGCTGGTACCCTATAAATGTTTTCGATAAGAACCTCTTACTTTTTAATAAAAACATTTATATATATATAGCATGTCACTTAAATAAAATATAATAGTATAGAAAACTTGGAACTCCGTCGCCTACAACAAGACCTAAGTTTAACTCACAGAATCATCTATTGTAATTTTATTTATTTATTTATTTATTTATTTATTCGAATTTTTATACCACCCTATCTCCCGAAGGACTCAGAGCGGTGTACAGCCAAATAAAAACATAAGAATAATACAAATAAAAACAACAATTAAAAAACTTATTAATTAGGCCGAAATTAAAATATCACTAAAATAATATAAAACCCCATTAAAACTAAATGTAAAACTAAAAACCCTAGGCTAGCCCTGCGCAAATAAATAGATGTGTCTTAAGCTCGCGGCGGAAGGTTCAGAGGTCGGGAAGTTGGCGCAGCCCTGGGGGAAGCTCGTTCCAGAGGGTGGGAGCCCCCACAGAGAAAGCCCTTCCTCTGGGTGTCGCCAGTCGGCACTGCCTGGCGGACGGCACCCTAAGGAGTCCCTCTCTGTGAGAGCGTACGGGTCGGTGGGAGGCAATCGATGGCAGTAGGCAGTCCCGTAAGTAACCCGGCCCTATGCCATGGAGCGCTTTAAAGATAGTAACCAAAACCTTGAACCGCATCCGAAAGGCCACAGGTAGCCAGTGCAGTCTGCGCAGGATTGGTGTAACATGGGAGCCACGAGGGGCTCCCTCTATCACCCGCGCAGCTGCATTCTGAACCAACTGCAGCCTCCGAATGCCCTTCAAGGGGAGCCCCATGTAGAGAGCATTGCAGGAATCCAAGCGAGATGTCACAAGTGCATGAGTGACCGTGCATAAGGCATCCCGGTCTAGGAAGGGGCGCAACTGGCGGACCAGGCGAACCTGGTAAAAAGCTCTCCTGGAGACGGCCATCAAATGATCTTCAAAAGACAGCTGTCCATCCAGGAGAACGCCCAAGTTGCGCACCCTTTCCATCGGGGCCAATAACTCGCCCCCAACAGTCAGCTGTGGGTGCAGCTGACTGTACTGGGGTGCCGGCATCCACAGCCACTCCGTCTTGGAGGGATTGAGCTTGAGCCTGTTTCTCCCCATCCAGACCCGTACGGCTTCCAGACACCGGGACAGCATTTCGATAGCTTCGTTGGGGTGGCCCGGGGTGGAAAAGTACAGCTGAGTGTCATCCGCGTACAGATGGTACCTCACCCCAAAGCCACTGATGATCTCACCCAGCGGCTTCATATAGATGTTGAACAGGAGGGGCGAGAGAATCGACCCCTGTGGCACCCCACAAGTGAGGTGCCTCGAGGCCAACCTCTGCCCCCCTGCCAACACCGTCTGCGACCGATCCGAGAGATAGGAGGAGAACCACTGATAAACGGTGCCTCCCACTCCCAATCCCTCCAATCGGTGCAGCAGGATACCATGGTCGATGGTATCAAAAGCCGCTGAGAGGTCTAATGTCCTTCCTGCTAAAGACTACTTCAGCTTCAATTGCAATAATACTAGAGCAACCAATAAATTTAAACTTAATGTCAACCGCTTTAATCTAGATTGTAGAAAATATGACTTCTGTAACAGAATCAACAGTGCTTGGAATACTTTACCTGACTCTGTGGTCTCTTCCCATAATCCTAAAATCTTCAACCCAAAACTGTCTACTATTGACCTCACCCCATTCCTAAGAGGACCATAAGGGGTGTGCATAAGCGCACAAATGTGCCTACCGTTCCTGTCCTATTGTTTTTCTTTTCTTCTTCCTATATATATATATGCTTATACCTCCTTATATTTACCCATATATGTGTTTATATATTATATAATCTTTTTGTATGATACCTACATATATTGTTATGACAAATAAATAAATAAATAAATAGTTATCATATAGTTATTTTTAAAATTACTGTTGTAAAATAGCATGCAAGCAATACCTATATATCAAAGAAAAAGATATTGCTCTTTTTTTTTCTTTTGCATCGTTGAAAATATTGTCTTCTCCGAAACAGATTACACATTCCAGAAGTCTGATCTTTAACATCTGGAATAATATGCCCACTGCAATCATAATTTCTCATAGACAGTCAGGCCCCAAGTTTTGGGGATATAATATCACATTAACCATATTTAACAGATATTTCACCATAATTTACTTACGTACCTTGAAAAAAAAGATACTAACAATACACAAGACCCGATCATATGGATCAGTGATCCCTCAACTTTGTTGTATTTCCAAAAAAAGAAAATCTGATGTCCACCCTTTTAGGTACATTGCATTCTTTTGTGAGTCCAGTAAATTCAGAAAACAATTTATTTTGATAAATTGATTTTATTTGCAAATACATTAATACTACTTTGATACTTTTTAAGAATTCACAATTATTGATTCGGCTTTATCAGAGATTCTAATTATTTAATCCATGATTGAGAAACATATTAATATCTACTTTAAAAAGATAAGTTAAAGATAAGTTGTAGAATTAACTTCTATTATACCATAGTTTCAATCAAATGCGAAAGAATCTCAGGTACTTTTGAAATGGCCAAGGTATTTGGCTCATATTAAGCCAATAAAACATGCTAGAGTTGAAAATACTGCCACTGTTGTGAAGTAAGGAGACCAAATTCAATTTGAAGCTAAGAAAAATCCTTAAAGTAATCATTGTATAATAATTGATTTAAAGGTCATACTTTCTGTCATACTTTCCAATAAAACTTTTTATTACCTGTTTCTTAGTATAAAATTATTTTAAAGAGTTATATATTCATGAATCTCGATATAAAAATTCAATCAATTTTTGGGAATACAGTATAAAGCTCCAAATGTTAATACAATCAGTTGAAACCACAAAACCCAACTTTTTATATACTTGTGTTGATACACTAGGAGCTAAAGAAAAATAAGCAAGGTTTATCCCAATTAATCTTAGAGCCAGAATGCTTTTCAAAATACCATATTATCCAAATAAAATTAGGCAGAGATTACTTATCTACAATTGCTAAAATATTGTTAATTACCTATGTTTGCAACCCACCACAGTAATATCTGCAATATCTGAAGATTGCCTTACGCTAATAGCCAAAGATTTAAAAATTAAATGAAAAATCAAGGACAAAAGTTGGCAACCCTGTCAAGTATTGCAATACAACGCAAAGGAATCTGAAATCATTTCATTTGTTATAACTCATGCAGAGGGTTGTAAATAATATATTTCAGTCCAATGAATAAAATACATTAGGAAATCATATCTAATCATCGTTTTAAGAATTTATCCTGAATGCAGTGCTTTTTTCCTGCATCAAGAGGTTTTTTTCTGCATTAACTACTAAAAAGTCCTTTCTATTTTTAGCTACATCCAATATGTATATTAATAAATGAAAATTATCTGATGCTTGCTGATTTTTAATGAACCTACATTGAAACGGGTAAATTATATAAAATAAAATCTATTGTAAGTTAGGATCTTGGTATCTACATACATTAATAAAATAGGCCTATAATTAGCACAAAGTGTAGGACCTTTGCCTGGTCTTAAAATCAACCTTCTGTAAGTGTCATGAAACAGTAATGAAATTTTCTTGCAACTAACCCCAACTAACGGTAGTTGGGACTTATGGAAAATAAAGTTTTAAAAAAGTGGAAGGCTCCAGGTAGCCTCCCTGCCCTACTGTAGAACTTCAAGCAACCCTTAAATGTCTCTAACTTGATTAATTAATTAGTGTAATAAGTAGCTGGAATGAATAACTCTCCTCAGATCAATTCAGAATCAGCATAATTATTTACAAGCTTTCTCCTCTGAATCCTCCAATTCCCACTAGTTCAATTTTGTAGTCTTCAACAGTCTAATTATGCAAGAAAAAGAGGAAAATGAAGTGCCTACATAAGTTGTGATAAGTTTGAACTAACTATATTCATGCTTTCTCTTATTATTATGCCAATGCTATAAGGAAGAGGCAAGTCGTAGACATAATGCAGTTTTAATTACTGTGCTTTTTCTTTGGAACAAGTTTCGTATAATCATATAATTTATATAATCCTCAGAATATTATGCAGGCTCATTCCATTTCATATAAAATAAGGAATTTCCACCTGATTCTCCCTTTGGCACTTTTTCAATACTTCTTTTGCTAAAGGAAGCCTGTCAATATAGTATTAACAACATCTGTTTGTGGTCTGAAGATCAAGTCAAATCTGTCTTCTATAAGCAACATTTAAAAAAAACAAAAAAATGCCAGGTGGCTGCAGAAGGAAGTAAACAACTAGTTAAAAAGGTACATTGACAAATGGTTCTAATAACCCACCAGCAGTAGCCACCGCAGATGAATTTGTAATGAACTCAATTATATTTTGTTAGACATGCTCTTCTGGTGGCATCATTTTCCATAACACGGTCTAGTAATTTATAATAGATTAAATGATAGCAATCAATTATGAAATTACCCTAGCATTTTCCCCTGGACATTAATTTTTCTGCTATTATTTCAAGCCTTATTATATTGTCTCCTATGTCTTTCCACCAAATGTTCTTTTGTTGCACAGTATTGTCAAGGATTTCCATCCATTCATTACACAGCATAATTCTTGAGAGAATCATATTGCATAACAGATACTAGCATTTTCTTTTCCCTGCATTTTATTGAATGAAGTCATATCCTGCAGCTCTTATCTTGGTCCTTACAAAGGATATTGGGAACCTGCTTGCTCCTTAGTAGTAGTAGTATAGGGTCATACTAAAGTTTATGTCTTCTGGGCAAAAAAAATTACTATTTCTTTTTCATAGAAAACTTCTACAGTAGCTTTGTCTTCCTCCCTCCTTCCTCCTACATCAAATATGTTCTTGATACTGTATATACAAGACAGTAAGCAGGTATTCAAGCATTACAAAGGACGACGGAGTGGTCAGGAGGTAATAGCAATAGCACTTATACTTATATACCGTTCCATCGTGCTTTACAGCCCTCTCTAAGCAGTTTAGAGAGTCACCATCTTGCCCCCCAAAATCTCAAGGTCAAACCTTGAGCTGGTCAGGATCGAACTGCTGGCAGTGGGCCTGAAATACTGCATTCTAACTACTGTGCTACCATGGCTCTTAATAAAACCTGAAGGTTTAAAACTCAATTGTCCCTTTTCAGCTAGAAAGCACATTTGCAATCACATGATTTCTCACTTAGGGACAGAGTTAGCAGTCCCAATTAGGGTGTTAAATAAGCACTTCCTGTATATTCATTTTTACATAAGCCCTAGCCAAGAAAGATTTAGATTTAGATTTTCCACCTATCAAGATCTTGTTTTATTACTTTCTATGTTTTATTATAATTGTTCTGAAATATGTCTTTGTTGAATCATGACAGGCAGAATCCCATATATTTCAGAGGTTTTTTGTTATCACAAACCAGTGTCTTTCCCACTCCCCAACATTTCTTTGTTTGGTATTAAATATCTTGTTATTGTTTTTTTTTAATTAGTTTTGTATCCACTGTGTTTGATTATTTTCATCAACTGTCTTATAGAACTCTGTGGTTGCTTAATAGCTAACACTATGTCATCTGCATAACATTTCATCTTGTATTCCTCTCCCTGAATTTTAATCGCAAATATTTGTCTGTTTTTCCAATAAAACAAGTACAAATAATTAGAGTGAACCTGAATGTGAATCCAGATCATTTCAGCCAAAGTCCAACACGTGATTTATTATTTCAGCCTTTGTTAGTTTCATTAACCTGATGCCACATAGATCTTTATATTTTTTCTCTCTCTCTCAACAGAAAAATAAGTTAGACCTGAATGGATAACGTATGGCCTCTAGATGTCACTCAGATACAAACTTCAGCCCTATAACCTGGAGGGCAAAACAAGAAGAGGCAAATGACAAAATGTGTGTGATATTATCATGCAAATTTCATGCCTTACGAACTTGGGCAAGACATCAGAAAGTGTGTACAAAATGTCAATATTTGCATGATGAGGTCACAGCTTGTGTGATATTTTGGTATTGCACTTTTCTGTGAGCACCAGTGCGTATAGCATCCCTAATCATTTATGTTGCTAAGACTGTTGTTTTGTACCATCTGAAGAATCACTTTGCTCTTTTGGTTAAGTCGTACAGTGATTTGTTTGGCTTTGGCTTAGCATGATACAGTATATGGATCCAGATAATGGTGGTGTATTAAAAAAACTGTGAAAAAGCACAATTTTATGGTTTTAGCATGTATGAACCAGATCACTAACTCCACCTATGCGAGAGGACCTCTGTTCAGGAATCTTACTCTTGTGTCAGATGAATGTGACCTCCTGTAGTAGAAAGCCCATTACCACTACAGGAGGTCACATTCCCAGAACTCAGGACATTTCCAGAAAGCCGATTAACCAGGTTGTTACAACACAAAAGACTATTGGGCACACAACTAGGACAACACCCACACAGGATGCTACGAAACAGCCGACTAATCTGCAAACACCCACTCCACCTACCAATCAAGATGCAATCACACAGCCAACCAACTCGCTTACAGCAACACTCCCCATCTCCCCACCAGTATTTATAGAGAGACGGCAGCTCCGACCATGCTTTGCTCGCACAAGCACGAAGCTTTAAGCACCAGCCTGAAGATGACTAGTGAGACCTCGTCGAAACGTTGCCAAGATACTCTCAATGTTACAAGGAAAAAGATCCGAATATGCCAAGACCTACATACCTATACCCATGAAAACCTACGAAAACAAATAGATAGATAGATAGATAGATAGACAGACAGACAGACAGACAGACAGACAGACAGACAGACAGACAGACAGACAGACACTGTAGATATATAGATAGATATATACTTAACCTTCTTCTTCACTGTTATGGGTTGTATTGATATTTAATAATTGTATTACTTTGCATTTAATTCAGAGAATGACAGCCTAGAAATGGCAGCCTAAAAGCAACTAACCATCAATAGCTACATAAAATTAACTCCCAACAAAAATTGTAAACAAAAATAAAATTGCCAGGGAAAATTAATTTCCTGTAAAATCTTTGTGCCATCACATAATTAATATATACATTTATAGTCACTTTTGAGTATCTCCTCCTATGTGAAATTCAATATGCAACCCTTTAAGACGGCATCTGAAAATTGTTTCTTATACTAACTAGCCTCCAATAGGGAGGAAATACATTTGTTCCCAGGTTCAGCACATTTCTCTAGCTTTGACTCCTTCTGTCATTTTTCACCTGTCTACAGCATAATGGTATGTGAGAATGACCTTGAGGAATGGGGGGAAGAGATGCTGCTTAGGAAATGATCAGACAAGAGAGGGGGGAAGCCCCCAGTGGCTTAAAGGATGATGAAACAAACTGCTGCCACTCAACTGGAGCAGATGATTTACACAGGATGGTACAAATAAGTGACACAGCTATATTTCCTTCTCACAGCTTTTCCCTTGGGAATTTGGGAGGGGAGGATGAGTCTGAGGGAATGGCGATGGGGAAGGAAGGAAAGAGATACTGCCCAGGAAACTATAAGACAAGAGAGGGAGGAGTCTGAGGTTGCTTAACAGTCAAGGAAAGGACCCACTTGCCCTAATTGATCAGATGGTTAAAAATGGCGGTGGGAAGTTTGTACCTTCAGACTTGCAAGATTCTGTAATGTAGACTTGCAATAAAATAGAATTTAACTTAATCTAGTTGTGCTTCCCGTCTGGTTTAGCCGAAAGGGCTGACAAACAGTTTATACTAGATCATCTTCAGCATCTCGTTTCCATGAAGGTCATGCCATTTATCTTGAAGATACAAAGATGTTCAATTTTAGCAAGCAAAATATTGCTTTTGGGAGAAAATAAATACCAGCCAATATATTTTCTCCTCAATTTGTTCATACCTGAGTAACACATTATGTAGTCCGTTTATCTATGCACGGCAGTCTAATGCCTTAGTTGGTTGTGATTTACTTAAGTCACACAGAACAAAAATGTGATAAGGAAAAGCAACATGTGAGATGAGGTACAGTGATTCATAAAGACCTAAACACAGGTAGAAATGTGGGTCTTCTATTATTATGCCAAACAACATTCAAACTGTTAAAACTAGAACTTGATCAACCTGATTATCCCCAACATTTATACATATTGTTCTATCTGGCCTTTCAATATAGAATGCAACCTGCAAATTTTAAGAATTCATTCAAAATAAAATTCCATCCAGACAAAGGTTGGAAAACCTGAAAATTGTATAGACTGCAATGACAGATATGTGTTTAACATTCACACTTAAATGACTAACTGAATCACAATCATGTGTTTCAAAGAATAAATGTAATAAATTATTTCTTCTTTATAAATAATTCCTGATCAGAACCTTTTCATTCCTTTAACTCCCATCTCTCTAATCAGTGGACCCCAATATTGGTATAAATCCATGAACACAAGAAACTTAACTGAACTGGATGATACATTAATCCAAGAACTACTTTGCTTATACTTGCTGGTACTAATGACTTTGTGACTGGTTGCTACTGCTAAATAGAAAGGGGTTTATCTTTATAACTGCATAGATTACATAGGAATAATGACTTTATTTATTTATTAAATTTATATGCTACCAATCTCATGATTTGAAGCAACTCTGAGCTTCTATCTCGTGCCTTCTATATTTTCATTTTTTTAAAATTCAAAGATAGTTATTATGCATTCCATAATTTTCCTATTTTCTTGTAATTTTTTTTAAAGTAACATTATAATTATCTCGAAGACCTTCAATTATTGGAACAATTAAAAGATTTTTTAAAAAAATAAATAAAATGACTTTAGAGTTAGTTGAGTAATGGATTGAAAATACATATTAAAAATTATCGCTGCCAACCTACCAGTAATGAGATTTCAACTTATAGGTCTATAAACACACACCTGAAAATAAACCTCATAGAATACAGTAGAAATTACTAGGACCCAGAAGACTTCTAAAGAATTTGAGGGGGGGAAGGACTTCATGCTTGGCATTAGTCTAGCACAGCGGTTCTCAACCTGTGGGTCGGGACCCCGTTGGGGGTCGAATGACGATTTGCCAGTGGTCGCCTAAGACCATCGGAAATATGGGAAGTATGAAGAATCGCGCTCCAATGGTTGACTTCACAAGCCAGCTGCAGGCTCTTCAAATCGCTAGTCGAATTCGGCTTCAGGCATGATCAATTAAAAAAGAGAGAAATCTTTGCTCTGATGTCTCCCTCTCAATCTGCAATCACTCCCAATCGCTAGTCTAATCTGGCTTCAGGCGCGATAAACTTAATAGGGGAGGAGTCTCCGCTTTAATGCCTCCGTCCTCAAGGCAATCGCAAGCAGTTCAGATCGCTAGCCAATATGGCTTCAGGCGCGATAAATTCAAAACAAAAATAATTTTATGGTTGGGGGTCGCCACATCGTGGGGAATTGTATTAAAGGGGTCGCAGCACTATAAAGGTTGAGAACCACTGGTCTAGCAGAACCACAATTAACTAAATGTAGGGGTTCCCCCCCCCCTTTTTTTTCATGCTTCCACAAGAGCTGGGGAAAAGAGATCCCATTGCTTTAAAAAGGTTGACTGTTAAAGCCCTAACACACCTTTGTTCAGATTTACATGGCAGCCGAAAAGAAACAGTCAAGCAACTCTAAAGAATAGTGAAGAGCTACTATGCTCATCCTCATGCCAGTACAATGAACTTCTAAATTATTTTCCCAATGTGCACGGTTCCATTTTTAAAACATACAAATAATTGCAATGATAATTTAATTTTGACCTGTGGTATCAGCTACCGCTTTGGTGTGTAGTGGCTTTACTGCCGTTTCCTCATTTTTGTGGCTGTTCTTGTAAACTTTTTGAATGATGATTATTTGTTTATCAATGCCACCACTGAAGAAATCCAAATGACATATTGCCTATTATACTATTGTTTACATAAGGGGACACATTTTTTTTTGTCCTCACCATATATTAAATGAATATGAAATAAAATATTTTCTATCTTCGCTTTTATAATTATTTTACCATGGAAATTGTTTTTATAAATA